>NW_022156717.1:2190941-2490941 GCF_004355905.1 Pyricularia grisea | reverse complement strand
GGGCCGCTCCAGGGGAGGATCAAGGATGGAAAGGTGCGATTGCCTCAGGAATTTTGAATGATTTTCCTTGGTCCATTCCATCACGCTGACCAGGAAATAGCTGTACATCATCAACGCGCAGAGGAGGTCGGATTTGTCTGCAGAAATGCTCAACGTGCGTCATGCCGAAAATCCCGTACATTAAGGTCCATGG
The DNA here is from genome assembly GCF_004355905.1 of Pyricularia grisea. Lineage (NCBI taxonomy): Eukaryota > Fungi > Ascomycota > Sordariomycetes > Magnaporthales > Pyriculariaceae > Pyricularia > Pyricularia grisea. The sequence continues at coordinate 2,490,748 of NW_022156717.1, read as the reverse complement.
AAATCATGTTTCTCCTGGGCGATTGTTGTGCAACATGGACTGAGGCGAGAGCTGTTTTTGAGGAGGAAAAAAACAAACCACAGTCCAGAACCGGCTCCCTCCACCAACTCCACCGCGCCATCGTCACATCCCCCGAGCCGATCCCAGACACGGTATTCTCCCTCAACTTCCAAGACTCGCCCCTGAGCAGCGGCTCCAGCATGGGCTACAGCCGACCGGCAGACCCGCGGCTGCGCGGCGATGACCATAACCAGAACCGCCGCACGTTCCTGATGCCGCACTTTTCCTTCTGGGCCTGGCCGATCCGCCACGTGCCGGGCGGGACGTTTGACGAGGCGGCGGCGGCCATCGACGAGGTCGAGGCGGGTTATCACGAGGGTGATGGTGGTGGTGGTGGTGGTGGCAACTGGACAAACAAGACGGCCCGTGCCGTGTGGCGCGGGACGGTGCGGTTCGAGAGCGCACTGCAGCCCGGCCTGCGCAGGAACCTGGTGCAGGTTGCGGCCCGGGCCGCCGCCGCCGGCGAGTCATGGGCCGACGTGCTCCCGCTCAACGAGTCTACCGCCATCGCCATCCAGGATTTTTGCCGGTACCGGTACGTGCTGCACACCGAAGGGGTAGCCTACAGCGGGCGGTTTCATTTCCTCCAGATGTGCCGCAGCGTGGTGCTGTCTCCGCCCTTATTGTGGATGCAGCACACGTCGCACCTGCTGAGGCCCGTCTTCTCCGCGTCGCTGCTAGGGAGGCCACGGCCGGCGGGCGCGTCCGGGGCGCGGGCTTCCAGGTCATGGCCTGTTTCGTTCTCGGCTGACGAGGCCAACATTGTGTTTGTGGCACATGACTGGTCGGACCTCCCAGAAACGGTGGCATGGCTCGAGGCGCATCCACGTGTAGCGGAGAGGATCGCCAGCAGACAGCGGGAGTTTCTCGTAGGGGGTGGGTACTTTAGCCCGGCTGCCGAAGTGTGCTATTGGAGATCCCTCATCAGAGGCTGGAGCAAGGTAGCACATGTTGACCCCGACGTCTGGGGAACAAGACTAGGTATCCGTTTTGAGGTGTTTAGTCTCAAAGGAGAACTGTGACATGGAATCACACGCTTCATGGCAGTAGCTAGCATGTGCGGCAATCTTGTGAACAAACCATCGAGTATAAATCGGTTCGTATGTAAATGGCTAAGTACCTAGTTAGTCAGTAAAGTAACATGATACAGACCGTAGCCAACAAGATTAGAGATAAATGGTCCTCCCAGTCAATGCAAGACCGTCCATATGATAAGCCAAGACTCCCGAACGCCATAGCATCTAATGCCGATTCCTGAAACGCCCTTTAAAATGTAGACATGGCGGAGAAAATATTAAAGGCTGGTAACTCCGGGGGTCCATGCCTCCCCGATTCGTCTCATGTCGGCCGCGAATCGGCGACTTGTTATCTTTTTCCCACCATGCCCTCCAGGAGGAGAATGTTCATCAGGTTCATAGAATGGGTTCTGAAGTAGCCGAATGTAGGCAGTTTGCATGGCACGAAAGACCTGGATGGGAGGCACAGCCAACTATGCATCAGTATATCTGTCCTCCAACCAAGCAGCTCCAAAACCACAGATGAACAAAAAAATCCGCCAGGGAATATGTTTTGCACGAGAAACAAACTCACAGGTTTCATCTCGCCATCCCTCAGCCCAACCGCGGCAGCGGCAGCCTTGGCCGCAGCGCCGGATTTCCCGTCGCCAGCCGTGGTGCCGGCACCACCCGCCCCGAGACCGCCAACGACGCTGGCGTCTATGCGGCGGCCGCGCATGTCGACGACCACGATGAAGCGCACGCCCGTGTTGGTCTCGAAGCCATACGCGGCCAGGCGCTCGTCCACGGCATGCAGTAGACCAAAGTCGCCGCTCAGGCCCGTCCCGCCGGCCGTGTGATGGCGGGCGCGCAGGTCAAAGACGTCGAGCGTCGACGAAAGCAGGAGACTGAATTGCAGCGGCGTGCGGGCCGGCGTCAGGGTGTTTGTCGTCGGGTCATGGGAGGGGAATATGGAAATGTGAAGCGGGTTGTTCTGTGCAGCCATTTGTTTGTCTGTCAGCCGTGACTTTAACGATGAGGGGCGCGCATTGTGGCTGGATGAGACCTTATGCTCAAGGGGAGATCAGTACATTTCTGCCTATGACGCCGAGGCATGCTATTGAGGGGATTGATGTGGCCATGGTGTCGACTGCAGTATTGTTCTGGTTAGGAAGTTGTTCAGAGTCTCATGGCTCACGCTATCGTGGGGCGTGCTATGTCGGGCCTTCAAGACACTTGGTCGAGCATCAATGTGAGCAAAAAGTAAAAATTAAAGGTACCTTCAAGTGTCGTCGGTGTTTGTCATAATTCATTAATCAGATAAACTGAAGCAAGGTCCATAAGCAGTAAAGCTTGTCAAGAGAGTTTACCAGTTACTTACTCCACCTTATTGAGCTTTGTACTGTACGTAGAAAGGTGGATGGGATGGTCAGATCCCTCCTCCCCTGACTGACTAGGTACTCAGAGTGGTGGGGATCGGCATACCCTGGAGCTCGATGATGTGGGGGATGTCGCGCGCTTGATTTTTCGTCCGAGAGTGCTGTCCATGTCAATCAGAATCATACTACAGAGGTAAAGTACGCATACCTGACACCTGTAGGAGGAGACCAGCTCTAGACATGAAGTCAATTAAGCAATAACATGCTACTAAAATCTTGGGTGACATTGAAATAAAACCCAACTGCACCCAGTTCAGATCGAATCAATTAAAATAGCCACTACGGTGCAACGGAAAAGCTCATAAATTCTTCATTCCTACAAGTACCAGTCATCTCCGACCAGGTAGGTACCTTGTACCTGCCCAAGAAAAAAAAAAAAAAAAAAAAAAAAAACATGTCCCCACTTTTACAGCAGTTCAGCCATTCAATTAATGTCCCCTGCAAACGCCGCGTCGAGGTTGTTTTTACTGCCAAAAACGCGAACAACGACGGCAGCGGGTTGTTTTGTTAAAAATTTTCTTCAAAATTCAAAACTCCCTTTTTGCAGGTCAAACTCGCATCCGACCTGTTCAATTGCTCATCGTCTTGATCGCAAATTTTTCAGAGCGGTGAAATCAAAATCCTGCGATTTTTTATTTAAATTTAAATTTAAATCGCACACCCAGCTCTTCCCTCTTGGACGCGTTCTTTAACAAGCGCGCGTTTCTATCTTGAGCTTAAATCGGCCCCCCGACCACCAAAGGGGAAAAAGTGCCGTGGACGGGATATCACCAACCACCAAAGTCCCCAAAAGAGATAAAAAAAAAAAGGTCATCAAATGCCTTCCCCGGCAGCATCGCGCGGTCGTGGCCGTCCCCGTAAGAGCGACGCTGGCGCCGAGGCTGACTCTGTCGGCGCCGCGCTCGACAGCACTCCCAAGTCGCGTGGTCGCCCTTCCACCCGCGCCCCAGGCGAGGCTGACGCAAAGGTCACCAAGTCCGGCGGCACTGGACGCCGCGGCAGGCCACCCAAGGACGCCAACGCACCCCCAAAGCCCCCCGGACCAAAGAAGGAGCCGTCTGGTCGCCCCAGGGGCCGCCCTCGGCTGTATGCGCCCGGCGAGTCCCCCACCGCGCTCAAGATCGCCGCCAAGCGCGCTGCCGCTAAGAAGGACGGCCGGGGCAGGCCACGTAAGAACGCCGGCCTCGCAGAGGTCAAGAAGGCCGACAATGGCGAAGGCGAGGACGAGGACGATGAGGAGGATGCCGATGCCGACGCTAATGGCGAGAACGAGGATGATATTGATGAGGGTAAGTCGCTTCCGAGTTGAGGGTGTTTGTTGTTCTCGGTGATAATGCACAAAAGCATCCCGACTGGCCCTTCTCATAGTTCCCTATTCATCCTTCCTCCCGTTCCCGTTTTGTTGGTCAGTTCGATTTTTTTGTTGAGGAGATGCTGAGACTTGGACATTCGCTCGACGCGTTCAGAACAGAGCTAATCATGCCACTTGTACCCTTTGCTCGCATGTGCAGAAGCTTTGAAGGAGGCCATCGATTCACTCCTCGATGACAACTACTGATGCCAAAAAAAAACAACAACAAAAAAGGCAGTGGATATGAGCACGAGGGAACGTTTGCGTAAACCATGCTCGTCAACGGCCACAAAAGGCGTCCCCGTACCTTTTTCTTTAACATCAGTCTTTTGGCAAGTTTTGACTCTTCTGGCCCCAACATTTGTCTACCTTCTCAATCTTTCGCACGCGGTTTAGGATGCTTCTTGTTCTTCCAAATATTTGATTTCTGCTTTTGTTACTTTCTGTTTGATGCGGCATTCGGCAATGGGAAGATTACTGGGGAGCTGGCAGGCGCAATGGCTTGGGATTCTTTTATTCTAGTTTATCCGAGAGAGGCACAGGTTACAATGGCTAGCATAAAAAATCGGCCACAGACCAATATGAGGCATTACGTGTCTAGCTGCAGAACAAGAGGTGATATCCGATGTGCAACCTCCATCCCTTCACGGACGAGAGAGCCGGACATGAATGCAGAACACCGGATGTGTTTCTTCATTTTTTTTTTTTTTTTTTCATTCCTTTTTCCATTCCTCAAACTCCTGCAGGAGGTGTGACTTGAGTTGACTAAAAGATGGAAATGGCTTTTGACACCTCCAGCATGCCAACGGCAGTTTCATGAATTCGTGGCCACCGTGGCGCCGCGGGTCCGTCTTTGCCAGGGGGAAGTCCTCCAGTCTGACCAGGAACCCAGTGTTGAACGACAAGTAGTGGTGCCCTTTCTTCATGTTGCCTCCCACGTTGTCGGGAGACATGAAGTGGATATGCAAGTGGTTCATGCTCGGGGTGGCGTGCACTCCGACCTTGATGCCCTTCTCCCAATCCCTCCCCTCGGGCAACTCCTCCACGCTGTCGGGGTCAAGCAGCGCCTTTGTGCGTTCTGCCTCAGTGGCGCTTTCCTCGCCGTACATGCGCCGCAGCTCGCTGGCCACGATGCGCTTGAGCACGACGGCCTCCTCGCGCACCTTTGCCAGGAACTCGGCGTTGGTGCTGAGCGCCTCGACGGGGTGCAGCTTACTGACCGCCTCGGACCGAGGGAGGAGCAGCAGGTGCACCGACGACTTTGGGTAGATGTCCCTGATGGCGACAAAGTCGTCGTTGTAGTAGATGACGTTACGGAACGGTGGGAACGCGTCCGGGTCCTCGATGTACATGCCCAGCGCATCCCTGCCCCGGTACTTTTGCCGCAGCCGCTCCATGGTCTGGATCTTGTCGTCCGTCGTCGGGCCTGGTATCGCCTGCTTTTGCCGCTTGGGCTGCTCTTCCTCGCGGGCCTGGTCTGCTCGGGGAGGTGAGCATGTCAGAGTTTTTGTTGGGATTCAGGGTGGGAAAAAGAAGGCATAGTATTCCAACGACGACCACAATCCCCGTTTACTTTGTCGGCGCCAGGGTTTTTTTCAGATCAACTTACCCAAAATCTCTTGCGCCCGCTGCTGGCGCCTCCTCTTGAGATCGGGTCGATTCCACGGTTCCACCATCGTCGCTTGATTATTTCCGAGGTTGGCTGCGCAAAAGATCAATTAGGGTGGTTTTTTTCTTCTTCTTTTTTTCTTGGGTGAGGCTATCCGCCAGAAATGAGGTGAGAATATTGAACTAGGAGTGAGTCGTGTAAGCAGCGGACGTTGATTACATGTCAGGTTTTGAGCATCGACTATTAATCTAATAGAATTGATTCTTGGTGTGTTCAAAATTGGACGCCTTGCTCTCTTTTTGTTCATTTGTTTGTGATTTGACGGGTTCCATCCATTCCCAGGGACGATGGCAGAGGCTACGTTGGACGGGTGACGTTGCTACCTGCATGCTTGCCTCAATGGAATGAGAGCTTTGAATGGGTTGTTTGCGGTTGTTGCCTGAAGCGGCAAGTCACCACCAAGTCACTCACTCCTTGCACCTCATCTAATTAGGGTAACATTCTTTTTTACTCGGTATCAACAATACACACCTACAGTACCTACCAAATCATCGCCCACGCCAACATGCGCATCGCCCTATAGTGCTACTGTACTATGTAGTGGATGCCTGTTGCATTCTGGAAGCGGGATGCTACGGCATTTTTCACACAGGCACAGTAATGAAAAAAAAAAATAGAAGCACGAATCGCGTAAGCTTCCCCTTGGAGCCCCCACCTGAGTTTGTCATAAGACTAGCTTGCCTAGGTACGACGTAGGTAATCTTTTTGTTTGCCAATAAATGCATCATCTTTAGTTCATGAATCACATGCCAGAGACTGAGAATGCTACCTCTAGCTTGTAGGACCTCGACCTTCCCCCGAATAAGCAAGCTATCAAAGGTACACATGGTCATGTACCTTCGATCTTACCCCAGATCTTCCCAAGCCCCAGGATATGCACTCCAATCGGTGTACGTATAGGCCAAAACACCCCGAAGAAGTAATTCAAACCCCTTGGGAACCTTTGACCAGAGTCAGTGAACTAGGATATAGCTCTGCGTTAATACTGTGCCATTACGACGCTAGTCTAGTTTTCGAAGCCTGACAAGCATTTCATTGCACGTCCAAGGTACGGCACCTTACACACCCCTGGTGCTTCAAAACTCATAGGCCTCAAAGAGACGAGCGCATACGTAGCAATAGAGGGACAAATCAGCAGGTTCAGAAACAAAAGATAATCGATGAATGAAAGCAACGTGTTTGAGCTAAACAGGCGTGTCAAGACCACTCTGACAAACTCAAACCGCCCTTGGATTATCCCTAGCAAAATTTACCCGTCCGCTCCTTTGATTTTTTGTTGCCCCCCTTTGAAAAAGCGCAATTCCCAGCACAAAATGAACGCCAAAAACACAAACACATTCCAAGGTATAAACACTAAGTATGGCGACAATTACCCCATTGAACACAACAAGAAAAAAAAAAAAAACGATTAGAACGAGTTTGGTAAGCATGATTGGATAAAAGGATAGAGAGAAAAAGGACCTATACCGCTCCGTGATGTTGTAGAGATAGCATTACGGTAGCGATAAGTCAAGAAGACGAATACAAGGGGTGGAATATGCAGAGCGGAGAATGGTATGAGCTCGCTTGTCGCTCAGGCGTATTTGCTAGGTCTTCCACGTCTCCGCTTGTTCGGCGGAGGTTGATCGTCTCTGACGACCGCAGTTGGCTCCCCCTTAATAGCCGCCGTACTGGTTGTCTCGATAGGAGGCGCAGGATAGCCGCCGGTGACGGTTTGCGGCGAGTCGTGACCGTCCGGCTGTCCCGAAGGCAACGGTGGGTATGGTGACGAGTAATCGGTCTTCCCATTGGACTGTTCATGATCGACGGCCTGTTGATCCTGTTGGTGTTCCGGCTGTTGTTGGTGTTGATTTTCTTCATCCGTCATTCCCGGGGGAGGCTTTGGACACCAGTCTGGGATCTCATCATACATGGCGGCGGCGACGCGCCAATCCCCTAGCCTCATGAGCTCGTGCAGCTTCTGTTGTAGGAATTGAACACCATCCTCGTAGCATCTCTGGTTAGGATAGTACGCTGGATCTGCAATGTTATACTCGGTAACCATGGCCATGCGCTCCTCTTGCGGCTGCTCGTTGGTTCCCACACTCGGCATCCGGGAGGCGACCCAGCGCGCAAATTCGTAGATCTGGTTAGGCAGCATGTGTGACTTGTAGTGCGCTTGCAATTGGAACACGCGCATCATTGCCCACACGGGTCCCGAGATGGTATCTTCGAGGATGCGCCATGCGGTTGTGAACCTCGCGCTGCAGATAAGGGCCATGACGGTACCGTCTGGTGGGAAAGTGGCCACGTTGAATTGTTGCGTGAGCTCGGAGAAGCAGTTTGTGGCCGTCGCGATAGCCTCGGTTTGCGCCAGCCACAGGTCGAGGTCGTCGGGACCCGACAGTAACACTCTCTCGGCCTCATACCTAAAGCGTGGTTTTGATGCCGAGTTGGGTGCAACAGCGTTGTTGCCGTTGTGATGTTGTGTTTGCTGGTGCTGTTGTGCTTGCTGCTGCGACTGATGAAGCTGCGCATGCGCCGCAGCCGATGCGGCCGCTATGACCGCGGCTGCGGATGACGAATCGCTCGTAGCATCAGTTGCGACAGTATTATTGTTGGTGGAGGTGGAGGTGGAGTTGTTGTTGTTGTTGTTATGATGATGGTTAACTACCGCGTCGGACGCGCCTCTTGTGGCACCACTAAGATTGTCATCATCGGCTTCGCCGTCGGCATCGTGATTCGGAGAGGTCGCATCGTCATCGGACTGGAGACTCTCCCTAAGAGCCTCTATGGGATCGCGCTCGTAGGTCGGGGTTGCAGTGGCCGGCGACTTCAGAGGCGTGGGCAGCGTAAGGCCGTGGGTAGGCATCGGGAAAACCCCGCCGGCGAGTGGAATCCTCAAGTTTTAAAATGGCGTTTTGACACAATTGAACGAGTTCCAGGTCGAGATCCTGGAGCTCCAGTCCCCATTGATTTTTGGTGGGTCGGAATTTGACAGAAATAGCAGTAAAACTGCTGCTCGACCTTGGAAAATACTGACAAAGAAAATAATTCAAGGTGGGTTGCTGCTGGAGCCTTTCTTTTTTTTGCGGGAAAACAAGGCGCGAAAATGGAGTCGGGGGTCCAGGTAGGGAAAGGTAGGTAGGTATGTGTAGTGTAGGTTCAGTGTTTGGCCGATTGATTTGATTTTTTGGTGTCACTTTGTTGGATTGTCGCTAAGCTGGTACCAAGCACCGTAGACTTTTTTTTTTTTTTTTTTTTTTTTTTTTTTTTTTTTTTTGCGCGCGGTCCCAGGCGAACGTAAGCGGTAAGATGTTTGGTTATCGAGACAGACGCGCCTCAAAGCTTCGCGTGGGGTGTGTGCGCAGTAGCCCTTTCAATCTTAATTCTGTTTCTTTTCTTTTCTTTTCTTTTTCTTTTATTGTGTTATTTATTTATTTTGAATTTATTTTCCCTCTCTTTGTTTTATCCCCCCTTGCACAGTCTTCCCTTCCCTTAATCCTAATTCGCGATGGCGTTGCTGTAGGGCCCTTGACTGATTCCCTTTGTACTGGATCGTGCCGTAATCTAACGGATCCGGCCAGAGTTGGAAAGCACACACCAACACCGGGGCTGGAATTCAATGTCAGGGGGTGCCCCTGCAACTGTTGAGCCGTGAGCCAGGCGCGGATCATCTCCAGCGACGTCGCTTTTCAGCGGATATACTCCGTAGGTACTCAAGGTACTGTACTGTACTGTAGCTCTACCTGCGAAGATGGGGACAGGTTTCGACAATGCAGCCAATTATCGTCTAGTTCATTTCCTTTTTGAAAAGAGGGTGACCAAGGCGACGCACGTGCCCTTCTGTTGCAAGTGGCACACACACAAACACACAACACACAGTGGGCAAAGCCTCAAATTCTCACATGTTCCAGCCTGAATTTAGGTGGTAAAGCACAGACATATGCCAGCTGAGGTAAGGTAGGTAGGTAGGTACCTAGAATTTTGCTGTCTGCCGGAAGTGCTGGAAGGAGTTCTCTTTTCGTTCCTGCTCTTTTCATCCTCTTGCTTTTATATTCCGGATTTTGTTATTCCGTTTAGAGGAAATGCAGTTGGAGGTACAGCTCTTTTTGCACGTTTAGCACCAGGCATCTTACCAAATCACGCGTAGGAAATTGAATGGATTTTCACCTATGTCACAAGTCAATTAATTGGCCACTTTCGCACCTTCGAGTCGTTGCTGTAATGGAGGGGCGAACATGAAAACACAACCAACCAACTAATTTGCTTTGCTTCAATTTCATGGAAGAACGCGTCAAATCAGAACAAGAAAATTGATTGACTGTTTCTACCCAGCTTAATCTTGGTTGCCTTCATTCATCCCTGCTACCTATCTCGTGGAGGTTATTTATTATGGTAAAAAAGGGAAAGGAAAAGAGCAACAGCTCTGCCGCCCCGAGTAAAGCATCTGCATCCACCTCTAAAGCGCCGCCTGCAAAAGCACCGCCGGCGGCGAAACCTAAGAAAGCACCGGCCGAAGATGACTTTATAGTCTTTACCAACTCCACCAAGGAAGGAGGCGGCAAACGACGAGGCGGAGGTGGTGGGGGAGGGGCAGGAGCAGCGTCCTCAAATACAAACAACGAGGAAGGCGGTCCCCCGAAGCCAACAGTCAAACAGATCATCGGTGGTGCCTCATGGACGGGGAAACTACCCGTTAATCTACTATCGGAACATTGCCAACGGCAAAAATGGGAGAGGCCAGAATATGATACTGTAAGAGAGTCCTCCCCTGAAAGTACATTTGTTTATGACGAGAGCATTCACTTGTTTATTGACACAGCTTACTTTCTCTTGCCCTCTGGTCAGCGTAAAACCAAAGAGGGTTTCTCCGTCTTTGTCCGCCTCAGCGCCAAAAACCCAAAGACTGGCGAAGTCATTCGTCTCGAACCCTTCAAACTTCCTCCCAGTCATGTCCACCTTGCATACAAGGAGACGGCGCTCGAGGCCAAGCACTTTGCAGCCACGTATGCCCTCTTTCGCGTCTGCAGCATGAAGAATATGCACATGACCCTGCCTCCAGACTACCGCTCGCTATGGCGAGATGAATTCCAAGCGCTCAAGAAGGAGGATGTCAGGGAGGGCAAGGGTTGGATGTACGAGGCGGATCCCTTTGCCGCCCTACGTGAGAGGGAAGAGGCCAAAGCGGCCAAGGAAAAGCTGCGGTTGCAACAGCAGGCGGTCAAGGAGAAGGCCGCAAGCCTTCCAGGTGCAGCCGGGCTTGTGCTCCGCAGTAATGCGACCGGCTCCGGCTCAGGGGCTGGTGGTGGTGGCGGCGGCTTCAACCCCATGAAAGGGTGGACGACGGCGCCCAAGATTGAAATGGGTAACAAGACTCGTACGCACATCGAAGGCCTCCTGCGCAGGAAGTGCATATGGAACCCCCACGGTGTGGTCATGGATCCGGCGCAAAAGTCTGCCGTGGTGAAGAACCTACGAGAGCTTGGTTTCCGCGAGAGCCACGTGCAGGAGGCTGTTGAGGAGTGCAAGGACCGCGAGGAGACGCTCGAGTGGCTACTCATCCACGTCCCAGAAGACGACTTGCCGCGGTGGGCATTACCTGAGAGCTACACTGCTGGTGTCACCGTAGGTGCTACGGATCTGAGAAGGGAAGGGGCTATCAAGAGGCTGTCACAGTCTGGGTACTCTGCTGAGCTTTGCAAGAAGGTCTTTGACGACAACAATGGCGATGAAGGGAGGGCCGCCGAGGTTCTCCAGGAAATTCTACTGACAAGTGGCGCTGCCGATAGCGATACTGTCAATGGTAGCAAGCAAACAGAAGATGATGCCTTGGAAAGCTGGAGAGAACCGGACGAGATCTGGACTGAGGAGATGGAGAGCCTCGAGTCTGTCTTTGGAGAACTCTTCACAAGACCGAGCCCGGACGTCTGTCAAATTCGAATCGTGGACGTCGAAAACGGACCAAACAAGAACATAGAAACACACCTTCAGTTCCGCAAGTCCCCGAATTACCCTAACCAACTGATACTATCCATTGTCGCAAGCCTTCCCGCGTACATCAAGCTCAGCACTATCAAACAGGGACTTGCCTACATGCAAGAGTCCCTTCGAGGCGAGGAGATGAAGATCTACTTCATGGTGTCGTGGGTACAAGAGTCAATCAACTCCATCATCGAACGTCCCGGCCTCCTCCGCGATATTGCGGCCGTATCTTCGGCGGCCTCGGAGGAGAAAACTACCTTATCTACACAGATCAGAGCTCGACGGAAACAACAACGTCGGCCAAAGAACATTGTGTGGACCCCAGACACCGCTAGCAAAAACGAATGGCTCAAGCGACAGGAAACACCGGAATACCGCAAGATGTTAGGTCAACGTCAAAAGCTTCCCGCATGGTTACTACGAGACGATATTGTGCGCACTGTCGCGGAGCATCAGGTCACAATCATCGCAGGTGAAACTGGTTCCGGTAAATCGACTCAGTCGGTTCAGTTCATCCTTGATGATCTTTATAGCAAAGGTCTGGGTCATGCTGCCAACATACTCGTCACTCAACCTCGACGTATCTCGGCACTTGGCCTGGCAGACCGTGTCAGCGATGAACGCTGCTCTCAAGTTGGCCAGGAAGTTGGCTACATAATTCGCGGAGAGAGCCGTACAGGACCAAAGACGCGCATCACCTTTGTGACCACTGGTGTTCTCCTTCGCCGCTTGCAGGTCTCAGGGGGACGGGTCGAGGATATTGTGGCATCTCTCGCCGACGTCAGTCACGTAGTCATAGACGAGGTCCACGAACGCAGTCTAGATACGGACTTCCTGCTAAGCATCATCCGTGATGTGCTCAAGCAGCGTCGTGATCTCAAACTGGTACTCATGAGTGCCACGCTCGACTCGGCCACCTTTGCTAGCTACTTCGTCCAAGACGGCATTCGTGTTGGCCAGGTCGAGATCGCTGGTAGGACATTCCCAGTAACTGATTACTACCTAGACGACGTGATCCGCATGACGCAGTTCGGTACAGCGAACATTCGCGCAGACGCCGACCCAGTTGCCAAGGCCATCCAAAACCTCGGCACTCGTATCAACTACAACCTGCTCGTCGAGACGACCGAGGCCATCGACAACGAGCTGTCTCTTGCACAGAAATCGGGAGGCATTCTCATTTTCCTCCCAGGTGTAGCCGAGATAAACAGGGCATGTGGCATGCTACGGTCCCTAAACTGCCTACACGTCCTCCCTCTGCACGCCTCTCTTGAGACAAAAGAGCAGCGCAAGGTCTTTGTCCCGCCGCCCTCCGGTAAGCGCAAGGTCGTCGTGGCGACCAACGTGGCCGAGACTTCCATTACCATCGACGACATCATCGTCGTTGTGGACACGGGCAAAGTCAAGGAGACGAGCTACGACGCCGCTAACAACATGCGTCGGCTCGAGGAAACCTTTGCATCCCTGGCCGCGTGCAAGCAGCGTCGTGGCCGTGCAGGTCGTGTTCAAGCCGGCGAGTGCTACAAGCTATACACGCGCAAGCTCGAGTCCCAGATGGCGGAGCGCCCGGAGCCCGAGATGCGTCGTGTACCACTTGAACAACTATGCTTGTCAGTCCGCGCCATGGGCATTGCCGACGTCAGGGGCTTCTTGGCCCGCGCGCCGACGCCGCCCGAGGCTGCCGCAGTAGAGGGTGCCATCACGATGCTGCGCCGCATGGGATGTCTCGATGGCGAGGAGCTGACCGCCCTGGGCCGACAGCTTGCCGCCATCCCGGCCGACCTACGCTGCGGGAAACTTATGGTCTACGGTGCCGTGTTCGGCTGTCTAGAGGACTGCGTTTCTGTCGCTGCCCTCCTGAGCAGCGGCCGCGGCGTCTTCGTCTCGCCGCCGGATAAGCGTGACCAGGCTAGAGAGGCACGTGCGAAATTCGCTGCCGGTGACGGCGACCTGCTCACTGACCTGCGCGCCTTCCAGGCCTGGGACGCCATGATGCGCGACCCGTCAGTACAACAACGCCAGGTTCGCAGCTTCTGCGACGACAACTTCCTCTCCTATCTCACCCTTTCCGACGTTGCTTCGGCCCGCACACAGTACTTAACGGCCCTCGTGGAGCTCGGCCTGGTCCGCCCTGGAGACGCCGGCTACTCCAACCGTGGACCCCCTCCGCCTGCCTCCGATGGAGCCGCTTCCAGCAAGTATCTTCTCCGGGCCCTAACCGCATCCGCATTTGCGCCTCAGATCGCCCGCATCCAATACCCGGACAAGAAGTTTGCGGCTTCCATGTCAGGCGCTGTCGAGATTGACCCCGAGGCCAAGACGATCCGTTACTATAACCAGGAGAACGGCAGGGTGTTTGTGCACCCGAGCAGCACCTTGTTCGACAGTCAGGGGTTCTCGGGCAATGCCGCGTTCCTGTCCTACTTTTCCATCATCTCGACCTCCAAGGTCTTTATTAGAGACCTGACCCGTGAGTCTAATTAACCGTTCTCTTTAAAAACTCCACTGTCCTCTAGACTGTATACATACAACATTTCTGTGATACACCTGCCACTAACATATCCGGGCTTTTTTGCCCCTGCTTGTTTCAGCCTTCAATGCATATACCCTCCTCCTCTTCGCCGGTGCCATCGAGTTGGATACGCTGGGCCGCGGGCTAGTGGTGGACGGTTGGCTACGTCTCCGCGGATGGGCGCGCATCGGCGTGCTCGTCTCGCGCCTCCGTGGCATGGTCGACGATGTAATAGCTCTCAAGGTTGACGATCCTTCTCTGGACCTTGCGGACAATGATATTATCAGGGCGGTGATCAAGTTGATTGAATTGGATGGCATGGATGCATAAAAAGGTACTACCATCGTGGCACGGAATAGACAAAAAGTTTGATAGGTATCTAGGTACTTGATTTAGTCGAGTTCAACGCGACAGAATACACTAACTCTGTTCAGAGAAACACAGTGTCAAACCACGCCATCACGCAGTCTCGGCATCACCTGGTAGAAGAGCTTGTACAAAATCATCTTGATTAGTGTAGCGGTCCCCAATAGAGATTGAAAAACTAGATACTTTTGTGCTATAGTTCAATCTTGTCACAAACCACTTGGTTGCAACTTTTTCTGCCGAGGATTACGCCACACCGGTCCTGTGCTCTTTCATCCACTGCCGAGCCAAGGCTGTCAGTCATGCACTAGCAATGATCTGATTGGCGTGCCCATACATCTGGGCCTTACGCCGCCTTTCCAGTTCTCCTCGTCCGACCGCTTCCGCCAGTCGAGACTCGCCCACCGCCCGCTCTCCAGACTCACTTGCACGATCTCCATCGTCGCTGATCACATTCGTGAACCGATACTCCCCCTCGTGCGTCGTTTCGTCGTCAGATCACAAAAGCGATAAGAGGTCCGCCTACCACGCAGATCATCCTACCGAGGTGGGTCTTACTGGGCCCGACGTTTAAACCTCTCTTCTCAAGGGTTGGAGCTTTAAAGCAACCATTCAGACCCTTCTTTCTGTCCTGCATTAATATCAAGTGTAGCGTCTTTTTCGCGTACTAGGTAAAATGGGCTGGAGCTTTCAAGCTACCATAGGACCCTAAAGGCTCATGCCAAAAACGTCGAGCATGCTCCACGTCAACATTAAAAAAAAATCCTAATAAAACGCCAGGGGGGAGGTGTAGTGGTATGGGTGTGGGGGGATTCCAAAGCCAACAGACATCGTATGCCGTGTTGTGCTATGTTGTGGGGGAATTGGTGTGTTTGATAACGAGAGTGGCGTTGCTGCATTCTCATCGCAGAAGGGTTTTTTTTTGTAGGGTAGCAGCCAAGTGGCCGAAATACACTTCGGGCTGTTTCTTGCCCCGTGCTTTCATGCGGTGGCAAGGGGTCGAATTCGGGCTGATTGATGTTCAGCGCCCCCTTCAGTCGAACATGCCGTGGACATATTACATGTCCATCGACTCGCCACCGTTGGCAAAGCTGAACTGGTTTTGTTGCTGGCCGCCGCTTGGGTTGCCAAAACCAAAGGTGCCGTTAGGGCCTTGAGCTGGTGCCGCATCGTCCGCGTTCTCATCGTCATCAGAGAAGTACTTCTCGATGATGTTGAAAGCCTTCATGTAGATTTCCTCGTTTGCATTCGTCTGGCATTCGTGGATCTTTTCCATGCCTCCGCACTCCTCAATAAATAAGGCATAACGGTTGATAGAGTCCTGACCCTCGCCGGCAGCCTGCTTGTCTAGGTCGCCAACCTTGAGGATGTTCTCAAGACCGTCAAGAGCAACCTGAATAATCTTGTTGTCGGGGCAAGACAAAAGGTCGCACAAAGGCTTGATACAGCCCTGAGCAACAAGGTACCTGATCTGGTCAGGTTTCTGCAGGCCACCAGAAGTAGCGTTGCTGATAGCCCAGCACGCCTCCTTCCTGGTCTTCAGGTCGCCGTTTGACAGGAGGTGGATAAGCGGGGGAATGATGTTGGCGTCAACAACAGACTGTATCTGCGCTGAGTTACCAGCGGTGATGTTGGAGATGGTCCAGCACGCCTCCTTGCGGATGCCATCCTTGTTGGATCCAAGCAAGGAGAGTAGGCATGGCAGAGCACCGCAGTTAATGATGACTTGCGTCTGCACGTCATCGCCGGTGACAATATTACCAACGGAGCGCAGGGCAGGGGTCTGGACCGAGGTGGACGCGTGCATGAGGAGCTCGACAAGCCTTCGGGGGATACCGGCCTCGATAACGGCCTGAATCTTATCGTTGGAGCCATCCGAGAGGTACGAGATAGCCCAGCACGCATCGATCAAAACCTCGTCATCCAGGGAGTAGACAAGCTTGGCGAGAACAGGAAGGGCGGGCGCGATCTGTATTCATGTCAGTGGGCGGTCGGCCACGCAAATATCATCATGACTAATGTTAAGAATTAACATACCGTTGTCCAATCCGGCTGAGGAGTCTTTCCACGGCAGAAGTTGCTCAAAGTCCAGGTGGCATTGCGAAGCATGCTAAGCTTGCGGCTGTCGCCAAGCAAATTCAGCAGGGGCTTCAGTGCGCCACAACTAAGAACGTAATCACGGCATTGCGGGCTGTCGCCAGCAATGTTACCCAGAGCCCAGACGGCCTGCTCGCGCACATCAGGCTCGGGGCTGGCGAGAAGCTCGACAAAGATAGGGACTGCACCGGCTTCGATAACAACTTGTGTCTGTGTTGCTGAGCCGCTGGCAATGTTGGTCAAGGCCCAAGCAGCCTCGAACTGCACGAGTGTGTGTGGGGAACGGAGGAACTCGACGAAACGGCTGACAACACCAGTCTTGATCACTTCTTCTATCGGAGGGTTTCGCTCCTTGGACAAGAGTTTCCTGAACTTGGTTGTTGCCTGAATCTGAGCATCAATTGATTCGGAAAAGACACCTTGTACCATCTGAGGGAGGTCCTCGTTAAGCTAAAAGAGGAGAGAAGATGTTAGTCAAAGATTCCTAGTAGGAGCGAGAGCAGCATTTGAAATTATATAGGTGTGCTCGCTTTGTGTCAAAAACCCCCCCGAGTCAAAAGTTTATAGGAACCAAAAGCACAACTCAGAAAACCGCCACTGCATAACAGCACTGTAGTATTGAGTGGCAATAGAACCGTTCCAAAAAATTCCTTGATACAAAGCGGTGAGGCAGGCAGAAGCTGGGAGGGAAAAAAATCATATTCGATATGGCACATAGGTTCAGTAAAGTGTCGTGCATACCTGAGACTCGGTAGGAGCGGTATCATCGTCGCTATCAGGAGCAGCACCAAGCGAAGCACCAGGACGGTCGGCGCCTGTGCCAATTCCTCTGCGCTTGGCAAGGTTTTCCTCGCGCTTCGCCTTCCTGATCTCGACTTGTTGCTCCTCTCGGCGGCGGCGTAGTTCCTCGGGCTTGAACGTGTTCTTGGCCTTGAATTGAGTGCGCCTGTGCTCTGGGATGTAGCGCTCGGCCATGGTTGCGGTCCCTGTGGGATGGAAGTTTGTTTTGAGGGACTAGTTGATGCTACTGAGGGAGGGGCGCAAATAGACAGGCCGCTCGCAGGACCCTGCAACGGCGGGGTAAAATCTGTGTGAGGTGACTAAATAAGATACTGCGAAAACTAGAAAGGCAGGTTCCTGCGTTGATCGTAGAACCAGTGAGGAAGCACAAGTGACTTTTTTCCCTCGTGAAAAGAGAATGAAGTGTTGAATAAAAAGTCTTTTTTTTTTTGTTTTGGTAAGGGTGGGTGGAAAGTAAACGAAGAAGAGATTGAAGATTTCGAGAAAGGTTGCTCCGGCAGAGACAAGTCAAACATCGTTCCTTTCACCCAAACAGTCAAGTGTAGCGGCCTGAGGCATCAAAATGCCCCGCACCAATCTCTTCTATTGGACCCATTCCCCCATTCCATCCAAGGGGGTGGCCAAATGGAGACTTTTTGGGCACCAACAATGTCCGAAAGGCAAGACATTGACGAACTTTTTTTTATGTTCGCAATATTTAGCACATGTGTCTCGAGAAGTTGTTTTTTTTTATGATTCTATTAATTCAGATGACTTGATGCAATCTGAGCTCGAAATGGCTTTCATATAAACGGGCATGGTCGACTGAGATGCGGCTCCAGACTACGTACGGAAACTTGTTACTGTGTGAGATGCTATTCGACAATCTGATCCATCAGACTAGACTCATCTTGGTATTTTCACACCTCCAAATTGCGTCCACATCGGGTGCAATCTTGCTAGTAACACTATTTTGTAAGCGCAATTGATCATTTGCTCTAGAGCACCCTGCAGGTCGACTCATGGAAGAATGAAGTAAAGTTTCTAGTGAAATTACGTGTTACTTCCATTGAAATCCTAGCAAACTTACCGTACGGACTCATTTGGTAGACAAAAGAACAAAAGAAAGTTTTGAGCATCGATGTACGTACAGTACTGTACACGTAACACAGGCAAACGCTCCAGGGTAAGAAGTAAGGTAGGGGTCGCTTATGTCGTACTTACGGATAGAATATTTTGCTTACCGGCATGAGTGGTCCGAACCAAGGGCTATGTAAGGAACATACGTACTACTACGTAGTAAGGAATGGAATGGATGCTTGTGATAGTGGGGCAACTTTACCTAATACAGAATAGAAAGAACCCTTCGGACCACCGACTGTCAGACAAGCACGGACTCCAAAAGGGCGGTTGCACGTAAATCAGGTGATTGCGCGATCACTGACCTCACTCAGTAAACGCGTCTCAAGTTCCCCCGCTTTGGCAACTTGCTTCTGACGCGACCTTTGTGACTAGGTATTCTTGTATATTGAAGATTTGCTTTCTTGTTTCGCGTTGTGTACTTAATTGTTTGCTTTCTTGTTTCGCGCTGTATACTTAATTGAAACACCCGCCCGATAATGGTGTTTCTACTTCAGTTCTTCTCTCCATACTCGCCTATTCCATTCTTCAACGGGCGCCACGTTGATCCGAATTTCCCAGCAGCCGGTCTCGCATAGGTCCCCAGATCACAACAACCATGTCAATGTCAAGGAGAGCTCGCAATGCCGCTGAGACCCCACCACCACCAGATGGGTGCACATCTATTGATGACATTCTGGATGGTGAGGTCTCGGTAGGTAAAATGGTTCATCTTTGCTGCGTTGTCAAAGACTGCCGGGCACCAATACCCACTAAAGGCAAAGGTAAGCGCTGCAAAGTATAGTATCATAGCTACTGAAGCATCACTAACATCGTTATAAGATCACAAAATGACCGTCAAAGTGTTCGATCATTCAACACAGCAGGATGGTAGGTCTATCGACATCACCATTTTCCGCCCGGTTGACCAAATGCCGGAATTCAATGCTGGTGATGCTGTCTTGGCCTTTAATGTGAAGGTAAAATTAATTCCTTGCATATCCTGCCTTGGATTTTATGCGTTTGGCCATTTGAGAATGAGACTGATGCATTCTTGCAGGTTCAAGAATTTGGAGGGAACATCAGTGTCATCACGCATAACAAAAGCTCTTTAAACGTCTACTCGGGCATCTTGCTCCCCAAGCCTTCGGACAATCGGTCAGCATCCGTGGCACTTAAATCAAACCCCAAGGTTCGCGGTCGCTCACCTTCTGAGAAGGACAATGCGTATGTCTCATACATGTATCACCATCTCGATAAGGACTGCATCCCGGATCAAGAGACGTTTCAGGCGGAAGCGAACCAGTCCTTGAATATCAGGGACAAGTTCAGCACCCTCGAAAATATCACCGAAGGTAACTTTTATGACATAATAGTGCAGCTGGTAAAAGATCCTTTCGACCAGTTCGGAACTCTTACATGCTATGTCACGGACTATACCACAAATGGTCGCTTCTTCAACCATACTCCAGATGGCAAAGGTCGGGGTGGCACCGAGAGAGACGGCGATCCATACAATTATACCGCCAAGTTCCAGACCTCCAAGATCGTGTCTGGCTCGGCCTGGCCCGGCCCCTACGGCCAAATGTCGATGCAGCTTACCTGCTGGGACCCACACGCTATGTACATCAAAGAAAACAAGCTTGGCGCCGGTACCTGGGTCCGGTTACAAAACGTGAATATTAAGTACGGCAGAAACGGAACGCACTTGGAGGGCTTTCTGCGCCAAGACCAGAAATACCCAGATAGGGTCAAAGTCGAAATACTTGAGGTCAACGACTACCGTCTCAAAGATGCTTTGCGTCGCAAGCAAGAATACGAGAAACCAAACAAGCGCAAAAGCCCGCACGACCACAATACTCGAGTTGCTCAACAAGCTCAAGTACGACAAGGACCCGATGCTGCTCGGGAAAAGGAACAGCGAAAAGAGGATATACCCGCCGAAAATAGTAATCAGCGACGAAAGAGGCTGCGGTTGGAGAAGCAGAGGGCTGCGGAACTCGCACAGAAGCGTAAGGAGGAGGAGGCATTGGGCCTGAACAGTTTAGGTGAGTCGAAAAGTTTGCAGATCGACGGGTGAGGTCCTTCAGACCACTGACCAAGCTATTCAAAACTCGGCACAGTCAGGTGCGAAAATTTGAGTCAGGAGGCAAGCCCAATATCGAGACTCCTGGAACCCGTATATTACGAGACAAACGTCAACGGTCAAGAGATCCGATTTCAGATCCCCTTCAACAATGTCAACTACCGTACAAATGTGCGCGTGGTAGACTTCCGCCCCGAGCGGCTCGAGGATTTTTCCATTTGCCGTCCCAGGTCCCGATATAGCGGTGATGTTAGTGATGACAGCAGCTTGTCCGGCTTGGACGATGATGAAGACTCGTCCAACTTGGAATGGTGCTTCTGGTTGCAGGTGGAGGATGCCATGGCCTTCAAGAACCGGGAGAAACGCCCCGAAGAGCGCGTCTGGGTGATGGTGGACAATCTAGCAGCGCAGTGCTTGGGTTTAGATGACGCAGTAGAGTAAGTAACCGCCCGCGCTCGAGTCTTGAACTTAGCTGCTAACCTCACTCCAAGTCTTCGACAAAATCCAAATGACCTCTCGACTCTGCGGGAGAAGATGTCTACCCTTTGGGGGAACCTGGAAGAACTCAAGCGAGAACGGTTGGAGAGTCGTCGCGATGCTGCAAGGCGCAGAAATCACCTCACAATGCCGCCGCTCAGCTCCGAGGGAAATGGTACTACCCCTGACCCGGACTTGATGAAGCATTTGTGCAACGACCCCTTCTCCTGCTGCATAAAGCAATACGGTGTCAAGGAGAGGACGGACGATCCGAAAGAAGCTGATGCTGGCCCCGGCAGGAAGTGGGTTCGTGTTTTTGGGTTGTTTGGGACCAAGATTTGCGCTTGAATAGGGGATGTTGGATGAATTTATGATCACTTGTTCTTTTCGTGTAAATCAGCTATGTGTTGTTCATGTCTATTATTCGCGGCCTCATGGCAGGCCCATGGCCAACATGTATCCGGTCCATTCTACCTAAATAGTCTGTTTCCGTTGCCATTTGCCAATCATTATTGTTTTTGCCCCCCTATAGGCGGTGACTGTTGAACCCGCCTCAAAGCCTTCACACCTATTTTTGAAAAAGAATAAGAAAAAAAAAAAAAAAAAAAAAGAGAAATTAAACATTGTGTATCAGATGCACCCAATTAAACCTTCTCGTCAACTTCAGACTTGGAAAGAGGGCTAGGCCTGGCCCCAAACGCAATGACGCCAGAGACAAGAGCAAGAGCACCGGCCCATGCCTGCGCAGGCATGAAGCCATTACCACCCCCACGGGCGGCAGCATCGACGATGGCGGCGGCGATGGGCGGGCCGACGAGGGTGGCGAGGGCGACAAAGACGCAGAGCATGCCGTAGCGGACGCCGAGCCTCTTGGGGTCCGGGGTGATGCTGATGAGCGCGCCGGGCCATATGCTCTGGGAGGCGCCGTTGACGATACCGAAGCCGATGGCGAATATGTACATGTCCCCCGAAGTGCTGGCGGCGATCCAAGCCAGGAGCGATGCGCCGACGAGGAGCGCGGTGATGGCAAACATGTTTACGGGCCCCAGGACGCGGGGGAAGCGGTCTGCGAGCATTCCGGACAGCGGGCGGATGGGGATTCCCACTGCCGAGTTGATCATGAGAAGGGTCACGCATGTGGTCGAGGACATGTGTGCTACTTGTTGGGCAATTACGGTCAACTGTGTGTGGTGATGGTCAGCTCGCTTGTCTTCTTTCCTACATGGAGGGGAAAGTAAAACAACAATGGGGTGTTTGCTACTCACATAAAAGAAACCAAAATACAGGGCAATAAAGAACAGGAAAGAGCTGGCGGCAAGGCACAGAAACTCTCGTTCACGCAGTGCACTCATGTCGATGAGAGTCAAAGATGACTTCTCATCTGCAGCTGAGTCGGCGTCCTGCTCCGATTGGGGTTGATCGCGAGGTCTGAGGAGGCAGACGCCGACGGAGCAGAAGATAAGAGCCACCAGTGCAGAGCATCGAACAGCCCAGGCAAAGCCTACTTGAGGAATCAGGAGCTGAACGACGGCGGGAAAGACGATGCTTCCCACACCGGTGCCAACTGTTGCCGAAGCCACGGCCACACTATGAATCAAGGGGTTTGGTCAGCTGTGTTCTTGACATAATTTTCGGAGCTTTGCCACACGATATGTCCTCCCATGGCATCAACCCAAAAGTCCCCCTGCTAGGGCTCAAGGGGCACGCTAATCCCAGCAAACATATGAAATATTTAACTCACGACCGCTTGGTGTCAAAATAAGAGTTGACAACCGTCAACGTCGGCGTTGTGATCAGACCGAGTCCCAAGCCAGTGCAAAGACCCTGAGCCAGCAGGATCTGCCAGTACTCAACCGCCCAGCTTGTAGCCAAGGTGCCGACCACCACGAGCACGGAGCCGACCGAGACGGTCGACCGGATGTACCCAGAATCTGCGAGCCTGCCTGCGACGACGCAGAGCGCATAGGCAAGGAACGTCTGCACGCTCCCGACCCAGGCGATCTGGCTGCCCGGCAGACCGAGGTTGCTGACGTAGTGCAGCTGGTACATGCCAAAGGTTGCGGGATAGCCCCATCCAACGGCGTTCATGAGGAAGCCGGTGAGGACCTGCGCCCAGGCCACAAAACCTCCGTCTGGGCATTTTGGAGCCGCCAAGGGAAGCTTTGTGGTTGAAGAATATGGGGTGCTTGTGTTGCTGATGGTGACTGAAGGGTATGGGCATGTTGCTCCATTGCCAGATGTGCCGTCCTCCGGGACTGGGACAACGGCAACGACGGCCGAGTCATCCTTCTTGCTTGGCAAAGTCATTATTTAAAAATGGATAAGGGGAGATCTAATGCACGCTGAGCACACAAACTCAAGTCCCTTTTATGTATGATGGAAAAGATCCCTTACGGATGAAGATGAGATGATATAAAAGTACTTGTTTCACACAAAAGCTCAAACCAACCTCCAGAGACGCGGGATCAATACCTATTTATACCATCAGACGCTTCCGACCACCTCAACCGCACGGTATCCATGCTTTTTTTTTACCCACGAGGACGATGGCATCGTGAACTCTCGTCAAGCTCCCCGTATTTTTGCGTTCTAGAAACTAGCGGAACCGTTCTCGGAGAGCTGCTTGGTCTCCGCCGCGAATGGTGGGAAAGACCAGGGTCTAGGTCTGGGTCTGGCGGTACTGCAGTTGCGGCATCGTGAAGTTTGCTAGCTAAAGAACAAAAAGAAAAAAAGAGGAGTTGGAAAATTTTGCTAAGTAATTTGACAGGTGGAGTATCCGAGAAGGGCAAGAATACATCCATGTCAGCCGGGGAGACTGTGTTAGTTTGGCCGGTCACTTTGTTAGGTTGGCCGGTCACTTTTTTGTTCAATGGCGAGAGTTTTCCTCCACTCCAGTGTGCGCATATGAATGAGGCCCGTTCTCGGAAATGACAAGTCCCTTGCGCTTCACGAAACAACGCACACCGCGTTGGCAAAGAACCGGACGACCAGTCGCTCACACTCGTGGTACTGTGTTTGCGTGACTAGACTAGCTTGGCGCCAGTATAGACTCGAGATGAGCGGTGGGAAGCTGTGTTCCAGTCCATGTTGGACTTTGGCTCTCGAAACTGAGCTGCGCACGCAAGATGCGAGTTGCAACTTTGGGGATCGTGTGAGCAGCTCAGAAGCAAGCACGTTTTTTTGCCCGCTTCATTGATGATGGGGGTGTGTGTGGAAGGATTCTGGTTTGTATGGGCAATTCTAGCCTCGCCTCTATGAGGGGGTGGATGAGAACCGTCATCTTCCCTTCCACACGCCAAGCGCACGCCCAATTTTGCTTACATCGGCGGAAGATTGCTTAGCAGGGGGATCATTTCTCCGTCTATTAGATGGGATGATAAGTCAGCCTTACACAGAAAGCGCAGTGGGTTTATGCTCGGTGGAAAAGAAGACTAGCATGCATGAAGAAATAGGCAAGGTTGCAGCGGCTCAGCGGGCTCTGGAAGACCAGGACCGATCACGAGTGTACAAATACCAACGGTATATTCCGGGCCAGCCCCGAGATGGCAAAAGAACCCTGGGCGGTGGTTCGCTTGTGGGGCCGTGGGACAGCAGCTACATGGGTTGCTTGGTGCATGCCTACTTTACGACAATCCATTAGTCACTCCCCGCCATCATCTGGTCAAAATGGCGTGTTTTACCGATTGCAGCCTTTCTGAAAATAGCATGGCCGAATGCGAATCACATTTCCTTTTGCCCGATACCGCTTTTTTTTTCTCCCCTGGCATCTCATGTACACAGAGGTCCACAACTGGTATGCATCCCGGCCTGACCCTGATTTGCTGGTTATGGTCGGGTGCTTCCGAGACCAGGTACATCTGTGCGCGCGGAATGGGTAGTCCAGTATCAAGAAAACCCATCTAGAGATGGACAGTAGCAGTACTAGTAGTGGTGGTACTTTGATACAGCAATAGAATCTAGAACCAGACCTAGTGTTAGTAGTGGAATAGCAGCAGTAACAGAAACATCAATAGCAACAGTAGGCTTACGCCGTTGGAACAATTGAGAGTTGGATGGCGGCAGATGCGGAACGGAAGCAAGCGGGCTCAGTAAACCAACCGGTGAATACAAACATACCCGCAATCAGCCATGTTGGTCTATAACATTTGATGATACCCACACGTGGGTTGAGAGAAGAGACAATGCTGCAGGGTTTTGGGGGCCCTTTTTTTTTTTTTTTTTACTCCCCTTAGACCTGGCTGTGCGGTTCTTGGCACCCCGCCCGCTAAGTGAAGGGAGGGTTCTCCATGATGGAGTTGAGGTCTAGATTTCCTTCTTTTTTCCTGCTCGCCTGCGCACCGAATGTGGAACCTTTTGATTGAATTCTCTGCAAAAGTATATGGGTACCGTAGGCGAGCCGCTCGGTAGCTTGCTTTGGCAAGTACTGTCAACCCAGTAGTGAAAAGAATTTGGTGCTTGGTGATCCCAGCAGAACCAAATAGACTGAAAACTTAGCTCGTGCAAAAAATTAAAAATAAAATAAAAAACCCCGAACCGAATGCCCAACTGTGGCTCTCTCCGACACCGGACACGGCGTTTAATGCCGGTATACCGACGGCATATGACTGGAGAAAAAGCTGTTGCTAAATGACCACAGCAAGCATGTGTACTGTTTGTTGGATGTCAGTGGTGCCATCACGTCACAGGGGTCGTGAATTATGTCAATATGCATTCATGCCGAAAATTTTATTTTATTTTTATTTTGTGTCGGTGTTGGGGTTTTGACATTGAATTTGCGGAGCCGCGAGATCTCTTGTCGTTGTGGAAAGCCAAGGGCATCTAGAACTGTGCCTTGGCACGGACTCACTTATACCCAAAATGACGAAACGGCAAACCCCCAAGTATAGAGACGGAAGTCGACCCCACTTGCCTAATCCAGGAACCGGCAGACAGACCGTTTCTTCCATCCGTCAATGTGGCAGTTCAGATGAAGTGGGGTAAGCCAGATCTCCAACTGTGTACCCCACACTATATATATCCCCCGCACAGGTCGAATTACACACTTAGACCGTATCGGGCCTAGTGTGTAATTCCTGCACAAACTTGACTATATTTCTGGGTGTCTGTTTATTCCGCGAAAAGAGATGCCGGAGGTACCTGAACGATTTTACTCAACCAGGTACCTTTATGCCAATCTTCCCCTCATTTAGACTTAATGTCATCAATGCCATGCGGCAACCCCCGCGCAGCTTGTCACAGGTGTCGCGACCGGAAACAAAACAAAGCAACAATCGCCTGCTTGTTTTTTTTTTTTTTTTTTTTTTTTTTTTTTTTTTTTTTTTTTTTTTTTTGGTCGATTTTTCATTTTCTTCCCACCCTCTTGCGCCTTTGCGGTCCGAGATGAAAGATAAACCCACCCAAATGTGTTCTGACAATCCAGCATGCGCTGCATCATTTACTCTTTCTTCTAAAGGATGATCTTTCTTCTTCTATTGACAATAAGACCCCCACAAACCGTAAAGCCACTATCCCCAAAATTTGGGCCTTCGCTAAAAATAAAAATTAAAAAATTAAAAGAAAAAAAAAAAGCACCCCTCTAACGGTTTGTCTCTGCACAGAAAAAAAATTCATACCGCGTGAGTGGACCGCGGTCCAGAACAATCGAATGTCGGTGTGTGAAGTCGGGAGTTGTTGCCGTGCAGCGTGGACCACAACGAGGTGCGACAGCTTGCGGAATTTCAAAAGCCGTCGGAAAGGTCATACTGCTTAGTTAGGTCAGGGGACAACAAAAGAAAGTAAGAAGAAAAAAAAAGATTGGCAGGGAAAACGAGGTGCAATAATACCGTAAAACCTTACATCATAAGCTCGTAACTTAGATCCGATCTGATCTTATCACTCGACCATCTCCATCTGTATGCTCGGCGCCATTCATCCACAGACGCCATCTCTTTGCGCCTGTTCCATGAACCTTCTTTCGGAGATATTATGTAAAACTTCTATAACTTTGGAATGTTGGTCCATCATTGCCTTGCAGTCTCTTGGCCTCTTTTCTCATATTCCCCCCTTATCATATATCCAAAGTATTGGTGAGAATAGCCTTGGCTCCGGATCTGGCGTGTGATCCGGCGCGCCATCAAAACTTAGATAATGAAATAGGTATGTAAATTGAACCAGGACGCTGGCAAGCAGCATATACTCGCCTTCATATTTTTGTTTCCTAGGATACAGTAAAGAAAACACAAAAAGGCAAGAAAGACACCTATACAACCTAGGTATAAGACGGGGGAGGGGGAGAAATCGCTTCATGAGACGAACAGCAACCCGACCCCACGCATCCAACCATCTTTCACTTTCCCCTCCTTCCCCAGAGATCCTTGTACGGCAACTTTCTGGCGCATCCATCCTCCTTCCACAGCCTTGGATCGTACGCAAAAAGATTAGCGCTGAGAAATGTGACCTTTTCTGCATCATAACCTGCCTAGTCGCATCCATCCCATTAAGAGAAAAACACGAGATTGCATGTCAGACCACTCGCTCCCCCAATGGCCAGTGCCCCTTTTTTTGTCCTCCTACTTCTTTAACCCACTTCCTGACCATACTCCGTACGTGCCACGTCAATGAAATTCCAATAGTAATGGCAATACGTTTTCCCAATAACTAACTATGATGGAGCAAAAGCAACAAGGTCGTCGAACACTCTGGTTGCATGACAGTTCAGATCCTCTTTTTTTGGTGGGTTAAAAACAAGGAATAAATCCCAACAATAAGAGAAAGAGAGCAAGAGAGGGAGAGAAGGAAAAGAGAACAAAAACAAAAACAAAAAGAGAGAGGTAAATTCGAAAATCACCCCATATGCTTCGATCAGTTGCGCATTGCTGAGCACAACGAGCGGCATGGTGAACCACCCTGTCCAGACTAGAAAAGACCAATATCGACATTACATCCACTCTCGAATAAAAATGCGCCTTGCTCCAAAAACTCCCAAATAGCAATGAGTATGAGACGTCATCATTGACAGCGTAGAAAACAAGCTGTTCAATGCCAAGGAAAGAGAAAATAAAAATCGGTGGGTGGGTTTTTTTTTTTGTTTTTTTTTTATATGGCACGGTCGTCAGCAGCTACCCAGACCGGCGATGTGTAGTGTTTTCATCTCTGAGATCCGGATACAACATATCCACAGGTGTCCGATTCTCGGTCAGCCCAAAGATGGGAGGACCAACCAATTCCATAAATGTACATCCGGGCATATATACGTGTGGCGGGCGGTATCATCTCTTGCGCTTCTTGTTCTTGTCCAGGGGCATCGCCGAGATCGGTGGCAGGATCGCCGGAGCAATGGGCGCAGCTGGGAGGAGCGTCTGCTGATGCTGGAACATCTGTGGCTGTTGTGGCGCGGGTGCCTCGTCTGTCTTGATAGGAACACCCATGTGGCGGCCATAGCGACCCTTACGGCCGTTACCCTCATCTTCGCTGATGCAAAGCTCCGCAGGAATGCCAGCATCCTTGCACCGGCCGCAAGGTCTCTGGCGATCGCAGCCTTTCTTGCTCTTACGGCATCGCTGGCATCGAGGCTTGCTTGAGAGATCAGGTTGATCCTCATCACCCATACCCAACACGCTGCCGTTGGAGGCAATGGACGGCTTTCTCGAAGCAGGTAGTGATGCGGGCGACATAGGCCCATTTTGAGCATTTGCCGTTGTCTTTTTGTTCTTGGTCGAGTTGGATGACTTGGACGTCTTGATTGGCTTGGGAGCTTTTGGCTTTGCGGTCGGTGCAGGCATCGGTTTGGTCTTGGTGCCATTCTGCTGAAGCATGTTGGTGTTGGGTTTGGTCCGGGGTGCACCCATCAAGCCTTCATTCATTCCGTGATGAAAGCCGCCTGTGTGTCCCTGCATCTCAAAGCCGTTCTGAGGACCAACCAAGTGGCTTTCAGTAGTCGGATATATACTCTTGCTTGCGCCACCAACGTCTAGCTTCTGTCTTCTCGCAGGGGGCTGCTCGTCCTCGCTTTCGCTGTCTGCATCACTAGTGGCGCCTGCAGAGGATGCTGCATCTGCGCGTCCACTAAAGGTATCGTCCAGAGTAGAGGCTGAAGTTCTGCCGTGAGATATGTTTGAAATTTCTCCCAGACGCATGAGCTGAATGGCAACGTCTTTGTCTTCTTCGGACATGCAGCTGCCCACGGTTGGGTCAGGAGTGGGCAAGATGCCGGCTGATGGGCCAGAACCGTTTCCAGATGGATACCCGACACTGCCACGAGTGCGACGGCTCTCGGCGCTGGGTGTGACGAAGGCGCCCGGGTGGCCAAACCCATTGCCATTGCTCTGGGGGGATTGAAGCGGTCGAGGGTTTGTAAACGGATTCTGCCCCGGGTGAACAAAGGGCAAGGAAGCGCGGTGATGCTCGACTCGGCGGGCAGGAGATACGGAAGGATTCGATGTTGCGGCCGGCATCTGTGGCGGGGCAAACAAAGGTAGTTCCTTTATAACGATGGATGAATAAGTTAGCAAAGGCTTCATTGAGAAGCATCCCCGAGTGAAGAACGTGGCAACGTACGGAGCTTTCAAACTTGGCGCGCTTGCGCCGGCCGCCTTCAACAATGTTCTCTACACTGATCTCGGTATTCCCAATTTGATCCTTGTTTCTGCCTGAGTTTGACCCAGGAGCACCGTCTCCACTGCTGTAGCCATTGTGGCTTTCGCCACCGTCACCACGATACTTTGTCGATCGCGATCGGGACTTGGGAGCGCCCGAGTTGTTGGTGCCCACTGATGTACTCCTAGCACTGCGCCCAATGTTGGGCGAGGGGCTGCGCCGGCGAGAGGTCCTTGAGCCAGGCCTGGACAGGTGCGACTCATGTTGTTGAACATGCGAGCCCGCCTGGGAACCATAAGCGTCCGGGCTGAAGTACATCTGGGCGCCAACAGCGTTGGGATGATGGTATGAGTGTGCGCCGAAGGAGCCAGCCGAAGCAGTCGGCTCCTCAATGACGCGCACATAGACGACCATGTTGTTGCGAAAGTTCTCATAGCGCGCGATCATAGTATTGCCGGCCTCGTCCTCAAAGCTCACTCCCTTAGAGCTCGTAGGACTTGAATATAGGCCGTAAAAATTCTTGACTGTGGTGACAATTGACTCTGTGGCGTCGTGGGGGTAGATCTGCACACGCATTGGCAGGCGCGCGCGGTGTTGAGGAGACTCGGATGATACGAGCTCGAATCTGACATTCTTGGGTTCAGGCTGCGGGGAGGCCGAAGCGGAATGGCCGCCATTGGTACCGTTGGAAACGGGCGACATCTCCATTTCGGCGGTGGTGGGTGAAGGGTAGGGTCCGGAGTTTATGGCTATGTTGGAATGCGCCCGAGGGTTGGGGTCTTTGTCTGTGGCGCCGTACACACTGAGGTACGGGGCACGGGCAGAGGTCTCGATGGAGGTGACCAAGCTTAGCAGTTCCATCAAAGGCTAACAGGCCTTGCTGTTGATATACATAGACGTAATGTGATTGCGGTATATTTTTATGGTCGCTTGTGTATTGTTTCGACGTGAAATGCCTGTTGGAAACAAGTCGCGATCGGTACTGGTGGAGCGATGCAAAAGAACGACGGATCGAGGACGGAGGCGGCAAGCAGATAGTTTGGGAGCAGCTTTCCCTGAGAACTAGAAACTCCTGTTCTTTGGAGACCCAAGAATACATATTAGCCTTTGAAATGACCATTGATGTAACTATGATGGACTTTTTAGGCCCCCGTGAAGCCTTCAACATTGGAGGAGCTGGAGCGACAGCGGCTGGTCGGGGTCATCTCGAGGCAATCCCGGGAGAGCCTGGGAAAGAAAAGAGCGGCATTGGAAAAGGTAAAAAAGATATAGAGTGGTATCGCAAAGTGCTACCGCATAAGAAAAACTTACTGGAAGGTCAAAAGGTTACCAGATTGTATCTCTGGAGCGCTTCAAATCCGACAGGTCTGGCAGGCCTCGACCGGTTCTGGGCGGTACGTGGGTACTCAGGTTAGTAGGCGTAGAGGCGAAGGGGGCGAGCCGATAATATACGATGGAAGCAAGGAGGCTTGATGATAACATGAATTGCCACTCAGGAACTCACCAGAAATCTTGTGGGAGAGTGTTGATGGGCTCCGGTTGAGGACTTTGGAGGTTGTGGGAGAAAGAGGAGAAGGAAGAGTCGCAGATAATGGGTTTTGCCTGGTCGAAGCATTCAGGCCAATCGCGCATGGCGCAAAGGGTGGACACCAGACTTACCTACCCGCCCACCTGCGGCCAGTTGCCAGCCAGCGCTTGTTACAGGGAACAAATGAATCTACACAGCGCCTTGCACGGCCTGGAATTTTGATGCGCACCGCCCTGGCAGACTTTTTTCTGCTTGAACCAGAATGCACAGCAGCGGTCAGGATTCACAACCCCCAACATTATTAACATTTTGGCAGCTTCAGCGAGCAAACCATCCAGGGGCTACTAAAAAACCAGCATATGTTTAATTACTGCTACCATTGTCATATATACAATCAAGGTACCAGACAGAAGAAGAAAAAGAAAGCGCCACACTTCTTCAGTTATTTTACAAGACTTTTGAATGTCTCTCTCGGAACTGGATTGTTGAAACATCCATACACTACATGCCGCGCACCCTGCGGAGCCAAGCCAGGACAGGCGAATTGGGAAGGCAAGGTAACATATATCGTGCACTTGCCAATCTTCTGCTTCTTGTGTGAAATCCATTCCAAACCATATTTGTTCAACGAGATTCAATTTTGATTTTAAACTCAAACAATATGATGCGAAAATGTGAATCTTCCCATAAGTACACACAAAAAGGTTTCTTCTATTTCTGCTTTATTTTTCTATGCGCGCATAATCGCAAGAAACTGGCGCCCGCGCGCACACACAAACACACACACACACACACACACACCACATAACATCAGACCCCGACCCCAGCCCGAGCTTGAGTGGATGTCTGGACCAGTGCCGTTGGAATCCACCTACTCCACTCCGCAACCAGCGACTGTGTTGGCACTGCGATCGTCTGACCGAAGCATCATTGTGCATTCTGGACTCCCTTTGGTCCAGCCCGACAGCCGTGGTCGTAGTTTTGGGCTGGTCTGCATTTCTGTGTGCGCTACATGAACGCGTTGAACACAAACAAACAAGAAAGGACAACAACAACCTCGATCTGTATAACCCTGTTCCCCCGACCGCCGCCCGCGGTTCGACCTGAAGTAACTCGCGAAGAGGAAACAAAAGCGGGTATCATTTTTAGTGGTTACTAATTACTGGTCGACCGTGTTCCACATGGATCAAAGATGTGACTGCTGAAGCTTGCGCATCTGCGAACGCTCCGGCGCCTCACTGAAATCAGCGCCCCGGTACTAATTACTTGTACTAGCGCTGGCGTTTTCTTTTACTCTTTTTATTTTTATTTATCGTTTCTTGTTAAAATTTACTTCTTTCTTTCAGCGTCACTTTCTCTTGATTGACTCCAGTATACCGGTAATTATTCAGTGTTGGCTGGTTGAAGCGCATACGGGTTTTGGGCGGCGGGCCTTGCAACGTTCGCTAACGGAAATTCCAAGACTCCATACTATCCGTTGTGCAAGTCATGCCTGCCTGCCTCGAACCATTGATAGATAATAAAGCTGCTTGCCAGTTCCTGTGTGAGGGAACCTTCTTTCGCAAGCAGGTCATGCGCGAACCCAAAGATGGACTTTGACCATGCCTCTTTCAGTTGTTGTATACAACATCGGCTCGTGTCAACCATTGCTCGCGCAATGCTCCCAATGGGAAGCGGGGGAAAGCTGGAGGTAGCTTGACGCCGCGCAGTGTATGAAAGCGACAGGCGGTGCCATAGATTGTCGTTCCATGCCTCGATAGCTTGCTCGCTCACTTTTTTAGAGTTGCCTTGCGGTGCACCGGGCCACTTCGACCGCCGCCGCCACCCAGATAAAGGCCTCAGCACAAACAATAGAGGGGCCAAGAAAAATAACAAGTTCCCACGTTGCGGAGAATATACGTATTACGAATAAACAATGTAAAGGTCACAGACAAGGCAAAGATTTCCTTCCTCTTTTCTTTTTCTCTTATTTTCTAAACTACTCTGGTACAGTACAAATGGTTCAATTGGCCCTCAATGGGAACAAATCTTTGCCTTCAAGGGGCCATTCCTGAGGCCAGTCGTAGTACACCTAAAATTGGTGAGCTTGATGATGGTTGGATGGGAGTTAAACAAATTGGCCCGCACCACCCCAGATCGGTCTCTGTTTCTGGCCGTTACAATCTCGACAACAAAAATGTCTTGCTTTCGTGACCGCCTCTCAACGACAAGAAATCTGGCTGCGGCCAACACTCGCGACCCTTAAGGTATCCTCCCGAAGCGACAAATATTTCCCAATTTCGTATGTGAATGGACGCGCCATGAGGGATTGTCAACTCGATTGGTCCACTTCGTCCCATTGATCTCTCTTCAGGTTTATCCTCCCTGGTCGCATGGGATCCACCAAGCCAATGACGTGGAGCGCTTCAAAAGGTCGCAAAAGATGGTGTGGTACAGGGATTATGCCTAGACGGTGAAGAAGGATCGGACAAGTGAGAGTCACCAAATGGAATACAGTCAGTTGAGTTGCGACAGGAATGGGAAGAACCGCAATTCCGATATCATTTTGCGCTGGGTAAGAGATTTTCATGCGCCAGCTTGGCAATAAGTTTATGTGTGCTCCAACCACAGTCGACCAGGCAGGCAGATGAGCGGGATTGGTACTCGATGTAGTTCAAACGTCTCATCCGGGCGGCGATGGCGGTGGCGGTAGCTCCCTTCCCCTGGATGCTTTCCCGTCACCCAAGTTCCTTTGCGCCGGACCAAATTAGTTATCGTTTTCTTTATTTGTTAGTTCCTTCAGTGGACGCGCGCGCGCGTATGGCAGCTGCTTTCAGTACTAGAGGCGCCGGAAATGCACTTTGTTCTTATTTTATTGTATTTTATTTTTGGCCTATGTTACTACGTCTTTGATTTGATTTTATCCTGAATTATCTCGGTTCCACGTCTGTGTTGGGTCACAGGGGAGGGATTTCCTTGAGAGTGGGTTTCATTAACGGTCAGGAACCCGTTAATAATGAATGGTTCTTTTTTGCTCCTTTATAACAACTGAATGCACAGTTTCCGGTGGCCTTGCGCTGTGCCTGCATCAGTCCACCGTACAAGTACCTGGGTAGATAGACAGTTTTTGCGATGCGAAAAAAAAAAAAGGGTACCTCCTCAACAGTGCTCCCTGTTCCTGTCGGTGCAGGAGTCCGGTCCAGTCGACATTCATGTACAATAACTGGTGGTGTGCGAGCCACACAGGGATATTTTCCGCTTAGCGAGGCCCGGCTCTTGTTCACCAATAGAAGCACAAGCGCAAATCGAAATGTTTTCGGGTTGGGCGGTTCGCACCTGTAACCTTTACCTGAGTCTCTTTGTACGCGGAAGATGCTCCGTATTTTTGTTATTATGCATGGGCTTGTCAGGTTTCAAAGTGGCAGAGAAAACGAGGAGACACCCCCCCAGAGGTCAATTAATATGTCATGCCATGCGCAAATCAGCATCCCTCATCGGATCGACCTTCGCCTAGGTAAGGTACCTAGTCATCGGCTTATCTTTTGGTTGATACTAACTGGTCGCATCGAGCCACCTCGAGTTTTTAAGAGCATGCTCCATGCATTTGCGCCCAATACAGACAGGGTTTCTTGAAATCGGGGACGGCCATTCGAAGTACACCGCTCTGCTGGGTTCCATGGTAGATTGCGACTTGCGCGCGCGCGCAAGCCTGGTGACCGGAAGCCAGCGCTTTTTTTTTTCTTTGCTCATGAAGGATAAGAAGAAAAGTTCACGCCGGGGCTTCCGTGGTTCCCCAGTGTTTTATGCTAAACATTGACAGATAATCGTTTCGGCACGGGGGCCACAGGCAAATAATATATGTATAACCAGAAACTACCGGCAACTCTGATTTACCCGCCTATTACTGCCGAGAAAATCCGGCTGGGAATTTTCATTCCCTTATGGACGTTTATCTCATGCGAAATGGCTGATTTAGGAGGGTTGAGCGCAAAAGACGCACGGGGTCACTCTAAACATAGACAAGGAAAACCCAAATGCAGTCGTGACCATGACCAAGACAAAGCGTTATGCCACCGATACCGATTGACCTTAGGAGTGAGCAAGACTAAGGATAGGGTTTCGAGCTCCCGTCCCAAGGTTTGAACTCCATCATGTCGCTCGCTGATGGCAGACCCCGGATTCCGGAAAGCCTGAGTGGATTGTAGACACATTCGATTTGCGACCGGGTTTACTTCAGAGCGTGCTGTCGCAACGTCTCCAGAGGCGGAGATGCTAGCTCAACCATGAGATTATCGAGTAAGCGCGTCGCAACCTATCAGTTCCGCCATAGCCTTTCTTGATCGAACCGATCGGCCGCGTCAAGAAGCTCCGACGACACTGTTGGACAGACAACGGATGCCCAATTCTGGGATTTGAGCCTCCCTGTGAATGATGCGCGCAAATGGCAGTTGCGACATTAACAGAGCCGCACTCCAGGGAAAGCAATGCGCATTCTCCAGGGCATAAGGCTACGTTACTTAGGTCCCTTACCTTGACCAAATATCCACGGAGTGCTGTTGGCGTGTTTCTCTTTCCAAAACAGATGGGATGGGTGCCTCAGAAGTCTTGCCAGCGGTTTTACTGGACAGAAATTGGTTGTCTTCGAAACAAGGTGGGTGATCGTGCTCGCCTCAGCCCACTCAAATCCCAGCTTCCCCCCCGAATCTTTGAAGTAAGAAAGCAAGGTCTGGCAAGGCACTCCTCCAGGGAAACCAAAAAAGTTAGTCACGATGAGCGCGAGTTCATCCGTTGGAACAGAACTGTGCAAGCGATTTATTGAGGTTAGCTCTGATTTGCGCGGTCTTTCCCCATGTTTTAACTGGTGTTGAATCGCTTTCGCTCCTACTTTTTGTCCACCCGTCACATACGATGCCCCTCGTTTTGTTGACGGAGATTTGGGGCACGTGACTGCGTGTCAATGCTGCCCTTGGCGGTCGCGCCGACATGATCAACACGAAAATTGAAAATTGGTAACGCAACAAAAAATATGGAGGGTATCCGCGCATGACAATAGTCTTTAATCACCATATAAAGGTAAAATGAAAGGTTTGAGTGAATGAGAAACACTTTGAAGGCTATAATATAAGTCAAGCTCCAAATAAGGCTGTCGCCGGGAGACGCGACAACGTTCCTGTCTACGTCATCTACCTTTTTTTGGGGTACAGGGTAAGTGCGGGTCGGGTGGGGAACTTGATCAATGCCCATGGCGACGGAGCGCCCAGACATGTGCGAGAGCCGTGCGCGCCGCACTCGTTCCAATGTCAACAAACATTGGAGCGAGATTAAAAAACAACAATCTCCTTTCCCGACTGTATGCACCGGAAAAGGGCGAGTGCAGGGAACAACACAAACAAAATCTTGTTGCCAACCCGATATTTAGGCAATTCCGACGTGCATTTTTCTCCTTTACAATACTTGCCTGCGATGCAGTGTTGTTCCTGATCGTGTACCATTTATCATCTTCCTCACTAATTCCCAAGTTTGTTGTCCTTCATCACCGGGCTGTTCCGCAAGCTCATCTCCCCCAGACGACGCCCACTCAGCTCCAGCTCCAGCCAGAGAAAAAAATCTTCGCACCTGGCAAATCGATCTGGCCACAACACAATCCAACTTTCAGCCTACATTTTCAGCAATCTACCCACGTCGTCAACTAATCCCACTGGGGATAAATTCGACTGCTAGGCGAAGCGATCCTCGTGGTCTGCTCACCTTTTAACCTCCGAAAA
Source organism: Pyricularia grisea (assembly GCF_004355905.1). Lineage (NCBI taxonomy): Eukaryota > Fungi > Ascomycota > Sordariomycetes > Magnaporthales > Pyriculariaceae > Pyricularia > Pyricularia grisea. Next base: position 2,453,987 of record NW_022156717.1, on the reverse strand, counting down.
CCCGGCCTATTTTGAGTTTCAGCCACAACAATAGGATTAGTTGTTTAGCACTGGAAGCTTGCAATCATGGACGCAAGGGTAAGCGCAGCTCTGTTATTATTTGTTTATGTATAGCTTGACGCGTATCTTTCAGATATTTGCAAAGTCTTCAAACTTGATACGATACCCAATTGATCATCTAAAAGAATTCAAACTGATATCAATCTTTTCTCAACCTTAGCCGCAACGTCCCTCCCGAGCTGGAGCCCTCCAGCCGTCTGGTAATGAGAACATCGCACCGGCCAAACAAGTTATACATCAACGTCATAAGTCGGCTGGGAATTTGAAGACCATCTACAACCCAGCTACCGCGTTCCCGGCAGGAGGCCTCAACGTTGCACCAAAGCGAGCTGTCTTCGGCGAGATGAACACGAACGTTAAAAGTGTAGCTCAGGATCTACCTTCAAAGAAGGGATCCATGGCTCCAGTAGTTTCCCAGGTGGGCAAGGAGAACTCTGGTAAACCAGCTGCTCTCCAAAAGCCTGCACAACGATCGAGCAAAAGCCACGCGATGCTGCACCAGCAGCCTGCCGCGGCTGATGCCAACAACGCAGGACTCCGCAAGACCGCGGGTGATTCACTCGCGAAGCCTCCTGTCACCAAGAAGACCACTTTCGTATACCAAGACACGACTGCTGCCCAACGCCTGCCTGAGTCGAATCAGCATATCACTGCTGATCACCCAGTAATCCTCTCAAAACCCGACATAGTTAAGAACCCCCGTCATTACAAAAGTCAGCCTCAACTCAAGCTGGATCAGCCCGTCCTCCGCCGGACTCTTAGCAGACAGTTCGCTGAGGTGGCGAGCTTGATTTCACCGGCTTTGACGGAAGAGCCCCAAGACTCACCCTACGAGGATGCATTGGAAGAAATTTCCGACATCAACGGGCCCAGAGGTGTTCCAATCAACATACTAGGGGACTACATGGAGGAGCCAAACGTTGAGATTATCTCCCATGATGCCCTAGATGCATACCACCTCGAGGAACATGTCCCAGCACCGCCAACAGCATTCGAGTCCGAAGACGGGTGGGAGGAAGAGGACGGCGATATGGATGATGACCAAGGTTACACCACTGCCCACTCTTATCGATCCCATGGCGAAAACACCACGGGAGGACTCACTGAACTCTTAGCCCCCAAGGCAACGGCCAGAGTACAACAGGAACTGGAGCAAGCCAAGGCCATTGTCGAGGAGTCAAGGACGATTGAGGAAATCGAAGAGGAACAATGGGATGTCAGCATGGTGGCAGAGTATGGAGAAGAGATCTTTGAGTACATGCGTGAGCTCGAGGTAAGGCTGCCCGAAACACAACAAAATCATTTTGCCCAACCGAATTCTTTCGAGCACATTGGCTAACAGCTCATGTCCCTCTAGACCCGTATGACTCCCGACCCTCACTACATGGACATCCAAACAGAGATACAGTGGTCCATGCGCTCAGTCCTGATCGACTGGGTCGTTCAGGTTCACCACCGATTCACGCTTCTCCCCGAGACTCTCTTCTTATGCGTCAACTACATCGACCGGTTCTTATCACAGAAGGTCGTTTCGGTTGCCAAGTTACAACTTGTTGGAGCCACTGCCATATTCATCGCGGCCAAGTATGAGGAAATTAACTGTCCGTCGGTCAATGAGATAATATTCATGGTCGACAATGGCTTCTCTGCCGATGAGATTCTCAAGGCTGAGCGTTTTATGCTCAGCATGTTACAATTCGAGCTTGGGTGGCCCGGCCCCATGAGCTTCTTGCGCCGAATCAGCAAGGCCGATGACTACGACCTGGAGACCAGGACTCTGGCAAAGTACTTCCTCGAAGTTACCATCATGGACGAGAGATTTGTTGGCTGCCCGCCAAGCTTCCTGGCAGCTGGAGCACACTGTCTGTCCCGAATGATTCTTGAGAAGGGTGACTGGGTAAGTAATCAGTCCTACTTGTGTTATGGGCGCTGTGTGCCAGCACTTGTCTGCTCCAGCCCGCGTGAGATCACCACCATACTAACAACCCCAAAGTCGCAGGCCCACACCTACTGGTCGGGTTATACTTGGTCTCAACTCAGACCACTGGTGGCGTTGCTATTCGACTGCTGCCAGTACCCGGAGAAGCACCATCAAGCCGTGTTTGAAAAGTACTGCGACCGCCGCTATAAGGGTGCGTCGACGTTTGTCCAGAGGGCCATCGCGCGCGGCTGGACGCCGCCTTTCCCCGTCCAGCAACCATTCGTGCTGGACGCAAACTGCTTCGCAGAGACCATTGCCTCGTGCCGAAACTTTTCTTCAATGGAAGTGGGACGCATGATGGCCACCGCTGGGCAAGCATGATACACCACATCGACTTCATCCACAACATCGACTACTCGTCTTTCACGTATATAATTCCGAGCTCAAGAAGTCCTCTGCCGCCTTCCACTTCGAGCAGGCCGACAATAACCCTTCGAAGTTCCAACCAACAACATTTTTCTTCAACCAGATCACTAGTATTGGAAGGAGTACGGCGTCATTGTTTTGTTACTGATACTTATCATCTCCTCGCCACCCTCGACCAGGGTGGCATTCTTTTGGGAGACTTTGTGCCGGATCAAGAGCGAGAGAGAACAGTATTCTCTTGATTCTTTGTTTGTTTTTGTTTGCCTTTTGGTCGTGCTATTGTTTTACCTCTTACGTTTCACTACTAAATGACGGCTGACATGAGAACATGACGATAAATTTATTTTCTTGAGCATATTTTTGGCGTGCTTTTAATCTACTTTTAATTGCCTATTGACCTTTTTCATCTCGCCTGTCTGTGCAGATTTTCTTACTTTGCGAACTTGAGAGTGGCGGAGACCATGGCATGGAATCTTAATTGTTGAGGGCGGATGTTTGGTCCTCATGTGGACATTCGAGCTTCTGCTGGAACTTTGCCCTGTTGGTATTCAACTCTGGGATTGACTTGTTTTATTTGGAAAAGAAGGCGTTCTAGAGACGCTTCGGTCTGAAGACAGCCTAGAGCTAGAAAAGCAAGCAAAAGAGACAAGCATAATTGGGGCTTGAAAAGGGGCCAAGAATACTGCAGTGATGACATGGCTGCTGCGTTGTGCTGGAGTCTTAGTTTCTCCTCAGCTTATACGGGTATCAAGGAGCATAGGATAACGTCCAACTGTTAGCTCAATGCATACTTCTTCTTCCTGGAATATAATTTGAAATGCCTGAGATAAGCCCCCGATTGACAATCTAAACCAGATCTGTGAATGATGGTCGACTCGTGCGTTGGCTTGACAGGCGTTGCCATGCCCAGGCAAGCTAATATTTATGATAAATGATCCATGGACTACGCGGACGGGCAGATTATGCCGGTGATGGTTTACGCTTCACCACATTGCCTACTCATTCTCTACGCAACAATGAAGGTATTTGAAAGTACATACATGAGTCCTTAAGGATTGTAAGTACCTGTGGATATACGCTACCAACATCGGTGTGTCGTTTTTTCACGTTTGACTGTATATTTTTATACTCAACATGTTTTGTACATATTATCATTGTAGCCTTGGTTTAGTAAATCAATGATTGGGCCTAGTTGGTGGTAAATAATCGGTCAAACCACAACCTTATCGTTTTTGATTCAGAATTGCTACCATTTTGAGCAGGTTCACATCACGCTTGGGCAAGGTCAATACCACCATTGAAAAGATGCGTGATGGAACATAAAAAAAAAAGGATGCTTTTACAACCTAACAAATTCATGGTTACATGATGATAAATTGACACAAATTCATAAATATGTAAATTCGACCTCGGCAAGAATTAGCCATGCCTCGCTACTACGTAGTACCATATTTAAACTACAAACCTTAATCCCATCGCCCTCTATTCCGATGTTCTCCTTGACATCCCGATAATCGCAAAGGCAAACGATGGGGCTGGCCGGTAGAACCTTGAAAGCCAACTCAAACGATTCGAAGCAAGGTTGACTGTTGTCCTGTCGGTCGGGCTCTCCCGCCGTTTGAATGAACCCTGACGCACGCCCAAAGTTGACTGTTGGGGCCCCGCCCCGCCCTGGTCCACTTCCACTCTCCAACTCGGCTCCCCATTGGCGCGCAAACGGTCGCAAAGCCTAAACCGGTTTCGGCACGGTCATGTACCTCTTTGGTACCGGTAGGTAGGGTTCTAGGAACCTTTGACTTGCTGGCCGTCGGGATTCGGGATGCAGTAGTTTGAACGACAAGGAACTGACATTTGTCTTTGGCAACCAGTCAGTCGAGACATGGCTCGGCAGACGCAAAGCCCATGAGTGTGCAAAATCACTCACTCACGTGTCTGTCATTGTATGTAGCAGGTGAGAATTGATGGTAAATCCACAGGCTGTCATTTTTAAGACAAGCCGCACCTATGGGATGTTACGCCGAAGCGCAAAAAGCGCCAAGATTAATACTACCTGATATTCCTACCTACTGTGCAGGTGCTTTGGTTTTTACTGTAGTTGTGCAGTTGCAGTGCCGCGTCCGCGCCTAGCGTTGCACGAGGGCTGCAGCTAAGAAGCCGACTTTTTTTTGTTTTTCTTTCCCCAGCGTGTGCCTGACAAGTATGCAGACCCCTGTTAGGTTGTTTTACCAAATTTTCTTTGGACGGGGTCGGGCGCAGTTCCTAGATGCGCCGCAGCCGGCTGGAGCATCCGATCGAGGAAAGAAAAAAAAAAAAAAAAAAAAAAAAAAAAAAAAAAAAAAAAGCAGCAAAAATCATCAGAACAGAAGAAAGAAATTGAGGATCAACAATAACCAGTCGCATTCGATTATCCATGAATTGAAATTGAAGGTAGAACTTCTATACACTGTGAGAGTGTGCAGATCAAAGTTATTGTCATTTTGTCTACTATTCGCTAGTTGTAATCGTTTTATTTGGTCATCCGCCTTACTAAGTTCTTGGTTGCTCGGTAGAGACTTTTTTGTGAGATTTTTTTTTTTTCCCCCTTCCCTCGTCCTCGTCCACCGATCCCGGAGAATCGACCTTCCCCAGCGCCAGCTGCTAAGCATCCACAGCAAACGCCCCTCTTTGCTCTTTGCTGTCTTGAGCCTTGTCTGACGTGACTAACAAAAAAACTATTCACTTTTTTTTTCACGGTCCACGTTCAAAAAGTCGAGATTGTATCCCAATTGGCTTTTGTGCTGGGACCTCGTGACGTGTCTTGTCCTTCCTTAGCTTCAAGTGTCCAACCCCCAGATTATACACCCACAAACACCTTGGAAAAGGTTGCTCGCGGCGCAACTTGAACGCTCCAGACCCTCAAACGAACAAATAATCACGTACAGAGAACACTGGTTTCACCGGCAAGCTAGTGCGCGGTAATCGCAAGGGTCAAGATGGCGGCGGCAAAGGCATCGGCGGTCAAGGAGGCGGTCAAGGAGACATTGATTGGTTCTACTGAAGAGCCAGCCAAGCTCTCAGCCCAGACCAAGGCGCGCTTCACCAAATATGCCATCACTGATGCATCGGGCGAACTGGCAATGGGCCCCGAGGAGTTCATAAACGCCGTTGCACCCGCAGAGGAGGACTATGTAAGCGCGGACGAACCCCGATGCACATGTGCACCTCTGCCATGACTACCTACCTGACTCTGCCGCTGACCACGAATCGTACAACCCCTACTTCAGCACAAGATTCAACGCGAGCAATATTCAATCCTCTTCAGGGTCGCCGATCGCAAGGGCTCGGGCAAAGTGACCCTGTCAGACTGGGCATACTTCGAGAACATCCTCAGCAAGCCGGATGCCGAGTACGAGATTGCATTCCGTCTCTTCGATGTCGAGCGCCTGGGCACCGTCAAATATGAAGACTTCAGGAGGCTGTACGAGCTCAACAAGGGCGAGCACACTATACCCTTCAACTGGGACTGCGAATGGGCGAAGCTATACATCGGCGACAAGAAGAAGCGCCACAACATGGACTACCAGCAGTTCTCTCAAATGCTCCGTGGCCTGCAAGGCGAGAGGATCAGGCAGGCTTTCCAGATATTTGACAAGGACGGCGATGGTTACATTGAGCCCGAGGAATTTGAGCGCATCATCTTGGAAACCTCCAAACACAAATTGTCCGATCATGTCCTCTTCAACCTGAGCACCCTGTGCAACATATCGCAGGGCAGCAAGGTATCGTACGCCAACGTGCGCGCCTTCCAGAACATGATCAAAGAGATGGATTTGGTCGAGCTCATCGTCAGGCGAGCTTGTGCAAAGAGCACCGACGGCAAGATCACCAGGGCTGAGTTCCTCAACCAGGCCGCCAAGATCACCCGCTTCTCGCTTTTTACGCCTATGGAGGCAGACATTCTTTTCCACTTCGCCAGCCTCGACGAGCCCTCTGGCCGCTTGGGCCTGCGGGACTTTGCCAAAGTGCTTGACCCTTCATGGAGGAGTCTCGACTCTGACGACCTGGCGCCGAAGCTGGCGGCCGCGGTTGGCCAGTCCACAGCCTCCAAGTTCCTCAGCAACACCCTAGAATCGGCCTACAACTTCGGGCTGGGCAGCGTCGCCGGAGCCTTTGGTGCGTTCATGGTCTACCCCATCGACCTTGTCAAGACGAGGATGCAGAACCAGCGTGGCGTCCGCCCCGGTGAGCGCCTGTACAAGAACTCGATCGACTGCTTCCAAAAAGTGGTTCGCAACGAGGGTTTCCTCGGTCTTTACTCGGGTGTCCTTCCTCAGCTTGTGGGTGTGGCGCCAGAAAAGGCCATCAAGCTCACGGTGAACGATTTGGTGCGCGGCTGGACGACGGACAAGAACGGCAAGATCGGGCTCCCTAGCGAAATCTTGGCTGGTGGTGCGGCTGGTGCCTGTCAAGTTGTAAGTTCAAAGTCCATCGCTGCATGACGTAGTGTTTTGTATAGGTGCCTCGGATCCATTAGGTGATGTGCTGACCATGTGTTGTTTCTCCTCAGGTCTTTACGAATCCTCTCGAGATTGTCAAGATCAGACTTCAGGTGCAGGGTGAGGTCGCCAAGACAGTGGAGGGTGCACCCAAGCGGTCAGCCATGTGGATCGTCCGCAACCTGGGTCTCGTCGGTCTCTACAAGGGTGCCTCGGCCTGTCTGCTCCGTGATGTGCCCTTCTCGGCCATCTACTTCCCTGCATACAGCCACCTGAAGAAGGACGTCTTTGGCGAGTCGCCGACCAAGAAGCTCGGCGTCCTCCAGCTGCTCCTCTCTGGTGCCATCGCCGGTATGCCGGCCGCGTACCTGACGACACCTTTCGATGTGATCAAGACGCGACTGCAGGTGGAGCAGCGCAAGGGCGAGACGAGCTACACCGGTCTGAGGCACGCAGCCACGACCATCCTGAAGGAGGAGGGACCTAGGGCCTTCTTCAAGGGTGGACTGGCCAGAATCTTCCGATCGTCACCGCAATTCGGCTTCACGCTGACCGCGTACGAGATCCTGCAGACAACCATCCCGTACCCAGGCAGCAAGTCGGCAGCCCAGGATCAGCTGCACCCAGGAATCGCCGGCGGCAGCGGCATCACGACGGTCGCGACGCTGTCGGAGAAGAAGGCCGATTCGAGCCCCTTTGCGCGCAGCAGGAACGCCCTCAAGATCATCCTGGACCTTGACGAGGACTTCGGTCGCGTCAAGCGCCCGGACGAACAGGCCTGGAAGTCTCTGCCGGCTGTGATGGGCGGCAAGGGCAACTGAGGATACGCCAGGGAGACCTGGTGGCTAGCGAGAACTAGATAATAATTCATGTCTTCAGAGGCTGCGGTGTGGATAGAGGTATGGGAAGCAAAGATGATACATATTGTATTTGAACTGGGGTTTTGGTCTTTTTTTGCATTTGATGGCCTTTGTTCAGGTTTTGTCTTTTTTTTTTCAGGGATTGGGTCTTCTTTTTGTTTTTGTATTATGCCCCCATCTGGCGTTTATACTCTTTCTCCCTTTCTTCTTTCTTCCCTCTACGAGAAAAAAAAAACACAAAACCACAGGATTACTTTCAGATTTATTGGGCTATGTCGTCCTCTTCCCCTTTTTTCACTGGCTTTATAACCCCGACCTTTATTATGTTCCTCCTATAAAAGCACATCAGCTTGGAACGACGAAAAAAAAGACGGATAGATGGAAAGAAATTTTGTGCAAAAAAAGAGAAAAAATCGGATGGCACCTGTTGATTACTGTGGCCTTTATACCGAGTTACTATTCCTTTTGTAATGTTTGAGTTGTCTCTGCTCTGTTTAAATCCATATTCTAGACAAGATAGACACGATAGACAGACTCAATGAGTTGAAGTGGGCGAGTGCTTCTGATCTGTTGTAATATGCTGATTTACTCGTCTAAATCTAATCTAGTATGTTCCAAATAGATCATTAAAGTTGTTCTGGTGCGTACTCGATGCAAAAAATATAAACAATAAGGCATGGGCACCGGAAACCCTTTATACAGCAGCTAGAACCAGATTTAGAACTGGTCGTTTATTTGATACGGCTGTGGCCGCATTACACAAATTCAAACGATTCATACTTGGAAATAGCCCTTCCACAGCTTCTTCAGAGTGCCGTTGGGGTCGTACTTCTGCGCAACCTTGGTCAGCCGCTCCTCGTTCGCCTTGCCGTAGCCGGCAAAGACGTCTTGGCTCTGCGCGGCATAGTTCATGTAGATAAAGTCAGCCATGGCGCCCCTCTCGGTGGCGAGGGTGCGAACCTCAGCGATCGCCTGGTCGGCGCTTGCCAGTATGCGCTCGTCGAGGTCAGAGTGCGCCCAGATGGTGTTGATTTGAACAAGGGTCAGGGGTCCATCCTCAGGACGCAGGCCCAGGGCGTTGCCGCCATTCTTCTGCATGGCCTCGAGCAAGTCGGTGGTGATTGGATGCAGCCCGAACAGGACCCAGGCGGAGGTGTCGTTGGTCTGGGTGGCCAGAGCCTTGACGCGCGAACGATGGCCCTGCGTGATCGTATAAACATCTTCGAGCAGCTGCTCGGATCCTTCCTTGAGGTGCACGGCGACGTTGGTCCAGGCCCTGCGGCTTCCATTGGGGTCGCCGGATAGAGAGGCGTAGATGGCCGAGAGGTTTCCGACCAGTGTCGTGTTTATGAGCGCGTTCGAAACGGCGGCGGTTTTGGCAAACACGGGAGGGATGGCGCCGCTGGTTGCCGGAGGTGTGGCATGGTACATGTAGTTTATGGCAAGCTCGGTGCCAATGAGTGGGCTGTCGGCAAAAACCAAGAAGTTGTGCGCATCTGGGTCTGAGTTAAGACCGCTCACGGTAAGATCCACATATGCCGAGAAGAGATCGGCTCGGACCGCGGGCGGATGGTATTGCTGGAGACTCCAGAGGTCACCTTGGGGAAAGGTGACGAGGTCGAAGCGGGAGACAATGCCGAAGCTGGAACCTCCACCACCGCGCAACGCCCAGTAGAGGTCAGGGTTCTGCTCGGGCGTGGCTTCCACCACCTCACCAGAGACCAAGACCACCTCGTAAGTACGAACATTGTCGCATGCCCAACCACGGTCGCCCGAAAAGTAAGACAATCCACCGCCGAGGATGAGGCCAGACACTCCAACGTCGCCCATGCGCCCGCCGACGACGGCAAGCCCCATCGGGTCAAGGGTTGCAGCGACTTGCACCCAGCGAGCACCTGAGCCGATCGAGGTTGTTTCCCGGTCGGCCGAGACTTTCACCTGGCTAAGGCGCGCGAGGTCGATTGTGACGCCGCCGGGGAGGTTCGAGCCCAGGTGAGCAGTGTGACCGCCACTCTTGACGGTGAAAGAGGCCGATAGGGAGGTCAGGAGCTTTACCATGACGGAAATGTCGCCGGTGCTCTCAGGGTATGCAAAACATTCCGGCGGCACATCGGTCTGTCGTGCAGACCAGTAGTCGTTGGACAGGGCGAACGCTGACGAATTGCGGTATGAAACCTTGCCGGGGAGCGCCCAGGACAGACTGGCGCAGGCATCCCAAGAAGAGGCGGGCGAGGCGCTACATTGAACACCCTGCGCCAGCAGAGAGGCGATACGGCAGATGTTTGTTGTAGAGATCTTCATCTTGGTTGATACTGAGGCCAGTTCTATCTACATACAGTAGTTGCCTGCCTGCCTGCGCTATAAGTTGACGAGGGGATGAGGGGCCCTGACATTTGGAGAAAGGAAAGACGCCACTTCTATTATATATACCAACGTAGGTAGTTACCTAGTTATCACCCACGAAGACTTTACCTTACAAGGCAAGTGTCCGTAGCTAAGATTACCTACATGATTAATATGGATATTGGTACCTAACGTACCTGCCCTTGTTGAGCTACTGCAATGCCCTCGTTAGCGTTCGACGGATCTGCAACGACCAGGGTTCGTAAATCAAATGAGCCATTCGTTCGTCTGATGGGGAAAGTAAAATGCGAATTGGAAACAGAAACATGAAATCAAGTGAACGAAAAACTTTACATTAGGACTAGTCTAGTACAAGAATTTTGGACCCCAGAAAGGGTTAGTCTCGGTCCTAGGTTTTCCGGGTTGTAGTCCTTGTTCGTTGTGATATTTGATGATGTTATGTTACACAAACTTTTGCTCTGGGCCCAGCCTTCCTACCAAAACAAAGGTACATTTTGATACCCTGGCAAGCCTGGACCAGACTTTATGCGGGGCAAAGAGACTGTCAAGCTTTGCGCAGGGAGGGGTACCCCTGATGCAATGAAATCCGAACCAACAATAGGTACACTAGGTAGCAGGTAGGTACCTACCTACCTAGGTACCTTAGTCTGAAATCGGTCGGGACCGGGTCTCAGTCTTGTGTTGTACCTTAGCCTGCCAATTGCTAATGTTGCCTTTTGGCCTTTCCATCACACCTTACGGACCCCAACTCGCTGACAATCGACTTTCCTTTTGTTAATCATTTAATTCAACACTTTTGCGTGTCGCTCAGGCTTCTGCAAATCTGTTTCATATGCCCAAAATCAAAGACTGCTCATCACGTATTTGAGATCTTACAGTCAACGGGCACTCAATCACCGCAATTTTGACCTGTGATTGTATTCAACCGTCGCCAAGATGGACATGCTCCCCTGGATCTCATGGCTCTTTGGCTGGATTTACTTCACGTGCTGGAGTCTTTCCTTTTACCCACAAGCCATACTGAACAACCAACGAAAGTCGACAACAGGGACCACAATTGACTTTCCCCTATCCAACTGTCTGGGTAAGTTATTACACACCCTACCATGAATGGGCCGCCAAGCATGCATGGCTTAAGCCTTAAATCACCTATAGGGCATATCCGCCTAAGTACTACATCTGACCATCTCAAATTGTTGGCTCACAGGTTTCTTCTCTTACTTCATCTACAACCTTGCTTTTTGCTATTCGCCCATCATCCGCAGCCAGTATGCTGCGCGCAACCATGGGCTTGAGCCAACCACGCGGTTGAACGACGTCGTCTTTGCCCTTCATGGGTTCATCCTCTCTTGCGTCACGACGAGTCAGTACATTCCTGGCCTATGGGGCGGATTTGAACGCGCCCCCGTCAGCCAACGTCCGAGCCGCTGGATGCTGGGCATCATCACCGGCTGCATCATCGGCGTCGCTTGCGTGTTCCTCTTCGTGGCCGGCAGGGAAGGCCCAGGCACGGACCCGGCGCGAGACTGGTGCTGGCTCGACGTTATGTACGCCGTGAGCTACGTCAAGCTTATCGTCACCCTCGTCAAGTACACGCCGCAGGTTATAGTGAACCATCGCAACAGAAGCACAAAGGGCTGGAGCATCTCGCAGATCGCCCTGGACTTCTCGGGCGGCCTCCTCAGCATCGCGCAGCAGAGCATAGACAGCTACCTGCAGCACGACTGGTCGGGTTTCACCGGCAACCCGGTCAAGCTGGGGCTTGCTAACGTATCTATGATCTACGACAGCATCTTCTTTGCGCAGCACTACGTCCTCTACCCGTCGTCCGCTTTGGCTAAGGGACCTGAGGCTGAGGGGCTTTTGGGGCGTGACGAAGAGGAAAGGAGATTGGACTAGGCTGTATCATAGACATGTTATTCATGTGTTTGCGGTTTGGGTTCTGTTTGCATCTGTCCATACATATCATTGCATTGAGGCCACTCCGGGGCTTAACGAGGAGCATAGCGCATGTGATTTTTGAGTAGCGAAACACCAGCGTTAGTCACCGATTATTAGCAAATATGGGGTATTTTGCGGAATATATACTCGATTAGCCCAAATACCTGTTGAACACGAACTTTGTACAGTTATGTACACTATAGTACACAGTCAAGATGGCATAGTGAAGTAAGCGGATCCCACGATGCCACAGATCATCAATCCCACATGCCCGGTGATACCTCTCACAGCTCCGCTTGAGAATACGGAGTAGCTGGATGGCGTTCAACGTAGCTTCCTCTTGAATTCTTTGTTAAAGCCGACCTCGAAAATAAAAGCAATGCGAAGTAGCATCATCCCCACCAAAATGCCAAGGTTTGTCAAGTCCACAGCTCTCCAAGCAAGGGGGTTGAGGATGGCATCGACCCCCAGCTCCTTGACGGTGGCCCAGATATGCAACATATCGCTTAACCAAATTCCTCCCATTACAGCCTTCCAGACCCTGAGGTCGTCCGTCACCCTCAGCACGACGGCGCTGTTGAAAGCCATGAGGAGGTACACAGCACCGACCTGATCCAGGAGGATTCGATGTACAGGCGGATCATATGCAAAATGAGGCGTCATGGTGTCGATATAACGTGTCGGGTCGAACATGGCCAAGACAGTGCCTGATGCGCAAAATATCGGCTCCACCCAGGACAGCATAATACGGTACAGGGTAGGTATACGTTGTACTGAGTTCATCTTGGCTTGTAGAGAGGGATGCCAGAAACTATATTTAACAACTAAATTCAAAAACACTTGGAGAATACTCGGTCCTTAGTTTGCCTTTTCGAGTAGTTTATTCGTCGGTATGAAGAGAGTTGTGGGGGACGCCACGATGACGGGGGAACGTACCAATAATGTGAACAAATAATGTGAACAAATAATGTGGGGGTGTCACTGCTGGTACTTGGGGGGTGTTGGGATGACGGGGCTTTTTCAGCCTGAGGCATCAACAATTTAACGTCGCGCGCGCGCTGGTCAGTCCACCCCAGGCACCCTGGAACCCGCGTTGAGCTGGGCCCGATCTGACGCGCGACGAAAACAAATTCAGGCGTTGGCAAACGGCGGCCTTGTCGCATCAACCCGGGGCCCGATCCAACGAGAGATCAATTAACGCACCATAAACCCCAGTCGCCAATTCACCCTTCATACTCATCACATACTCGCTGTCCTCCTCCTTCCCCATATTTCTACTCAGTCCGCTGCTCATGGAAAGCGCCGACGTCAACGCGACAGCCTCGCCGGGCCCAGACCCCGAATCGCGACGGAGTCGATCCGGCCGCGTCGTGCGGGCACCCTCCAAATTCACCCCCGAGGCCACGCCCGCCCCTTCCGGAGCTGGCAAGCGGAAGCGACCCAACGGCCGCGACGACACAGAGAATGATGCACCTAGCTCTGATGATGATTTGAGCGACCCCGAAGATGTTGACGAGGACGAAGACGAGCGCGACGAAGATCCAAACGACGAGGATGCCGATGCGCCGCGGCCCAGGAAGCGAAACAATGCGCGTTCCAACGGCAAATCCAAAAAGCCGGCGACCAAGAAGCCAAAGATCAATGGCTCTGGCCTGTCGCATTCGGCTAGCATACCCAGTAGGCCCAAGAAAGCTGCACCGCGCATATCCATTGCTAATGGCGATGGCGAATCCCTCTACGGTAAGTCCTACCCACAAGACCACTTCTGTCTCTCCAGAAAATCGAACTGCCATATCGGTACTGACGCGACAAACTATAGCCGATGTCTTTGGCTCGGGCGACAACTCGGATGACGTCGCCGGCCGCTGGTACACAAGATATACCCAGAACCAGACTGAAGCCGTAACGGACCTGGTGAACTGTGTCTTGCGGTCTGCAGGGTGTGACCAGGAGGTCAATGAGGATGACATTAATGACCCAGATAACTGTCCAAACAGGCTCGCAGAGCTGCAAAGTTTATATGAAGATGTAAGTGCACAGTGCTCTCCCGGACCTACCTTGTCACTTTTCTCTGAGCCATCCGCTCACCAACCATGAAATGCCTGGCAGCGCCAACTTGCGGATTATCCTTTAATCGCCAAGTCCAAAACCACCAGGTCATTCCGGAGTCTCCTGGTTGATTTCTTCAAGTCGCTCCTCAATGTACTGCATGAAACCGAAACGTTGTACGAGGACGAGGTGCTCATGGAAAATATCGTGAGATGGGTGGGTTCCATGTCCTCGTCTACCCTGCGTCCATTCCGACACACCGCCACGACGATAGCACTCTCCATGCACCATTCGTTGGTTCATATTGCAAGGAAAGTCGATGAGCGGATCACCAAGGCAACGCAACAGCTCGAGGCCGAACAGGCTCGTTTAGGGAATAGGAAAGACAAGGCAGGTAGACAAAAGCTCGCGGCTCTTCAAGAATCTCTGGACCAGGCCAGTGAACACAGAGCGTTTTTGAAAAAGCAGATGGATGAGCTCTTCGATACTGTCTTTATCCACCGGTACCGGGACGTCGATGTCAGGATTCGGGTTGAGTGCGTGGAAGCCCTGGGCAACTGGACCTTTGTCCTCCCCACCGTTTATATTGCACCCAACTACCTGCGGTATTTGGGATGGCTACTATCAGACACGGCGCCGCAAGCACGGCAGGAGGTACTCAAGCAACTGGCGCGGATCCTGAAGCGGGACGCAGAAAAGATTGGGCACTTTATCGAGAGGTTCAGGCCTCGCCTGGTCGAGATTTGCACCAAAGATTCCGACGTCGGCGTCAGAGTTGCCGCGATCGGCGTCATAGATTGTCTGCGGGAAAGCGGTAATCTCCAGCCTGATGACATTGACCAGATCGGCAAGCTCATTATAGATTCCGAGGTCAGAATAAGAAAGGCTGTGGCGGATTTCTTCATCCACGGAATTGAGGACAGCATAGAGAGCAGGATCCAGGATATTGGCGGCAGTGAAGCCATCGAGGAGATGTTTGACGATGATCAGGATGCATACGACTCGCCACGCGAGGACTGGATAAAGGTCAAGTGCCTCGCCGAGCTACTGACGGCTTACGCGGCAGACGAGGAGCCAGTGCCGCATCGTACACTGGGGCTGGAGATCGCCACAGACGTTGTCGACCCGACTTTCTCAGAGTCCAGAATCACCCTTGCCGCCCAGGCGCTCTTTGAAAAGATGCCCGAGATCAGCAACTGGGAGATCATTGCAGGCTACTTGTTATTCGACCACAGCGTTCGCCAGACATCGAAATCACGATCCAAGGCGAAACCCACCGAGGCGGCGTTCCGAACAGCAGTTGCACCAGAAGGTCAGGAGGAAACAACTCTTTTGGAGGTGCTGGCGGCGGCTGTACAACTGAATCTTGCGCAGAACGGCGAGCAGGAACGGCTCAAGAAGAGGCCCGGAAGGACAGGTGACGGTGAAGCAGGTGAAGGCACGGCTGTACACCTCGCCGAGGCCATCCCCAGGCTTCTCAAAAAATACGGTGCCGAGGCGAACACTGCCAAGGTCGTCCTTGGCCTTCACCGGCACTTGGATCTCGAGGTATTCTTGCAACTTCGCCAAGATTCGACAACCTACTCTCGATTGCTGGACGAGATATGCGCTCAGTTCCTGAGGCACGCCGACACAGCAGTCATCTTTCAAGCCACACGAGCACTTCTTCAGGCACGTCGGCACGAAGAGCTTCAAGAGCTGGTTGAGCGCAAGATGGAAGACCTGTGGCAGCATCTCATCGGTGCGCTGCGCAGATTCGATCAAACGACCGAGCTATCCGTTCGTGGAAACCTGGAAGAGAATGCGCTACTTCAGCTCATTACCCTCGTCATGAAGATAAGCAAGCTTGCTAGTATCTCTGCTTGTGTTCCCGTGCTCGAGGCTGAGGGAGATTCAGACGAGTCTCGCTCACCGCCAATCCAAATCTTGGTGAACATGGTCCATCGAGGCAAGCTGGGCGAGGTCAACGACGACATTGATAACATCGAGGACGAAGTGACCATCTACACCATCAAGGCCTGCCATTTTTACTTTATGTGGAAAGCAGGAGACATTCTCAAGGCAGTCAAGGGCGATCTTGATATTTCAAACGACGAGATTGATCGGTTATCAGATCTGCGCAAGACTTATGACAACAACCTAGTACATACCTTCTCGTCCCGTGGTGCCTACGACGAACTTCGCCTCTTTGCGCTTGGAAACTACTGTGATCTGCAGACCCTGTGTGCAGCCATCGGCTTGGCAGTCAACAGCAAGATGAACGAAGCCCCGTCGCAAGCCAGCAAGTATGCTGGACTCCAGGTTCTAGTGCAGGAGGTCAAGGAACCAGGTTTGGTTAGTGAGATCATAGCCATATACAACACGGCCGAACGGCTCTACGCGATGCGAGCCAAAAAGACACTCGGCGAACCGGCCCATGACGACGATCCTCAGGACGACGACATGCTGAGCGACGACGAGAACGAGGCGGACGCCACAAGGACAGACGAGGGCCGCAAGGCAGCTGAGCTGCGCGCCGAGAAGAACCTGTGCGACATTGCAGGCAAGCTTATCATGTGCATACGCGCGGGCATGATGGACAGGTCAGGTCCTCGCGCAGGCAGGCTCAAGAGGCGACTGCTGAGGAACCAGCACAAGCTGGGGCAGAACCTCAAGGCGGTCCTGGCCTACCTGGACGAGTCCAAGGGCCTCGAAGATGCGGACAAGAAGAAGAACCGGTCAAAGGGGAAGCAACCTGTCAAGGACGCAAACTCGGGCAAGCAACCGTTGAGCGAGGCCATAGTCGTCGAGGATGACATTGATGATGATGACGAGGATCTTCCCGAAGAAGGCACCATCGAGGATCTGCGGCGGCGGGAGCTCATTGACGACCCGATCGAAGACGAGCCGCAGGATGAGGATGAAGATGAGGGAGGTGGCGGTGGCGCTGATGATGCAATGGATGAGGACAGTGTTATAGGGGACTAAAATCGGTGTTGGCGCTATGTCTATTTTTGCGTTTATTGTTTTTTTTTTTTTTTTTTTTTCCGGCCTGGGTATACTTTTGTGAATATGGTTCTTTTTTCTCTGTCTCTCTTTGTCTCTTCTCACAATTACCCTCAATGAATGTTTCCATCGAGGCTGCTGATAACGGGCTTGCATTGGCTAAGGAGCCAGCCATTGTATTGCTACGTTTTTCTCATGTTGAATGCCTCTTGCCGCCATCGTTTCGAGACACAATCTCCAGCCTCCTTCGACAACACTCTAATTTACTAACTAGGCGGACGCATCTGACTTGATGCATGGGTCGAATTAAGGCTGACAATTGCATCATGCCTGTTACTTTTTTTTTTTGTTTTATTCATCTTTTACTCATTTTCCCCGGGGGGATCTTTTTTTTTTCAAAAATTTCTTGACAGCGTTCTGCTTCGCATCGGTCCAGTACCATCCCATACCCTTTTTCAGTGTCTTTGTATAGCAGCAAGTAAATAAGGGCAAACATCTACCTTGAGAATAAAACAATCTTCGGGCCTTTTTTTATTTTTTTATTTTTTTTTTCCTGTCTCTTTTAAGACTGCAGAGCCTCAATGGTCTTGATCAACACCCTCGCGGTGTGCACTCCCTCCTCCCTGACGACGTCGTGGTCGCCGGCGAGGTCCCTGAAGAACAAGACGGGAACGCCGCTCTCGCGCAGGGCCCGGTCCATGGCGACGGCCTCGTCCATGTCGACCAGGGCGTCCTCGGGCGAGTGGGCGACAACGCCGAGGCGCTTCGTCACTCCGGACCACGCGTCGGCGTAGCCGCGGAACAGCGCCGGGCTGACGGCGTCCCAGGCGGCGCGGTCGTCGCCAAACGCGGCCGCCATGAACCCCGTGTAGCTGCCGTCCTTGCGCCGGTCCAGCCCGTTGAGGTCGTAGATGCCCTGGAAGCCGACGATGGCGGTCGGGAGCGGGAAACGCAGCGCCGACGGCTGCGGCACGCTGGCCTGCGCCCCCAGCAGCAGCTGGTACGACATGGTTGCGCCGCACGAGTGGCCCGCCAGCACGTAGCCGCCGCTCTGGTTGAGCGGTCGGAGGGTGTGCAACAGGGTCATGGCGGCCACGGCGTCCTGGATGTGCTCCGGGTGCTGGGCAGCGCGGAGCTCATTGGCCGGGGTGGCTGCCGGGTCCTGGGGAAAGTTGGCGTGTGGGGAGAGGCGGTAGTTGATCGAGGCGAAGCCGGCGATGTGCGAGGCTGTAAAGTCCCGGTGCTCATCGGCCAGGAGCCTGGAGATGGTGGGCTCCAGGCTGTGCAGGTCCACGTTGGGGTCGCGCCAGGCGCCGCCGTGGATGAAGCTTTTTTGTAGGCGGGACGAGGGGTGTGGGTGTAAGCCTTTTGAGTGATATATTGAGTGAATATTGATGTAGTTCGGTTTATACTTACACTATCCAGTATTTTCCGTCAGCGGTGGTACTTGTGTTGCCTTCCTTGGTTGGAAAGTCCCAAATGCCAAGAGTCTGCAGATCATGGGCTTGGCCATATTTGTGCTCCGAATAGGATAGGGTTTCAGCCATGACGAATAAAAGACCGATGTGAAGCAGGAAAAGACTGAAGGTGATTTTCATGTTTTTAGTTTAGCAGGTTCGTCGGATCTACAATCAGGTAGGAAGGAATAATACCATGGGGGTGATAAGTGACTTACACGTATAAACCTGTAGCGGGCAGTCAACAAATTAAGGGAAGGGTTTATAGTGATGACGGGTATCACGGCTTCGTCGTCCTTATCACTGTCGTTGAATAGTTAGTATGCGTGCTTATTGGTGAAGCCTTGATTATCAAAGTCAACCCCCCACTATGAACAAGTGCAAAACTTGGTTGGAGGTATTGATCGACAAATGTTATAAATCACAACACTTGTGTCTAGATAGTATGGAGTAAGACAGACAATTGGAAAAGGTGGGCGACACGTCTACTTGGGATGGTTTGGAGGCACGGGTCAGTCGTAACACCACATACGAAGTACCTCGGACAATCAACCATGCATGCATGTCGCTTTTTTGTGTGATCTTCCCTTTACCAACTGCCCCACACTATGCGGGTCGTTCTGTCGGCTAGGTACTTGAGCTTATAGTCTGTCGGCTCTCTGGGACAGATAGATATACCTCGTACAAAAGCCTAGTTTATCTCATATCATCAAATAGATAAAGTCGCAGGTAATGGTGATAGGACGATGTCCAGAATCCAGATTATAGTCGCAGAAGTATATGTGCACACCCGGCAGAGATACCCATGTTCAGCCTCCGGGCTGTCGGCTATCGTCCTGCGCCGTCGGTCATCTTCCGCCGCTTCGGATATGATCTTCGCCAAAATACTTCTCCCTCTCCCGAATTGACAGGTTCTTGGCCTACCAAACCAACAGACCGCGACCTGCTGCGGCCTTGGCGACTCGTTGCACTCTGCTCCTGTTCCTCTTCAATCAAACCTTCAGTGAATACAAGGTCCCCACGCCGGCCCAGGACCTCCCTCCCGGCCTCTTGGAGCAGGATTCCAAAGGCGATGAGTGCCGTCTCGTCCATACTGCGCTCATCGACGTGTCGCGTCCCTACAAAACAACTCGACCTGAGTTCCTTTGCATCCTGACCGGGGCCCGGAACCGCCAGCTGCTCGTAGAAATTCGCAGCATACCCATGCACCGCTTTGAGCAGGTCGCTTTCTGGCAGCAATTCCCTGCCCGCGTCGGAGAGAGCCTCATGCTGCGAGTGGTAGACGTCCTTTTCTGCATAGCGTTGAGGTGCGCCGAGGCGTTGGAAGAGGATCTCTTCGGGGGCGAGAGTTGCGTCCTTGAGACCGTAAGCACCGTCTCTGGGCTTGGTTCCTACGGCTGATGAGGCGAGTTGGTGAGTGGTGGTCACTCGTCCTGTGACGGATGATATCAGTAAGTTGAAAGCAAATAAGGTGAAAGAAGTCGCAGGAGAGCTTACCTGCAACGGCATCGTAGAGGTTTGCTTGTCTCTTCTTTCTCCGGTCATTTTGTCCTTTTGAATTCGTTTGTGGCTTCTTGGTCTCCTTAGAAGTGTCCATGTTTCTGCCTATGGTCGCGCAGAATGATGCCTTAATGGTGGTTGGTACAAATCCACGGGGACCTGCCAAAGAGAATAATGGCAAAGGTTGAGTGAGAAATGGATGGGGAGAAAAAGGGAATGATTGCCTTTCCATTCGCCCTCGGGGAATCTGGGCAGGTTACTCAGCCTTCTCCTAGCTTTTGCATGCCCATAATCAGGGCTTTGGGGAGGGTATTTCAAAAGATGCTCCTCATGAAACCAAAGGCAGCAAACAGTAAGTACCTGCCTGCTGTGCTTAAATCTTAGGTTGTACACTGCGTTGGGAGTTGGAGAGAAATTCACCAGTCACATGCGATGAGTTAAAAGGTGAGTGGGTTTAGATCCACTCTCAATTGAACCATGATTGATCATTTTTGTGTCCCAAATTGGAAACAAAATCAAGACAGACTCATTGCTGCCCAAACAATTGAGTACAGACAGATAAATAAATCACACTAGAGATGGTATTGCACATTCGAAATGCCCTTGGGCAAGTATAGCATGTCCACAACATACTATTCTAGTCTAATTGGGTGCACGGTGCCGAAACTGAAGTACCCAAAGCAATTTTACCTTAGGAGTCTAGCGTTACGTCATAATACACACACATTCAAGCTCTGTCTCTCTCCCTCTTATCTGCCGAATGCGACCCTGCTTAACAATGCCGACACCAACCTTGTCCCTACAACAACATTGAGACAAAAGAACCCCATACATCCTACTTCATTGTCTCGCACGCAGAGTGCAGGCAATCTGCAATAATTCCAATTGCTTCCAAGTTTCCCTGAACTAGAAGACTGTCCACTCGGATCGTCCTCTAAAACACCAGATGCATGAACCAATTGCTGTTTGAGCGGTCGATTGGGAACATCGACCAGAAGCATTTCGCCAGGCTACACACCAACAAGCTCCTCTACTCCTTCCAGGCGGCCCCGCATCACCGCTTCGATGGAGGTGAGCAGGGAGTAGCTGTCTACGACGGCGCCGCGCCTCGTGATGGAGCCGCGATCGACCAACGCCGCTCTATCTGGGCTCACCAGCCTGGAGTCAACGCTTTGGCCCTTGAGCGCTTCGAAGGCCGTCTTCTCGCCTCGGGTGGTTCTGACGGCACGATTCGCCTGTGGAACCTTGAACAGTGTCCCGACCCTCACAAAGCCCACAGCTACAAGCCGCTCGCCCAGATCACCAGAGCGAGCGGCGGCCGGGCTGCTTCCAGACCGGGCGCGGTTACAGACGGCCAAAACCTCCAGCACCACCGCTTCGGCGTGACGCACTTGTCCTTCTACCCATTTGACGCCAACGCCTTTTTCTCGTCCTCATATGACGAAACACTCAAGGTCTGGGCGACCGAGGGGGCCAGACTTTCGGGTTCTTTTGCGCTCGAGGCCAAGGTCTACTCTCACGCCGCCTCGCCCATCGCGTCCCATCTGCTCGTCGCCTGCGCCACGCAGAACCCAGCAGTCCGGCTTGTTGACCTGCGGTCCGGTGCTGCAGTCCAGAGCCTCATGGCCGGCGGTCAGGTTGGTGCAGGCACCGGTGCGGTTCTCTCGGTCGCCTGGTCCCCGGTCCATGAGCACGTCCTGGCCAGCGGCGCCGTCGACGGCACCGTGCGGATCTGGGACGTAAGGCGGTCGAGCGCGCTCGTCGCTCTCCTCGATCAGGAAGACAGCCTGGGAATCATCCGACGTCGACCGGAGCAGCTGAGAGGGCCACCGCCGGCTGTCAACGACTTCCAGGCCCGCGGCATCCGCGCATCGGCCAGAGCCCACGCCGGCCCGGTGAACGGGCTAACGTGGACGGACGACGGCGACTACATCATCAGCGCCGGGCATGACAGGAAGATACGTGTATGGGACGCGGCGTCGGGCGCCAACACGCTGGTCAACTTTGGGCCGACGATACGCAACGGTGGCCTGCTGAGCATGAACATGTTTACGTCCCCCACGGGGCTGATGGCTGGGGGCGCGGGCCGCGAGCTCCTCTTCTGGCCCAACGAGAACGAGATCCTGGTCCTGGACCTCCACGAGGGCACCGTAGTCAGACGTCTCAGGGCCGGCGCCATGGTGGGGGGCGTCGCGGGCGTCAGAGGAGCGGGTCCTGCGGGTGAACGTGCCGTCAGGAACCGTGTCACTTCTCTGGTCTGGAGGGGGGCGGGTGGGTTTGGAGGTTCATCGGGCGCCGTAATGGGAGGCCGCAACGCGGCTGGTGGGATCTACAGCGGGCACTCGGATGGGCTCATACGCGTCTGGATGCCTGAGCTCGATGGAGGGGATCCAATGGCTGAGTTTGGCGACGCCCTCGAGGACGATGGTGATGAAGGTAGGGATATGGCCGAGCAGGGCAGGAAGAGGAAGGCCGTCAACCAGGCTTTTAGGAATCTTATGGGTCAGCTGGACTAATAGAATAAGCGAGCAACTGTCTTGCTGGTTTTATATACGAGTGGCTGACTGTTTTGATATACGGGCATACTTGGACCCCTACAACGATAACCCAGACTGCTAGCAGTATCCACGTATACTCATGCATCCTGGTCCAAGAACTGTTGCTAAACAGCAAAAAAAAAAAGTCCACAAAACACCAGCCAAATTGCAAACATCGGCCCGATCAAGTCCTCATTAGATGGTATGCTTTAGACAAGTGAGAAAACCCCAACCATTCGTCCTTCGGAGGAGTTCGCTCTACCGCGGACCATCACGACCAGTCTCTTCACCTCATTCAACACACCTACCTCTAGTTCCCATCGTCGTCATAGCTGGTGACGATCTTGGAGGACTCTGTCGACGAGTTACCCTCCTGGTACCTGTGTCCCTCGGTAGTCTTGTTGTAAACGATGCCATCTACGGTCCTGTTGGCCTCGAAACTCTTGACAGTCTCTGCCCACTTCTCACCGTCGATTATGCGAGTCCCCGCCGTCACCCTGTTGGACTCGAAGCTCCCAGCACCGTCCGTGACCTTCTGCTGCTCCAGGGTGGAGTTTGTCTCGAGGCTCTGGTTGAGGCCCTGGGTCTTCTTGTCAAAGGCGATGGACGTCAGGGTCTCGCTGGTCGTGTTGACGTCGGTGGTCTTGTTGAGGATGGAGATCTTTTGCCCTTCGTACTGGATGGGCCCGCTCTCCCACTTGTCAAAGGCGTGCGTCGTGTTGACCTCCTCGATCCGGCTGCCCTCGACCGTCTTTTTGTAGTCGACCGTCCGGTTCCCGGATGCCGTGTCGGCCGACCCTGGCACGTTGGGGGGTTGGGTTGGGGTCGAAGGGGGAGGCGCGCTGGTACTGGGCGTCTCTGAGGCTGTAGAGGTTGTGGGGGAGGGCTCCGAGGACGAGGTGGAGGGAGTGGGTGTTTGAGTGGTTACGGTATCGGTTGGGGCCTGCTCGGAGGTTGTAGTCGTGGTGGATGTCTCAGTAGTCTGAGTCTCGGTTGGGGCCTGCTCAGAAGTTGTAGACATGCTGGGTGTTTCGGTAGTGGTTAGCGTCCCCGTGGGGACCTGACCAGAAGTCGTGGTTATGGTAGTGGTCGTGGTGGAGGTTTGTGTAGTTTGAGTCTCAGTGGGAGTCTGCTCGGGCTCTGTCGAAGCAGAAGTGGTGGGCGTAAGACTAGGTTCACCGGCTGACGGAGTAGGGGTCACTGTTTCTGTAGCCGTGACAGTCTGGGTTATGGTACCGGGTTCCTCAGTGCTGGAAGTTGTTTGTGTTGTTGTTGTGGTGTCTGTGTCCGTGTCCGTCTGAAGTACAACTGATGAGAACGGCACGACGACAATGTTTGAACTTTTGCGGTTAATGCCACTGGCCACAACTGTAGTCATGGGCGAGAACTGAGCTTTGGTAACAACTATAGAGCTGGACGGCTGCAATTGCGAAGCAAGCCGAAGCAGATGGGTCCTAAGCACTTGTGAAGGACTCGCCTCTACAACACAGCATGTTAGCAAAAGTTGCCCACTGTGGAGGAGTCTGTCTGCAACATACCCCTTGATACCAGCGAGGCCACACCTGTTGGGGGAATAACGCCGGCTAGTACCATGGAACCAGCAAGTAGAGCGAGAACGCCGCTGCTGAGCGCTCCATGGGGAATCATCGCAACCACTGTAGTGTATGTTTGGATTCACTAAGGGGGCTGGAGGGACGTCTCCGAAACGGGGTTTGCGCGGAAAATGGAACCGTGGGCAATAAATGCCCCGAGGAAACCACACAGGGAGGAGGCTCCCCTTATATACTTTACCTTCACATGGTAAACATTATCACATAGAATGAGTGTAGGGCACGAATATGCATGAGCTAAAGCATTTCTGGCAGTGTTGCTGCATGTCGGTCAATAAAGTAAATAATAAACATAGGTTGACGAGGTGACATTATGTATGAGCTTAACTTAAATCCTTTTTGACAAGTTGTAATTCTGAACTTGGAGGGACTGTATACGACTTTCGCAAATCGATACCAATGGCCTCTTGAGCAAGACTGGCAAGATACCCTACCCTAGGAAGGTAGGTAGGGAGGTGACCTCGCGGAACAAAGACATGTTCTCGGCTTGAGAAGAAAGTAAACTCTCTATCATCATACAGTATCACAAAAAAAAAAAAAAAAAACTTAAAGAACTTGGGTAGGTAGGGGAGGGAAGTACACATTACCCCTGAATAAATGTGTACGTGCCCCTGGGTTTTTAATGAGAAGATACTCGAACTTACCCTGCACCTGTACGTGAGAGCCCCATTGGGTCCTTTCCTAGTTTGAGTGGATTGATTATTTGGCACGCGACCGACCGTGGCAAAGAACGTACATAATCACGTGAGTGGAGCATGTGCTGTCGCATTGCATGACCAGCAAGCATCAGAGCGGCACGTGGCTGTGCCTAGACTGGTACTTCCCACCTACGTAATCACCGCTAGGCACGACCGAGTCCCTCTCTTCCGCGACCGGTTCAACGACAACAATTCTCCTGCATTCATTCGTTCGAGATCTCCATAATTGCCTGCTTCTTCAACATCTCACTGATAGCGCACAACCACAACGACACGCACGCCGCTCCGGCAACTCCTATACAATGGGCGCCCTTCTTTCATTACCGCTGATGGCGGTGCCGAGCTTAGGCACAGTAAGTTTTCAACGGCCCAGAAACGATACAGCGGCCTCGCGATTAGAGCGCGGACATTAACGACATGTGCTATTCTCTCGCGACTATAGATCCTATCATTCGGTGCCACCTGTTGTGGTGCGGCAACTTGCTCGATGGTCTGCTCAGCATGCGGGAAATGCGGTAACAGGTGAGTCCTCTGCCCTGTCCTCTCACTTCTTCTACTCATCGTCGATATGCCATGAATTTGTCTGACACGCGCTGAGATAGCGTGGCGACCCGTATCGGATACGCACTCATCTTGCTAGTCAACTCGATATTGGCCTGGATAATGGAAACACCATGGGCGATCGAGAAGCTTCAACACCTCATGCTCGACTATGTCAAGATCAATTGCCCAACGGGGCAGTGTTACGGGTGGCTGGCTGTCCATCGCATCAACTTCGCCCTCGGTCTCTTCCACATCGTCTTTGCCGGCCTCCTCTTCGGTGTCACCTCGTCCAAGCAGCCCCGCGCTGCTATACAGAACGGCTACTGGGGCCCCAAGGTCATTGCATGGCTGTCCCTCATCGTCTTGTCCTTCTTGATTCCGGATGAATTCTTCCTCTTCTGGGGCAAATACTTCTCTCTCGTCTTCGCCATGATGTTCCTCATCCTGGGTCTTGTCCTGCTGGTTGATCTGGCACACAGCTGGGCTGAGTACTGTCTCCAACAAATAGAGGAGACGGAATCCAAGGCCTGGCAGGTCATCCTGATCGTCTCCACGGTGGGCATGTACATTGGATCGCTGGCCATGACCATCATCCAGTACGTCTTCTTTGCTGGGTCAGGGTGCTCGTCTAACCAAGCCGCCATCACCATCAACCTAATTCTCTGGATCCTCGTCTCCTTTGTTTCGGTACACCCTGTGATCCAGGAGCATAACCCCAAGGCCGGACTGGCCCAGGCCGCTATGGTGGCAATTTACTGCACCTATCTCACCA
This sequence comes from Pyricularia grisea, assembly GCF_004355905.1. NCBI lineage: Eukaryota > Fungi > Ascomycota > Sordariomycetes > Magnaporthales > Pyriculariaceae > Pyricularia > Pyricularia grisea. Next base: position 2,427,789 of record NW_022156717.1, on the reverse strand, counting down.
TGTCGGCAGTGTCAATGAAGCCGGATGACACGGACGACAAACACTGCAACCCCCTGATACTGGCGCAGGGAACACGCACAACATCGGTCGTCATCGGCGCCATCGTCACGATGCTTACGGTCGCATGGACGACGACTCGTGCGGCAACGCAGACGCTTGGCATGGGCGGCGGTGGCGGGGCTATTCGCTTACCGGATGATGAAGACCACCATGACCTGGTGACAACGCAACCGGGGCGTCGTGAAATGCGCGCCGAGGCACTTCGTCGTGCAGTGGAAGAAGGCAGTCTTCCTGCGGATGCATTGCTGTCTGACGATGAAGATGATGAGTCGCCAAACAAGACGCATGACGACGAACGCAACTCGACACAATACAGCTATACGATGTTCCACATCATCTTTTTTCTGGCCACAGCATGGGTTGCAACGCTGCTCACCATGAACTACGACGATTCCATCAAGGACGGCGACTTTGCCACGGTGGGACGGACCAACTGGGCCTCATGGGTTAAGATTGTTAGCGCCTGGGTGTGCTACGGCCTCTACATTTGGACACTCATCGCTCCTGTGTTGCTTCCTGAGCGCTTCTGACCGAGTCACCTGCGCTATCGCTACTCGTAATCCATGGGCTCTGTTTTATTTTGTTTTATTTTGTTTTGAAAGTGGTTTATTGTCAAGCGCTTGTATAGCACTTTTTATGTGCACAAATTCTTTGTTGATCTGCATATGTAACCACTACTGAGTTGATACACTTGAGTTCGGATTCGGTTCTCACTGTCTTTGAAGCAAGTCTTGACGCACTACATGACCTAGAAATAATACCGGTTATAACATTTGTTAATTTGACCATCTTATTCCCCAACAAGTTCTCTTGAATAATCTTTATTATCTACCGCCTTCTGACCGAATCCCTTTTTTATGCAACTAATCAGCAGTGACCGAAAAGATGCAAAGTTCCGTGTTTGCTACCCCCAGGACTAATGTATTCGATGACATTTGCCGACTAGGTATTATCCCCCATCGCTAAAGCCTTTGCCGCAAGTAACCGCCTCAAGTCAAAGGTTGTGTGACAAAAACAAAGTGCAAGTTTTACGACGACGGACCAACAAGATTTCACCATGCTCGCCTAAGCCACATCAAGAAAAAAGCGAGTTGAAACGTTGGCGTTTACCTCATATTATGATGCACGTGGGGAGATCAGGAGCGGCAGCCAGCGTAAGTCGGTCAACTTGGTGAAACCATCCAGCATTCCATGTATATCAGAAAGGAAACAGAGAGCAGCATTGGGTGGAGAGTGATGGCGACTTTGTCAAAAAGGTGCCAGATACTGTAGGTAGCATGATACAACCCTGCCGGATTTTGTCCAAGAAAAAGAAAAATGAGAGGGTGTGATATTCATGACGGCGGTCTCCCACTGCTCAGAACCGGCACGAGACATGGCGTAATGGCTGAAGGCTATTCCACGACTTTCCCTGACAAGATGTGGAAACTATCATGTTCTGATGAAGTTCTCAGCTGTTGACTGTACCCCCCACCCCCGACGTTGGGTACACAAAGTGACAAGTTGAGTTGACAAAGAGCTTCCGGCAACGATACATTACACTTACCAAAGTCGGCCACCTGGGGTACTATATGTGCAACACTACACTCCTCATCTAGCCTGTGCTCTTTTTTTTGGTCCCCGAAAAGGTTGACTGCGAGTTCCCCCACGTGCGTAAGCGTGTGCATTGCGTTGTGATAGGTATCATCGGAGATGGCGGAAAGCGTGCTCCCTTTTTTTGATCTTTTTTATTTTTTATCTTTTTGTTCGTTCACTTGTTTTATCTCTCTTCTTCTTTCTACCTCACCGGCCGTCAGCCGCAAACTCAAACGAAATCAACACCAATGATAACATTAATACTAGCGAGATTCTCGGGGGGCCCACTATAAAACAGTAAAGATGTATAAGTCGTGGGGATCCCTTTGGTAACTCCCCCTTTCATCACTCTTCAAGGAGATGACTATTTCCGAAGCCGCATTATCTAGTCCCCCCCTCTTTTCACCCCAAGCTATTCGGTGTAACCTGTAACCTGCAGCAAGGAATTGAAAGCTCGCAAAACGAGTCTGATGCGGCTATCCGTAAGCGTAATGTGGGAGACTTTTGTCATGTGAGTAGATGCGCGCCCTTTTGTAAATCTAAAATGGAATTTTGACCAGGATTAAAACTAACTCGGAGGTGGGTTGTTAAAGAAAAGAAAGAAGAGAAAAAAAAAGTCCCGATAGTCCGCAGGATCTGCTACTATTCCAATCAATCAAGTACAAGTCTTGGCCTTTTGTGTATCCTCGGTATTCTTTCTTGACGTTTTTTTTTTTTTTTTTCGTAAAGGCTGCAAAAGCGACCAGCGTATCTCCCCCTGTTGTCAGGAGCCTACATATTGGTGAGTTTTTTTTTGGCATATATGTTTTTGTGTCACCGTACTACTTTCCACTTGGCTAATCTAGTCGACGTGCATTCTCGTCTTTTTATAACAAGCCATGGTCGATGACCACCAAAGGAAAATTCATGGATGAGGTCAATAGGTACCTACTTGGGTATACATTGCTTCGTTGTGCTTTATAATTCTACATTTATACCTGTGTCATAAGGCGATACGGGAAAGTGCATGATGGAATCACTCTACTCTATGCACAAAAGAAAAAGGTTGTGCCATTCGGGGGGGTAGGGCACGCCGAGCAATAGCAACAAAGCAAGTTAGACACCCGGGGTTGGGTTAAGCTACCCCCCTCAAGCCCCCCCTGCCACAAAAAACCTGCCACAAAAGCTCGCTGTCGTAAGCCTCGACTTTTTTTTTCCGTCTTTTTGGGGAGACGGGGGCTAATCACTTTCAACGCTTTCTTCTTTCTCATTCTCACTTGCCTGCCTCATCTGTAGCCACAGCGGCTGGCTGCATGTACAGGGGGGAGTTGAAGATGCAGGCCGCCGCATGTTGAGGGTAACATTTCTGGGCTGGAGCATGTTAAACAGCGGGGAGCGGTCCGGTCGAATGAATTAAAGCTGGTTTGAGGGTGCCCTATCACCCGTTCAAACAGCACGTCATGTTTGTCGAGAAGACGCTGTCGTCTGTATTGGGTTGAGCGAGTATTTCCAATGATCCATTTTCAAAGCCTGTTTAGGTAAAGTTGGATGAAATAGATAAGGAGAAGAGTCTAGTTGTGTATAGGGTGAAGCAAGTATGCCATACTCAGAGGAGGCCAAGACTCTTTTCATAGGGAACAAAGCTGAAATCCTGGCTATAGGCACTTATCCGTAATCCAAGTCAAGTATCGCAGATACCCTCGGACTTACAGGAAGCAATAGACCTGGCGAGTACCTAGAAACACCCCAGTGTAAAAGTTGATGATTGGAGCGCGAGTAGACTCCAAGTTGGAATTCGAACGTTATTTACAATAGACAAAACTAAGTCCTTAATATAGAAGTTAACCAATGCTCATCCCACAGGTTATTATCGTCACAGGTACATGCCAAATCATGGCCCTGCACCGATTCATTACGAGCAATGCCTCCTGGTTGGTTGATCCTCCCCCCATCTCTCATATTACACCTATAGCATGTCTCTTTCGTCTCTCTCTCTTTCTCTATCATCTCAGCCCCTGATCCCAGATAGCACCGATTTCCCTCTGACAAATCGAAACATGCCGGATCTCTTGTCCGAGTGTCGTTGCTGGCATCTGCTGTGCCCATATGCCCGCTGATTTGTTTTCTTGTTACCCTCCGACTCCTGTGCACAAAGGGGGTTGGTCGTCGTCGCCACCCTCGCTTCCGCAGTCTCTTGCAGCGACTGTGGTTTTTGTGACTGACCGGTCATACCCTCCTCCAACAAATCACTTTTCCCCAGTCCACCGCCATATTGATGACCTCGTCCATGCTGTGTACTTATCTCACATCAGCCGGTCTCCCCCCCATGGCCCCCTGTTCCTTGCGGAGGGAGAAAGTAGATACTTTCTTTTTTGAGATGGCACATTGCAACATTACATCTTCCGAGACCGGTGATCCTTCATGCAGGCCCTAGAGAAACAACAGTAGGAAGAGAGAGTGGGGAAGAGAGAAAAGTAGAAACCCAAGTACGACGGACACGTCGTTGGTCTTGCATCTTGGTACTATGTGAGCGAGAATGATGTCCAATATCCCAAGTTGATCTTACTCCCCGGTATGGGCTGTTATAATGTTTAGGATTTGTATAAATAGGGGGCGTTGTTTCTTGACTTTTAGCATTAGGACTAGACTGCCTTACCCGCGTACTCAGACATCAAGCAGTAGACGATACTAAAGACACAACAAGACTTCATAATCCCCATCTCCCCAACAACAGATCTACAAAGTCAACAGCCTTTACACAATGGCCCACACCGGAAAGTCTGGCAAAATTTCGAACACGGCACACTCCAAGCAAGTGAACCCCACAACCCCAGCAGCTAGCTAGTTGCGAATGGCGTTTAGATGATGATGTCCCCCCCTCCTTTTTCTTCTTCTTTTCTACTCACACAAGACAAGACTAACCTAATGAAAATCATTAGCCATGGCACCTCCAACGGCACATCGAACCCTCAACTGGCGGGCCAGCTGGGCACCGTCCAGAGCACGTCGATGATGCAACTTTGGAGCGAGGAGCGCGACCTCAACCGGCTCCCCTTCTCCGAGTGGCAAGCCAACCAGACCTCATCTCACAACTCGTCTCATTACCAGAACGGCCACAGGTTCGAACTCTCTCTCTCTCTCTCTCTCTCTCTCTCTCTCTCTCTGTTAGCTTTACGTTCCGTTCGACTATTTTCTAGAAACTATACTGACACAACTTCATATCAACAGCTCAAACAACAACGGCCGCTGAGCTGAACCTTAGGGAACAAGATACCATATATAGTATTCCATAAGGGGGCGGAACGACTGTAGCTTTGTTCTCATTCTTTATCCTTTTTTTTTTTTTTTTTTTTTTTTTTTTTTTTTTTTTTTTTTTGCACTTTGGTGGCAGCAATGTCTTTTTGGTGAGGTAACTTTAGCTTCGGTGGCAGCGATATGATTCATGAGACCATTTGTATTTCGCAGGGTTGGAATAGGTTGATGTGTACGCGCTAGGTTAGCCATGATATTTTATGATCTACCTGCTTTTATGCCTATTCGAATATATCTCAACGACATACAGGATTTTGCCAAGTGATGAACCATGTCAGTATCACAGAAGCAAATGACACACAGCCTTTCACAGTTCGACACTAGACCTAGTAGAGCTTGTTTGATCTTTCCTGGAGGTGTATTGACCGTATGAATACTTTTGCCATAACCCTTTTTTTTCTTCATATAGCCGCGTTCACTTCTATAGGGCCATATAAAACCGCCATACCCATAAAAAAAACATTCCAGGGCCCAACAACCAAAAAAAAGACACCATGATGAGGCAGAATAGGACGTTAAAAATGAGAAATGCGAGAAACGAGAAATTACCAGTACAGATGCTTCGACACGGCGCCAATCCTTCAAACCCAGATATCTTCATAATGCCTCGATAGTGGATACACCGTACATCCTTTTGCGTCAAGTCGTGGGGTATCATTATTGTGCGGGGCTATCATCTTTCGTCGTTGTCAATGGTGTCTGGCCGACCTCCAAGGCAGTGCCTGTGGCATGGAATCCGTCAACGGTTATGGAGACGGCACCGGCAGTTACAAGCTAAGTTCCAAGTTTTCAAGTTAGTTAACGCCATTTCTACCGGCTTGCGAGAGTTCGTAGAGAAAAGTGGTCCGGCTTACGGCTCTGGAGAGATCGTCTATCAAATCCTGAACATCCTCAATACCGACGCAAAGCCGGATAATATCCTCGGGCATCTGCCTTTCCTTGCGCGTCTTGGCATCGATGCTCGCGTGGCTCATCTGACAGGGCATGCTGATGAGACTGTTGACACACCCAAAACTGACGCTGATGGCCCAGAGGCGTGCGGCCTCGACAATGCGCTGAGATAGTTCCGCGTCACCCGTCTCAAATGACAGGACGGCACCAGCGCCCCGGGCCATGGACCAGTGTAAATCGTGTTGAGGGTGCGACTTCAGACCCGGGTAGCGGACACGGAAACCGTGAGACTCGAGGAACTCGGCTATGCGTTGGGCGTTTGCCTGCTGCTTTTCCATGCGCACAGCCAGTGTCTTGATGCCGCGCATGAGCAGGAAGGAGTCGTTTGGCGATAGTCCGCAGCCAGTGGCATTGACGGTGAAGTACATGCGGTCGGCCAGGTCGGCATCGTTACAGGCAACGATACCCGACATGATGTCGTGGTGTCCGGAAAGATATTTAGTTCCGGACTCGTACACAATGTCGGCACCTAGATCCAGGGGGTTGCAGAGCATGGGGGAAAGCATAGTGTTGTCAACGACGACCAAGGCTTTGGAGTTACGGTCGTGTGCGGCGCGGGCGATAGTGGCCACATCGACGATTTTGATGAGTGGATTTGTTGGCGTCTCGAGCAGAACCATGGCAGTCTTGGGCGAGACTGTGGCAGCAACGCGGTCAATGTCGGTGGTGTCGATGTGGTGGACGATGATGCCCTGATTCGCCGAGAGGTAGGTGAGCAGACGGTTGGTACCGCCGTACAGGTCGTCTCCGGTGATGACCTCGTCGCCGGGACGGAGCAGGCGCGTGATGACATCCAAGGCGCCCATGCCAGAACCAACAGCCAGGGCACGGTTGGCGTTCATGATCTTGGCCATGTGACGCTCCAGGTGCGTCCTTGTCGGGTTCCCTGAGCGTGTGTAGTCATACTCGCTGTTGCCACCCGCTGCTGAAGATTGCTTGAAGGTGGCGGACTGGTAGATTGGAATGCTCGAGGCGCCATATTGGTCTTTTGTTTCCGTATATACCAGCTCGGTCGCCAGGGCGTAACGACGGCGGCCGTTGGACGGGCTAGACGGTGCCGGCGATGGCGGCAGGTCATGACCGTCAACATCCACCAGGCCAAGAGCCTTTTTGGCGCCGATGGCAGACGGAATGCTGGGTTGGCCCGCCATGATGACTCGTCTGATTTGGGTTATAGAGTGGGTTGTGCGCCAATGTTGCAAAGGCTGCAAGAGACGCGACCAAACAGTATGTTTAACGTTTAACAATCGACTTGTTTTACCAGGTACGGCGTGTATGTATACCTGGATAGGTAGGCAAGTATTGGAAAAGCTGTCTGCGTATTACTGTCTTGCGACCTTGTACTGTAATTGAGTGACTCCGATTTAGCTCCGCCTCCTTGCGTGGGGTCGGGTCGGTTTAAATTTAGGTATGGTATGATAAGAGATGGACCTACGCCCGTCCGAGGGAAGAGGAAGCAAGACTGACTTGCTGGTAGTCAGTGTAGGGAATCGACAGTAAAGCCTCTCAGTAGGAGATGATGGAAGTAAAAAAGATAACAAGCTCAATTGCAGGAGTCGATGTTTCCAAAAGAAAGACCCGACCGCCGGTCTATCTGCAAGTCGGTAACGGCTGAAGATCTGATGTGGGTGGAGAATATTGGGTGACGCAGAGCGGTTTTGCTGCTTTACCGTACAGTTGGCAGGGATTGGCTTCTTCATACACTGTACCATAGTAAATTCAATTGGATACTGTAGTTTTTTTCTCATCGTTCGGCACCCCAGCATACTTACCCTACCACGGTATTTCGTCGACTTTAACCGGTTAAACGGATTCTACAATGGAAATATTTTACTACTCGGGTAATATCAGTAAATTTTCTTCATGGTCACGCCTACAAGACTGCAGCCGATTTTGCCTGATCAACAAAATATTATGAACTCAGAAATAAATATTGAACCCCAATCTGGGGAAGCCTTGGAGACAAAAATACCCACCTTACTGTCCGATTTCCGGAGAGAAGCAGAGAATATGGGGCAACATTGGCGGTTCTTTGTGGTAAGCCACAAATTCAGTGCATTGCAATACGTGGGGCCTAAAATGACGTGCTTGCCCAGGGTGTTTTTGCAATAGCGATGGCCGGCTGTGACAAAAAAAAAACAAAAAAAAAAAAAAACACTTGTCGCAGGCCTTTACAAGCAATCTTCCCCCTGCAGCCATACTCTGATACTTTCTACATCGGTAGGTAGTAATAGGAGCTACCCGGCAACCCAGGTCGATGGCATATGCGATTCAAGACAAGCAAATCTTGACCCAGAGCTATACCTAAATTACTATGTAAAAGTTTATCAGATAAATGTTCGTCTCAAATATGGTAATCTGCCCTAGAAAATGCAATTTGTTTATGTTTACGCGTGTACAATTATGCCACCATTTGACGGTAATCTCGCATGTCTATGTTCATGTCATGAAAACAAAACATTATGGGGGAGAAAAAAAAAACACCCTAGTCATATAGACAGACCGGAACCGGCAACAACTAGAATTAGTACCAGCAAGTTTAATCAGGCGACACCGGCCTCGCGTGCTCTTCGTCGACATCCTCATACTCGCTGTCCGTTGCGCGTTCAGCATGCTTTTCTGCGGTAGAATTTTGCTTCGCCTTGCTCTTTTTGTTCTCCCCCACGCTTGCCACCCGGGGTCCAGCCCCCTTCCTTGAAAAGAAGTCATCAGTACGGATTCCCCTGACTTGGGTGGGGTCGATACTGGACATGGGTGTCCCGGCTGCACGCTGTGTACGAATAAACTCGCGCATCGGTGACATGGCCGCGTCACGACATGCGTCTTTGATCTCGCTGCCTGACATGCCCGCCGTCACGGCTGCGATATATTCGAGGTCAAAGTGCTCAGGATCCCTCTTTGTTTCGCCCAATATGAGTTCCAAGATGCGCCGGCGTTGTTCTGTGCCGGGCAACGGCACGGGGAACTTTTTGGGCATTCTCCTCAGGATGGCCTCGTCTATATCGTTGATTCGATTCGTCGCACCAAGCACCATTATCCTTGAGGGAACACCTGAAGCGTTTGCCGATGTTAATCCATCCCAGAGAGTCATAAACCTACAGTAAGGGAAACAAGTCAGCAAATGTATACTTTGGGATATTCAACCCGGGACTTACTCTGCCTTGACCATGCCGCTGGCCTCGTGCTCTCCACTCCTGCGAGTTCCCAGAACGGCATCGATCTCATCAATGAATATAATAGCGGGCTGGAGCTTCCGCGCCAGCGAGAAGACAGCTCGGACGAGCTTGTTAGAATCTCCATACCACTTCTCCGTCAGGGTCGAGATGTGTAGGTTGATGAAGGATGCACCGCTCTCGTGTGCAACAGCCTTGGCAAGCATTGTTTTTCCACAGCCAGGAGGTCCGTACAGAAGAACACCCGATGGCGCCGACAGGAGTGGAGCAGCGTGCGAGTATAGGTGAGGCATCGTCAGAGGGTAAATGACCGACTCCTTGACCTCCTCGATGATGTCCTCCAGGCCACCGATAGCTGCGTAGCATATATGTTAGAGCCTGCAGAGGTTGTAGATATGCACCATCTGTCAAGTAAACGTACCATCGAACCCAACATTTATGTCCTCCGGCGCAACGACATCCATCGCAATCATGTTCTCGTATTCGTTCAACTGCAGCTCTTCCACAGCCGGGCCGTTTCTCTGACCACCTTCGCCATCCTCGGCCTCTCCATTTGCTGTGCCATCGCTGTTTTGTATCTTGCGTAATCTCTGGAGGTTCGCCTTTGCTCTTAACCGCGCTTGTTCGTGCTTCTCCTTGTCTGGGTCGCCCAGTGTCGACGATAGGGATGATAGAATGTTCTTCGTCAGGAAGTAAAGGGTTGCTGTCTATTCCACAAGAAAATGTGTGAGTGACGATGCTACTGTGTTTGGAGGAAAAGTTTCTTAACATGTAGACATACCATGCCAGCAAAGACAACAATGTCTATAAAGTAGTCGGTGGCCCTTTTTCGGTCGGCCATGATGAAGAACTTTATTTTTTTTGTGTGATAAAATTTAAACAATATAGAATTTCGTCCCTTTATTGCACCTTTGAGAATTGAAAATATTTACCACTGCTTTCAAGAGATGGTGCGAAGCTGCGACAGGCAATTTTCGACCCTTGCACGATCTTGCGTTTGCGCCTTCTTCCGGGCCTAGGCTAAAGATTTCCATGTGTTCAAAGAGGTACGCGTCGAGGCGTGATGATTATGTAATGATTGATGTTGCTTTTCGCCCCTTGAGCCGGTTGTACAGTCCACATCAGCACTTTTCATACCGTACCTAGGAATCAGTTTTAACACGCACGTCGAGGTGCCAACAACTTGTCTTGTCGTAGGATATCTAGTTCCTCATGATCTGTGGATTAATGATAATAATAAATTAATAAATAAATAAATAAAAATAATGATAATAAATAAATAAATAAAAATAATGATAATAAAAAAAACATGGCAATAAAAGAGCATCGCAGATCTAAGTAAACACACAGATATGTACATACGCACTCACGACACTAACACGCTTTAAACATTTATTAGGTGGTTTTTTGCGTTCAAGGTTAATGCTTTTTGGTAAGCTATCTGTGGCTGAGCTTGCATCAAAACTACAAGGAATCGCAACGTATGTTTGTGGTCTGACGGGATATGCCTTATCCTTACCGGCGGCGTTGGTTCTGGCGCCAATCAACTAAGCCCTGTCTGTTTTCTCACCTGTCACTTCTGCCAGCTCGTTTCAGTTCGGAAAACGAAGTCCTAGAATAGATCGATGTACATGTATTATGTGGCGGCAACTTATCAACCCGTGTCAGAAGGGCTTGAACACGCAATGTTACAGGCAAATATACACGTAAGCCGCCACAGGCTTGCAATTTTGCACGAGGAGCACGAGATCGTCGGCACTGATGTGTCCTACAAACCTACCGAATGGAATGGCGTTTTATGCTCCGAAGGCAGCCACGCTGCATGCAAGAAAGCAATTGGCAATTGGACAACCCCAACCCGATTGAACGTTGTTACCAGTGGCGTATGTATGATCAGCCTTGGCTTGTAATGGAATTGTGGCACCTCCCTTTTCTACCCCCTTTTTTTTTTCTTGCATACCTCACCTTAAGACTTGAAAGAGCTTAGGCACATCACCTACTTAGTCTGTTACTCCAATCGTACAATCATACATATATTCTATTTAATGGTACGAATTTAGCGTATGTCGCTTATTGGCTCACAATTTTAGGGATCAAGGTGGATTTTGCTAGTTACATGTTATTTGACTCTGTAGGCATGTTGGCTAAGGTCTTGTTTAACATATCAAAGTAAATAGAGTTGATTCCCAGATCGCATCATTGTAGTTGTGGAACTTTTGCCCCGAACAACCCCCCGCCCCCTACCACGTACATAGTAGAGCGCGCGCCTGCGGGGTAACCACGCTCCGCTTGCACGTCCGATGTACCAAAAGATAACGGCGGCCGAATCGGAGCAGCAACGGCGAGTAATTGAGACGCTGTCCAAACTACCAAGTCCACTATGACCCTCATAACACGTACTGCAGCCGCCACAATCCCCAGAGTCTTCAATCGTCAAAGAACATCTGCCATACCGTTCCTGGGAAAAGCGTTTCAGCTAGTTTTATCAGCAAAAATGTCGGCCACCGCAATGGGGAAACGCCTCGAGGGCAAGACAATCGTCATCACCGGAGCATCTTCCGGGATCGGGCGTAGCTGCGCCTTTGAATTTGCTCGCACCAGCCCCAAGGACTTGAAGTTGGTCCTGACGGCTCGTCGCATCGACACGCTCAAGGAGGTTGCCAAGGAGATAAACGCCGAGGTTGGCGAAGGCGTCAAGGTATTGCCGTTCCAGCTCGACGTCAGCAAACCGGATGAGGTCCGCGGGTTTGTTCAAGCTCTGCCCGAGGAATTCCGGGATATCAATGTTCTCGTCAACAATGCGTAGGTCACCTTGGAGTTGTGCCATATATACATGATTCCCCTAGATGCAAAACCACAACGGCAACGATGACTTTGGGGCACGAATAATAATGCAAGTCACTTATAGGGGTCTGGTGAAGGGAGTTGCACAGGCTCCCGCCATCGCCGAGGAGGATATAAACATTATGATGGCAACCAACGTAACGGGTCTCATCAACATGACACAAGCAGTGCTTGCGGTTTACAAAAAGCGACCTGAAGGAGGTGCTGGTGATATCATCAATATCGGTAGCATTGCTGGTCGTGAGCCCTACGCTGGCGGTAGCATATACTGCGCAACCAAGGCTGCGGTTCGGAGCTTTAGCGAGTCGTTGCGAAAGGAGTTGGTAGCCACTCGGATCCGGGTTATGGAGATCGATCCGGGTCAAGTTGAAACCGTAAGTGAGCTTACTGATTTCGATCTGAGAGGAATTAACATTCTTTTGGGTTTTACACAAGGCCAATGCTGACGCTCTTCCGGCACACAGGAATTTTCTGTTATTCGGTTCTATGGTGACAAGGCAAAGGCGGATGCTGTCTATGCGTAAGTTGCCTCCTCCAACCTTACTTGCATAAACGCAATTATATATATATATGAGAAGAAAAAAGAGGCTAACCAATATGCTAATTCACTATATGACAGTGGTTGTGATCCTCTCACGCCAGATGATATCGCCGAGGTGGTTGTGTTCGTTGCCGGACGGAGAGAGAACGTCGTTGTAGCAGACACTCTCATCTTCCCTCAGCACCAGGTTAGTTATAAACCAACCCATTATCTGAATATTGTGAATGTTGCAGAATATTGGCTGACACAAGCAATGCAACCTTATCAGGGTGCTGCTACGGTTGTGCACCGGAAATCCACTTAGAGCAGTCAAAGTCCTGCAGTGTTGACGGTGTGGGCTGGACTGCAAGATGAAGAAAGTTAAGATTCTGCGGCATATAGACGCATTACCTACCAATCCGAAGTAGCTGTCTGCAGTAATCTATGTATGATACAGGGAGCAGCTCGCCGAATAGATACGGGTATATTTTTGGACGTCAGTCGTCAGACTCCTTCAATGGCAATATAAAAAAAAAGGCAATAAAAAGCAATGTTTGCGCTTGAAGCGGCTCTTTTTATTTTCTCACTGACGTATTGAAGCCAAATCATCGTCTTGGTCGTGGAGGTAGCCCACCTTTGAGCTTTATCTGGTCCGTTGGTTCAATTTTTACTGCACCTACAGGGAACGGTAGCTTGGGTAGATATGTGATAAAGTTAGGAAACCCCGCAGCGAACCACATTAGCTGGAACAACGTCATAGCCCATTCCAAGCTGAAGCTTGATTGAACTTGCTTGCTGGGTACTGATCAACAAGGATGTTCTTCATGTTTGTTTCATACAATGGCACTACTGTACTCGTAGTATGTAAGAAAAAAACGAATACTATGCAAAGGCACTGTTGGTATAGTACCCGCAACGCATTGGCACCCCTCATGTCTCTGCCGGTTTCTTGTTGTTTCTCGAACGACTTGTCTTACTCACCGGGCCGGGTTGTGGGCGCAGCCTATCTGCCTCGTATTTACTAACAGTATTACTAGTAGTGCATACTACTGTGGGTCACTGTCCCGTCAATTGGATCAAACAAACGAGCATGTGGCAATTCTGAATGGTGGATACACGCATGTTCAAAAAAAGAAAATAGCGCCCCGCGCCAGGGGCAAGGGGCCGATTCAACTGCGTACTAGCATTAGCAAGCACCTCCCTAACTTGTAGCCTAGCCTAATACCTAGACATCCAATGCCCGTAGTACGTAGTCTCAGTCAATCAATCCAATTCCAGCTGAGATCCATTCTTGGCACCGAGTACAGTGATGGATATGCTTGCACAACGCGCACAAGATTATATGGATCTCATGCATCTCCTTTTTTTTTTTGTCTATTTTTTTTATTTATTTTTTACTACCGCCTAAGCACCTACCTGCATTCTCTCCGTTGCGGATAGGAGCAATTCCCATCGTTATCTCTGGATGATTTCCTTCGTACCACTCAGCTTTGATTAATCGTACCTATCTTTTGCCTACCTAGGTACATTGTCATGTATTAATTGTCTTTGTCAACCAACCTTCCTCTCGTTTATTTGAATCATTCCGCAGCAGCCAATATCGTCTTGTGTGCGACCCGACGTCTCGGTGAATTGCATTGCATTTTCTCGTCGCTCGCTCCAACGACCTTCCCCTTTCTTAGATCATACAGTCAGTAGCTCTGCTGTTTGATTGTTTTATTTTATTTTTCTTGTCTCTTTTTTACGATCTCACCCCCTTGTTCCCCCCAACCAATTGCGACGCTATCGCTTCTTCTTACAGTGGGCGCGCTCGGTCTGGACTTAACTGTCTTGTCTTCATTGATTGGCTCGCCCAAAGTCTTCCTGGTTATCTCTGCGCCCAGCCAAACGTTGGCCCACTACCTCTCCGGTTGATCGCAACAGCGTGACGTGAGACACGTCCCTGCCACAAAGTCCCTTTCTTACCAAGAAATCTCAAGGCAATACCTAAACAAAAGACTGGGTGTATTGATCTTGGCAGTCTTGTCTGGCTGCTGCTTCACTGTGCTGCGCCAGAGATTGGCATTGAAGCCAGGGAGGCAAAAGATCGAAGCAGACCGGCACTACTTTGTCTAGTGTATCTGATTTCAAGCCAAGAGTAATTAGCCCGCAACCCGCCCGGCCGACTACCAATACATCATCAATCAATCGAAACCTTTTTTCGCATATCGCCGCCAACTGCGCAGCAAACAAACATATCACATCACCCTTCGCACCCAATTCTTCTTCCAGCATCGAAAATATCATTATACCGGTAGCGCTTCTAATCGACCTGGTCCCGTAGGGACCTGACTTGTCTGATGGGTAAAAAGTGTAAGTTGCGCATGATCCTGCAGCTCCGAGGCGATCTGCTGGCTTGTAACTGACGTTGCTTTTCTTCGATTGTCTGACAGGGCGATATGGTGTCATTCTCGACGCCGGCTCCTCGGGCACGCGACTGCATATTTACAGGTGGCAAGATCCAGCAAAGGCCAGGAAACACGCTACGAAGGAGGAACTTCAGAGCCTTCCACAACTCGAGACGAAAGACAAATGGACCAAGAAGACGAGGCCTGGCATTTCAACCTTTGGTACCAAACCCAACGATGTCGGACCCGACCACCTGCAAGACTTGATCGATCACGCGTTGAAGTACGTGCCCAAGAAGAAGCAGCAGGACACACCCGTGTTTCTGATGGCTACTGCTGGTATGCGACTTTTACCTGAGATGCAACAAAAAGCCCTCTTGAGAGAGACTTGTACATATCTGAGGCAGAACACGGAATTTTCGCTCCCCGACTGTGACCTACACATCCAGGTAATTCCTGGAGAAACAGAGGGACTGTACGGGTGGGTCGCATCCAACTACCTACTCGGCGGCTTCGACAACCCTCAGAATCACCATCACGGCAAGGGACACCATACTTACGGCTTCTTGGACATGGGTGGTGCCTCTGCTCAGATCGCCTTTGCCCCGAACTCGACCGAAGCCGAAAAGCACGCGAACGATCTCAAGCGACTACGACTGCGAACTTTGGACGGCCAAGCATCAGAATTCAAGGTTTTCACGGCGACATGGCTGGGATTCGGCGTCAACCAAGCCAGACAGTCATATGTCAAGGGATTATTGGAAGGAGCAAGCGTTGACGCCTCTGAGATTCCAGACCCGTGCATGCCGAAAGGCCTCAGGACAACCCCCACGGGCGAGGTCGTCGAAGATGTTACCGGAAACAAAAACCGCACGCTTATCGGTACAGGCATGTTCAAAGAATGCCAGCTCAAGACGCACCCGCTGCTCGGCAAGGATGCGCCTTGTAACGATCACCCTTGTCTTTTGAATGGCCAACATGTTCCAGCGATCGATTTCGAGGTCAACCACTTTGTTGGTGTCTCGGAATATTGGCACACCACCCACGGTGTATTTGACAAAGGAGACAAAGCCTATGATTTTGCAACATACCAAAAGAAGGTTCAGGACTACTGTACTCGAGATTGGGATTCCATAGAATCTCAGCTTGAGACTCGGAAGAAGCACAGTGCAAAGAATGCACAGGAAGCATGTTTCAAGGCTGCCTGGTTGATGAACGTCCTCCATGAGGGTATCGGAATCCCGAGGGTGGGATTGGAACACACTCCAAAAGTCAATGTGTCCAAGGGGGCTCTAGAGAACGCCAAGGATAAGGGATTCATCGATCCGTTCAAGGCTGTGGACCAGATTGATGGCGTCGAGGTCAGCTGGACTTTGGGCAAAATGTTATTATATGCTGCTGGCCAGGTCCCTCCACCCGAGGCAATGCAGGCCGAAGCGCTCCCTGTGGGCTTTGGAAGCAACGTCGATGGCGTACCACCCGACTTTAACTTTGCAGGCTCAAGCTGGACTCCGATCAAGCATGACGATGATAATGATGACGATTGGAGCGACAAGGCAGATGACATTGTCGACAAGGTCAAATCCTCCAAGTCGACATCTGGATTCCTCATCTTCGTTCTGATTCTCTTCATACTCGGCTACTTTTTGCGGAAGAGGGAACGGAGGATGCGACTCTTTTCCAAGGTCAATGGTATGTTCCGGCGCTCACGGAAGCCTGGCAGCCCTAGGAAGGCCTCGCGCGGACTGGCGGGCCTCAGAAACAAGATATTTGGACGAACTTCCTCTACCAGTTACGAGAGGATATTGGAAGATGGCGACGCCGAACAATTTGCCCTCGGGGATGTCGACTCGGATGTTAGCGATGTTTCCGACAGCTCTGACGGCGGTTCCTCATCCTCTCGTCGTATTTTAACAAACGGGGGTGGTCGATCATCAGGTCTCGCCACTCCTAAGTTGAATGTCGATATGTTTGATGACAGCAACCGATCGGTCTCTGCCATTGATAGAAGTGGCTTGGTTGTTCGCACAGAGAGCCGTGAGAGGCTAGTGCCAAATCTTCAGATGTCTAATGCTGGCCGACGAAGTCGAGCTGGCAGTCCAACAAGGATGAAGAGCCCCTTGGTATCTACATTCCAGGATGACTGATAGTTTCCTGTTATATTCTATTTATCTTATTTTCTATATTTTTTCAACCCCAAACGCTGGGACTCTTCCCATTTCTTTTTGCAGAAACATGACCACCTTTGCATTCTCTTCAGCAAGCATGATACAGCGCAAGCAGACCGACATCATTACCTCGCTGGACTTGTTTTGTGTTAACGGCTGTTGCTATTTTGAAATTACTCTTTTAGTTCCGATTACCCCGGGAGGTTTTGGTTTCGTAAAAAGTGGGAAATTTGTCAGGAAGACTGGCGTTTGGTGTTCCTTTTCATTTTTATTTTTCTACTTTCTTTTTTGGTTGGTGTGCTTGTGTGGCATAACGATCCAACATCACGAGAGTTTTGTTCATTGTACAGAATATAGCTGCTGCGCATTTCTGACTAACTATAGCATTAGATCCAGAAGCATTGTAAAAAGATATCCAGCTGCTGTGCTATCCAGATTGAGCCGTTGTTTGAAATTGCATAACCTTCTTGTGCTTAGACCACAGCTGGGAGTAGGTCTTCATCATAAAAGTGCATCACTACAATGCTTTGATCAGGGTCTATGCTTTGCTCAGGTGCCCATGTGCAAGTGCAAGTCTGCGCCCGCTCAGGTGTTAAGGCTCTAATCGAGTACCTAGCCAGCTGGTCGAATGGGCCGAGTACCATGGACGAACAGGGAAATCGAAAAAAATAAAATAAATAAAAAAAAAAACCGCGTAGCTAAACCCGGATAATGACCCAGAATATTCCAATAAACCCGCCCATTACGCCATAAACACCAGTCAACCAATCTCCAGTCAGACGAAGGGTATCTTTACGTGTAACCACCCTTCATATACGTCCCCAGGATCATAGCACCATGCCTAAATAAATGCCTCACTGTTCGCCCCTCTCCAGGAAGCCCGGGTCAGTCCGGACTTTGCTCTCAAACTTTTTCCACCAGTCCTCAAACGCCTTGAGTGGCACGACCTCAACCTGGCCGGCGGTGCCGCTGAAGCCAGCCAGGAAATTGAAGGCGTTTTGGATTATGCGCTGGGCGAGCACCAAGGTCGACGGCCGTACCACTAGGGCGTTGGACTGTTGCTGCTGCTGCTGCTGCTGATTCCCGGCCGCCGATGACGACGCGGCCTTGACCTCTGCGATGCGAGCCGCGACTGAATCTGCCGGCTCGATGCTGACGCCAATCACCACCGGCGGAGCACCGTCGGTCTGAGTCGGGAGGGAACCCTTGAGGTTGAAGATGGCGCTCTCCTTGCCCGGCCCGATGCCGCCGAGGAACTTTGAGCCCGGCGGAGCCCCCGGCGTCGGCGGTGGCGTCACCAGGTAGATGGCCGCGGCGGTATTTTCTGGCAGAGCGACGCCGGGCAGCAGGAAGATGACGATATGGGAAAAGGCCCTGACGGGCGGGATGCTGTAGATGAACGAGGTTGGCGATATGACCTCGGTGGGGTCCGTCACCAGCGGGAGGTTCGCCGGAACCAGACCGAAGAGCGGCTGTTGAGCCATGGGGTAAACGTTGGAATTTTTTTTTTCTTTTTTTCTTTTATATTGGGAGTTTTGGATTTGAACCAAATGTGTTTAAGTTGTTAGGAGGGTGATTTTGTATTTTTTTTTCCCCCTCGGGTTGTACTTGGCGATGAGACGAGATTCGTTCCTCCTCAAAAGAAGACAATAATATAAGGGTGTAAATGTGATGTTTTCTCCTAATAGTATCAGAGTGTATCGTGTAATTACTTATCGATATGAAATGCGAGCCTGTATCAAGCTCCTCTGTAAATTATAATGAAATTTGCTTTGTTTTAGGATCTGTTTACCAAATGGTTGCATTGGAAACAAGTCAAGGGGCGGGGCGGGCGTTCATTATGGTCTCGAATATTCCCGGTGGTTCTTTTGGGTTCTGAGGGATACTAAATGCACAGCAAATGGCACGACAAGAAATAATAAGTAAATACAACGCATAATATACCTAATAAATGCATTTGAAGTGGTCGTATTCTACTAGGATTAGCCCATTCCTTCAGAAGAAGAACACACCATGGGATAGTCTCATAAACGTTCGTCTCAAGGGGAACAGGAACGTTGACATTCACACTCAGAAGGCGGGGTTCTTTTATACTGTGTTGTGTATTTTTGACCGGTCATCAATTAACCATCAAATGTCACTCGTGCATTGAACTTATGGCCAGACAGCACATGCAGTATGCATACCGTATTTTCCGTGATATATTTTGCATACTGAAGCTCTCTTCCAAGTCATGTTTTGAGAAGACTACGAGCTAGAGAATGGCAGCTTAAAAAAAAAAAAAAATTTAAAAATTTAAAAAAAAAATTGGATTGAGGGTTTTCAAGATGGCGGGGTCAAGTCAATCATTAAGTGTCAAGGCAGGCGTTCGGTCCTACTGTACACAAGAAAGCTCACCAGACTAGGCTGACCATCACAAAGGCTGTTGTCATTCTGAGCAATGAATATTCCGTGATTCACCTTTAAACATTTTTCAATAATAAAGTTTGGACAGAACATTGAGAAGGAGACCCAAAAGAAAAGCAAAGGAATCTCGCAAACTGTGCAAATCATTTTCCCTATTTTACTTCTCACTCTATTTGCCTAAGCCTCACCCCTACCGGTTCAAGATGTCGTCACAACGACTTGAGAATGTAGATCATCTCAGGGCTGTCGATGCGTAAGTCTGGTTTGCAATCTGGGCAGGTCGGGAATAGGGTTAACGTAGAAAAAACAAAAACACATCTACAAACATCTCGGAAAACAGCTTCCCCCATCCCCAGATCAACCCTGAAGACTATGCCAAATATATGAAGCAGTACTATACTGTCGTCTGGAGGAACGATGACGCTGGAACAAAGCACGAGACGCCACTTGGCTACATGCGACGGGATGTGTGCCACAAGATCATTGAGAAGGTTCCCAAAGAGATCCTGGGCGAGGTGAAGGTCGACGAGTCAAAAGGCACCGTCTCGCTCTTCCAGGACTTCGGAACTACGCCCGAGGAGCGCACCCCTAGAGTTCACGCCGTGTCACTGTACCTCCGGGACCATCAAGTCTTCCCCATCCTCAAGGGCTGGCGCAATGAGCTGTGGCCAGTCTACGGCGACGACGGCAAGCTGCTCTACAGCATGGAGCGAGTGTCCCTGAGCCTGTTGGGTGCGATGCGTTTCGGGGTCCACATGACCGGCTACGTCAAGGCACCAGACTCCAGACATGGCATCAAGATTTGGGTCCCCAAGCGCGCCGCGGACAAGTCCTCATTCCCCGGCATGCTGGACAACACCGTGGCTGGCGGCCTTATGACAGGCGAGGATCCTTTCGAGTGCATTGTGCGGGAGGCCGACGAGGAGGCTTCGCTGCCCGAGTCCGTGGTCCGCCAGGGCGCACAGTCGGTGGGCACCATTACGTACATCTACATCACGGACGATCGGACGGGCGAGGCTGGTTATGTGTACCCCGAGTGCCAGTGGGTGTATGATTTAGAGCTACCTGCTGACGGGAGTGTGGTTCCCAAGCCCAAGGACGGAGAGGTGGAGAGCTTCCGCCTGTGCACCGTCGACGAGATTCGCGAGGACATGGCTTCAGGACGCTTCAAGCCCAATTGCGCCGCTGTCCTGGTCGACTTTTTTATCCGCCATGGTATCCTGACTGAACAGAACGAGCCGCACCTGGACGAGATTGATCGGAGATTGCACAGAGTGATATCCTTCCCTGGTCCTCATCTGCAGGCCGATAACTGAGGCAGCTTGTGCTGGCAGGTTATCCACAGACCTGACAGACTAGTATCCAAGAAGCATATGGACACTTGCTATACCCAGGAACAATGATATGATCAGTCGGGCGTCCCGGAACTACCGGCACCGCGCCTGGTGGATTTGTACTCAGGGTTGTTTCTTGGCGAAAAAAGGCCTCACGTCATCCAGTAGATTCCCATATGTAACAGCCTCATCCATCTCAGAAACAATATCATTGCGAGTCCGTATCAAACTTTCAAGCGTTCCGGCGACGGAGGGCTCTTGATGATCCGCTGAATTTGGCGAACCGGGTATATGGTATGTCGAACAGGTTTACTCGTACAGAGTGTTTCGTGGCTTGTTTACGCGGAACTCGGTTTAGTCCTTGTTTCCTTTGATGAGCAAGTAAATGTAGTCCACCCGTAGAGGAGTGAGCTTCTTGTAGGGGCCATTGAGGCACATAAGAAGCCCACCGAAGGAGATATACGCCTTGCTAGACACGTGGATTTCACCATCAGCCACACGAACCAATGCATCATTCCCCGACTGCAGCCTGGGCATCTATTTCACCCATCTGAGCACATATAAAACTCACATATTGTCACCGTCCTCAGAATCCTCAAACTTGTATATTTTGCCGTGGCAAACATAGTCGAAGCTGTCGGCCAGGGTTGCTGGGCCGCCCAGCTTGGTGGCATCGCGCCAGCCGGCCTTGTCGTCGTCCTTGCTGCCGTCGAGCGACAAAGACGTGGCCAAGACTACGCGGAAAACGTCACCCTCTGACATGGGGAACAGCTCTGTGTTGATGTCGAGGGTCATGTCCATGAGGTCTGTCGATGCATCGGAACGTGCCCATATGCGCGCCACGCGGTCGTACTTTTGCTGGTTGACCTCGGTGACCTTGAAGACACCCTCGAAAAGCTGCGCGTCACTCGTTGCAACAGCCATTTTTGGATAATGGATATTCTTGTTTTATGTGTCAGTTGGTAGAAAGTCTTGATTGCGGATTTGGAGTGTTCCAAAGCTCGAGGTGACGGGGTTGGGGAGGCTACAAAATTTGGTGAGTTTGGGTACGAGAGTGAATCGCGAAATATAAATTCGTTTTTCCCCCTAAGCTGATGTCTCTGCAAACAAATCGATTAAGCTGCCCCAGTCCAAAAAGTCGGTCATTCGTTGGCGGGGTAGGACACTAATAACCACAGGCTATGCTGTGCAGTTGCTCCACTGTATCACACGTGACAAGCCTAAACTACAGCGTCCCTTGACGTAATTATCAATAAATCAAGGCTTGCTTAACCCCCTCTTGAGACCGTTGCGACGGTAGCCGCACCAGACCAGACTTGATGAGGGCCCAAATTATATACAGAACTGGGTAAATCCATTCGCATTTTGTTTTACAAAAATGTCTTTTAGGAAACGTAACGCGGTCATATCCGCCGTCACGAGTGCCCGGCCTGATGGGATTCCTCTTCGTCAAGGCCAACAACCGGTACACCAACCGTCCCCAGCTCCCCAGGGCTTACGTCCCTCGCCCCTCGATGGACGTCTGACCACCTCGACTGGAACGGCGTCTCTAGATACCCTACTGGCTGGCCATGCGGGGTTACCACTTGGGTCCTCTCTTCTTGTTGAGGAGCAAGGGACAACAGATTTCTCCGGAGTTCTTTTGAGATACTACGCCGCCGAGGGCCTGGTTCAGGGACACCATGTGCACGCCCTTGCCTTTCCTGATGCGTGGAAGTACGAGCTGCCGGCACTCTCATATGCGCCCCAATCGAGCTCAGGCAGTACCTCAGCACGAACATCAGCGGCTGCAGATTCGGCGGGTGACAAAATGAAGATCGCGTGGAGGTATGAGGCATTGGGAAACAGCAGAAGCCAGGCCCAACCTGCCAGAGAGCGAGCAGGAGGGCCGGGTGCCTCTGTCTTTTGTCACTCATATGACCTGAGCAAGCGCCTGTCGACCTCTGCCATCAAGGGACAATTCCATTCAGTACCATCCGTCAATCCTCTCAGCTGGTCACTCGAACAGCCCGCAGAGGCATCTCCTCTCAGACTCTTCATAAAGCATCTTCAACATAGTTTGAGCTCGTCGCCACCAAACACAATACACCGCGTCATAATCCCCAGTCTACTTTCACCCACACTCTACCCTGGCAGTGCCTGTGACCCAACCGAGGTTCTCCAGTTCTTGCACTCTCTGCGGGGCTTGTTGAGATTGTACAACAAGCAGCTCACTGCGCTCTTGACCCTGCCCATATCTCTTTATCCTCGCTCCTCCGGCCTCACTCGATGGATGGAGTTGCTTTGCGATGGAGTCATGGAACTCATTCCCCTCCCAAGCGTCCTGGGTGCTGGCGCATCCCCTGCCGCCTCTGGTGGCAGCGGCAGGGAGCAAAAAGATGCGGACAAGGCCCAGGGCATCGTCAAAGTTTACACCATGCCGGTGTATCACGAGAGAGGCGGCGGTGGCTCTGAAGGCAACCATTTCAGGGATAATCTGTCCTTCAGCCTCAGCAGTTCCCGGGGTCTTGTCATAACACCATACAGCCTGCCCCCAATGGAGGACGATGACCAGAAAGAGAAGTCTCCAGCCAGTACTGTCAAGGATGGAATCGACTTCTAGGGGCCGATGCAGACAATTGAGTGCTAGACATGCTACATGCCGTCTCGAATCAAATACTCTTTCAGAGGGACAGAGAGCGTGCGGATTCTACCTGGCTTGCTTTCACCAATGGCAAAGTAAAGTCGAACTTTACCAAAAAAAAAAAAAAAAAAACTTCTTTTGGCCATACAACAAGCGTGTCGCGACATCTACGCAAGCTGGCTACAGTGCGCGGCGCGTGTGGTGGACTCAAGAATGTGGGGCCTGACCTCACCGCCCGTCATTTTTTTTTTGGTCAGAATTTCACTCTGCAAAAAGGCTCGCCTTCGTTTTTCTTGCCAACCTCCATACTTTTCCTTTTGCAACCGACCAATCGAGACTAAATTTAGGTTCAGCTCTTGATGAGCAGTCAATCATATGCTCATTAAATCCTCACATTCAAGGTAAGATTTCTCTCATTTCATCTTTGCTTCAATCGAAAATGCCTAAATGATTACACAAAAAGTTTAATAATCTGTCAATCCCCAGACACTTCGTGGATGCTGAAAACAAACTTCAAAGAGACTTATGACCTTGCCTATCTAAACACTCATTATTTGTACCACCTGAATAGACGAGATATATGTCTGGACTCATTTCACTAACGACTCAATCAGTTATTAAAATCACAGGCTGTATTGTTATCTAGGATGGCTTCACCTTCACCCTCATCAGCTCCGTCCAAAATCCGCATATCCAAGGTGGCTGGGCGGTACCTGCTCTTCGACCTTGGCGATGTGATGCGTCTACGAAGGACTCATAGCATGTGCTCTGTCCTCGTTGGAACCAATCCACAGGCTCCTAATCAGAACATGTTCACCGCCTTGCCCCTCGAACTTCTCGAGGAGGAAGCCCGCCTGCTTGTCGATCGTCAAGATGCGTATATTGTTGATGATGCACGTACCCATCTCGAATATCTGTCAGCTCTACCTGAACAGAAACGACGAGCCTATATTGAGGCCCACATGGCTCGTCTTGGCGAGGCACGCGGAAGCCTCGAAGTTGAGATGTCTGCCCGCGCCAAAGCTGTAAAAGAGGCGAGAGAATCTGGAGCCCTAGCCGGCAAGGGCAAAAAAGGGAAGCGACGCGCCGAGACCAAGGACAAGCAAGTCCCTGAAGACTCGACCTGTGCACCATCCCCAGTTCCATCTGTGGCCGATCAAGCTTCAGTTCCTACAGATTCTGTCCCGGAAGTCTCTCTGTTTGAAAGTCCCGTACCCGAAAAGCCATCGGTGTCTAAATCCATCAGTAGAGGAGCACCAGCCGGTGATGTCGTGTCAGTGGGTAAAATATATCTCACGCCGGGGACTAGCAAGGACCTCTTGCCAAGTGGCTACGTATCAACATCAGACAGCTCCAAGAGCTCTGATGACAAGAATGACGCGACACTCACCAACTCACCGCCAAGTGCCTGTCCTCTCTACAACTACTTGAACAGTCAGGGATACTTTATGACTCCTGGAATCCGCTTCGGTGGTCAGTACAGCGTGTATCCTGGCGATCCTTTCCGCTTCCATGCCCATTTCATCGCAAACAATTACAGATGGGACCAGGATATTGATATGCTGGAATTAGTCGGTGTCGGTCGTTTGGCCGGAGCCGTGAAAAAGGGTCTTTTGCTGGGGGGCGAGAAGCCTGGACAAGGAGCAGGCGAGCCGGACGGGAGGAACGTTCGCGCTTTTTGCGTAGAGTGGGCTGGAATGTGATCAAGCATACTTTGTTTTATATAGTTGAATGATACCCCATGAGTACGAAAATTAATCTTTCGTTGCAGATTTCCTTGATCCTCACCAGCTCATCAGGCAAAACAATGAAAGATACTGATGTACCATGCTCAAGATATTGCAATCATCAGGTTGATTAATATGTATCAACTGTCACGCGCCATAGTTCGGCCGCAGGTTGCACGTATTTACAGAAAAAAAAAAAGGGAAAAGAAAAGCCTTGAATAGAACCGATAGAGACAAGCCAAACGCCCCCCAAACTAATTTATTAGACATCCCAAATTATTACCCATCGAGACCAAGTCCACGACCTTCCGTCTCACTCAAGGCACGAAAATGCGACTAAAGCTAATGACCTCTCTGCGGCAGCAAACACACTTGTCAAAGTTGTTCATGGCAAGGGATACCCTGCAATCGTCACAGAGACTCAGGCATCGGCACGGCCATACGATGACCGTCCGAGATGCGCTATGGCATACTACACACTGCGGGCCGTCGGGTCCCAGCCCAGGCGCTCCCGTGGCCCAGGTAGATGCGCCACCTGGCTGCTGCTGTTGCTGGCTATTATTTCCCCTCCGAGAGATCAGAATCTGCTCCAGCAGTTGCGCTTCCTCGTCTGGTGTCATCTTCTGGGACAGACGATGTCGGTGAACGTCACGACCGCCGGGCATGAGAACCTGTGCTCGTTGCTGCGCCGAGAGTCTGGCGAAGCGGCTGCGGGTTACAATGCCGTCGGCTTCAAGGTGAGTGGCCAAGGCGCGTGCTTCGGCTGTTTCCTCGGGTGATCGTGGATTGAGTAGACGGGCAAGATCCGCGACTGCCATTGGGTTGTCTACCAGTGGTGTCGACTCACGCGTCGCCATATGTGATCGTTGAGTGGGAGTGCGTTGGCCATCATCCAAGTCATCCTCCCAGGGATCGTCATCTGAGTCCCAGCCAGCGTGACTTTGCACCTCGCTCATGCGGTCCGTATCAGTAGCCGACACGATACTTGTATTGTCAAAGTCAGGGTCATTGTGGTCCACGGGTGGTGTGTAGTCGCCGCTCTTATCAACTTCTCCCCACCAGCCTCCCTTCAGCCACCATCTGTACATTATACCCGATGTATCTTTCTCCTCGGGCATCTGACAGGTGACGATCTGCTCCAAGTCCACCGACTCTTTCCTTGGGATGTACGCAGTGCCAGTTTGGCCTCGGATCCATTCCCCTATAACTTGACCCTTGGAGTCACGGACGCCGTCAACGCCTCGTCCGTTGTCCGCGACGACACTCCGCCTTGCTTCGCTAGGGTTGGGAACGCTCGGAGGCTTGGCTTGTTGTGCTAGATAGCGCAGGAAGGAGGGTGGGTTGTTGATGCCGATCCGGCTGAGGAGTTTGCAGAAAACCAAGGCACTATACGTGACTACCAGGCGACTGATGCGTGCAAGGAACTCAACAGCCAACAACCATCTCCCACTGCGCTCAGCGGCACCTACGCCATCTCTCATAGGACGGACACGTTCACCAGTTTTGGTTTTAGCAACCTGCTGAGCCGCACGTTCTCTTGCATAGCCAGAGCCGCCCCACTGAGGCACCAGTTCACCTCCGTTCTGTGACTGCTCTATAGGGACGAGGCCAATGGCGCCATTAAAGTCGTACCTCGATCCCGGCAGCCACTGCATCCGTAGCTGCTCCATCTCGCGAAGCCTCTCATCCTCGAGCCAGGTGCGCCGGGCGAGGTTGACACGCCGATCCTCATTTAGGTAAACTGCTTCACTTGCCATAGATATTGCTGCGAACCCTGCCCTAAGTAGCGCCGTATAGAAATCCATTTCCATGGTCAGTCGGATATCTGATAGAGAAATATTGGCCTGCATGTTATCATGGGCCCGTCGAAGACGACCCATTAGTGATCGTGGCCAGCCATCGTCCGCATCAACCGCATCGTCGGCCGTAGTGCTGACCTCCGGAGGGGACAGGGCTGTTAGGAAAAGAGCAACCACGTAAATCGAGAAACATATCCAGATGCCAGCAAGCACAAGAACGTGAGGTATGTAGCCTATTATGCAAACAGTTGGAAACCTGAGGAGGCTCTGGCCTGCGGGGTCATCAAGTGAGAAAGTCAGTGCGCTCCAAATGATCGACCCCATGAAGCATGCAGCAAAAAATCCGGTACTGAGGAGGCGGGCCTTGTGCTGAAGGTTAAATATGCCCAGGATGTGGCTGGTGACATGGCTCATAGCTGATAAAAACGCAACCAGTAAGACTTCAGGGGGTGTATTTGCCCGCCGGAGGAGCATAGATCTGGTGATGGCGACATCAGCATTAATGTTACCAGACGAGGCTGCTGCGGCTGCTGCAGTGTTGGTAAACATTCCCCAACCCAGCTGATTGCTAATGGCAGCGTCAGCCTCGGCAAAAGCGAGCGAGTGCTCGAATAAAGTCATGCCCGTCTCTGCCGCGAGATGGCGCCCCTGAACGGCACATGATATGGTTTCGAGAAAGTGACTGAGGCAGAAGCTACCAAAAAGGGGCCACAAAAGGGACAGGGAGCCCCGCAGCTGTGAAGATGCTCTGCCTTCCGGGTCCGGTGATGGAATCATATGAACGGCTAAGCAGGATTCCTGGTCGGATGGTCCAAGGAGTAAAGCCGTACTCAGTCCATGCAGGAAGGGGCTAGGTTGTGAAAACATCATTTCTGAGCTCTTAGTAGCGTCACCCCATCGCAACTCTGCAAACTCGGGTGACGTTTGGCACTGAATAGACTGCAGGAGACGCTTTGCCTGGAAAAGAAAGAGAATTACAGGTACGATGCGTAGGGCAAAGCGAACAGGCCAACGCAGTCGTAGACGTCTGCGCGTGGCAGCAAAGATATGGGTGCGGTTGAGGACCACGGCCATGGCAATGCAACACAATGCCCACTTGCTGGTAGCATAGCTGAAGACAGACCCCAGGCCTCTGGCACCCTCAAGGGAGAACCGTGACGAGGCCGCAGGCACGGCTGTTGTTTCCTGCCCGGCAAGGACGGATTCGGCGGCAGCGGCCACAGCGGCCGACATAGTTGCTGTGTTGGCCACGTAGGCTCCAGCACGCGGAGTGGTCGTTGTGGAAAAGATAATACTCGACTCGGTAGTTGTATCGGCAATCACTTGCTGTCCAAAGCCGTCGACAGCATCCGTAGCTGAGAAGACGGATCCGAAACGACCCAACTTCATGACCATTCTAGGCCCAGCCAGAACAATATCCTCAATCGACGGTGCAATTTTGGTCATGTTGAGATAGGGTATATTCTGCGCCGTCCATATAGTGAAATTGAACCAGCCACTGGTATTATCGAAAGATGCCGAAGGTGCCGGAGATGGCACGGCTGTGTCAGCCATCTCGGGACTTTTGGTAAAACGTCAAGGTATAGAACACGACAGGGCGACAAGACGAAGTATTGACTGGTATTTGTCGAGGTTTCGGTCGGTTTCAATTGGGACAAAAACCCTGGGTGGATATCGTGATCGTTGGGATACGGGAAGGGAAGCGGTCCCTCAAACCGACTATTGCATCTTCACTCGCGTGCAAGGAACTCGGCGAATCCGCCGGGCCCGGGAGCGTGACAACGATGCGGATGGTGGAAAAAAAGGTTCTTGTGGTGACTAGAATCAACGCAATATGGTGAGATATGCAAGGAGTTCCGCCGGCGAATGGCAGTTCAAATAGCAAAAGAAAAAAAAATAATAGAAATGGTCAGCAGCAACAGTCAACAAATATCAAACCAACAGACGGAGGCTTGGGGCACATGCAGGCATTCGGGTGACGTCTGATTCGGTTCTAGCTCAAACTGGAACCATAACGCACAAGAGTGGAATGGAAGAGTTGTTGCTGTACCAATCGGCTGGGGAAGTGGGGGTGACGACCAAGGTGCCACTAAAATAGGACAAGGTACAAATTTACACTACTTACTGTACGTACATACGCGAAGCTGCTCAACGAGGCGTGGTTTCGGCAAGCACGGTAGTAGGTAGGTAGGTAGATACCTAAGGTATGTACTAACTTTCCGACTCCGCCCGCCTGTCCGTCCGTTAAGCAACTTATCCAAGCCATCTAGAAATAGAAATACGGAGTAAATTCCGTCTAGGTCTATTGTAGCATTCAAGATAGTGGTTATAAGCCGACCGTCATATTTTTAAATACAGAGGAAATCACTCTTTAGATGATAAAACCCCTGGGCTAGTACCTGGTTGCAACCTTTGGACAGGCAGCATGTCGAAAAGTGAACAAAAAACACATAGGCTTTTTTTTTTGTTATCCTCTTTCCGTACTTTACTTTAAATATATACCCTGCCTTACAGTACCTTACTAGCTGGAAACAACACGACATAGTAGATGCTGACGCACGTCACACCGCAATCGTTTGGTAATACCAGATGAGGTTTTGTGATGAGTCGATTTACTTTCTGGCCGTCTGATCGGCAGACCAACGTTGGACAAACACTCAACATCTGGCTCAGATGTCAAAACAGAATACCGATCAATTAATTTTGCTGTTGTAATGTCTCCTTCAGACTGTCCACCAGGACTCGGTTGGCAATTTTGGATGCCCTGACACTGTTGTTAACTATATTCAAATACAGCGCCGAATCCGAGGCTGCTGCATCCCCCTTGAACCACAAGTTCGTAACCTCATCTCTGTTGGGTAGATATGCAACGCAGCAGGCGGCAACTATCTTGTCATGCTCTGCTGGAACCGGATCGACCACTATTGAGCCACCGTCGACAGACTTGGACCCGTCGCTGTCATTGCATACAAGTGCGGCAACGCCACCGGCAACCATGTCAACACAGTCGATGCCGGCATCGGCAAGCGCGGCAGAGGCCACTGTAATGCAGCCGCTCAAGACGCTCATGGTACTCCAGGCTTCCTCACCGCTGCCACCATCATGGACAGGCTGCCGGCGGTCTTGATCTCCCTCAATGACAGAGACAATCACATCGACACCGCTCTTGGGCCACCGGTCGGCAATTATGACTCCGCGCAGTGCAGTCTCCAGGTGCACAGATAGATCCCGCTCTGTCGAGTCGCGGATGTAGCCACGCCGTTGTTTGGTCGCAAACGGTGCGTACTTGACGTGAGTAGAAAGTATGATGTGCGGCGAGAAGGGTGTTGATCTAGGCAACGCCCTGGGTCCGTGGACTGTGCAAGAGAGCTTTAGACCTGATGTTGATGTCTCCCCTTCCTTCCCAGGCACCACCGGGTTCTCAATCTCCAGATAAGCAGAGCCGCTAGCAGAAGGTGTTATGCCAGTTTTGAGAACTAATATATGATCAGTCAAAAGGGTTGCCAGCTGTATCCAAGATTTACTTACATATTTTCCGAATGGTGTTTGGTGGCCTTGACCTCGTCCCTGAGCCTTGCATGTCTGGTGTAGGTTCATCAAAAAATACCGGAGGAAGCGTCGTTCCCACGGGACCGTTGATACGCCTGCGATCAGCCATTTTGAGAAGCCTGGCCTCAAGATGGATGAGTGTAACGCAGATGGCGAAAGGAGTAGATAGCTGCAACGAACAGACCTTAGTCTCCTTGACCAAGACTAAAGAACCTTGAACAACGGAACCAACAAGAGCTATACTGAGTGCTCCCAAGTTCCCGGGGTCTAGAGCTACAAGAAGTACGAGGTCACTGAAGCAATCGCTGTGTAACGTCCCATGGGCCAGCGCGTACAAAAAGATACCGAAAATTACTGCATGGAGTTTGAGCCAACCTACGTGATGGTGGGGGCATTTGAGAATTTGGAGCATCTGCCCCACTAATGCACTGCGGTCCCACAGGAGGTCGCGTCTTGAAAAAGATTTCTCACACCGCGAAAAATTTCCTCACATTTTCTTCCTCTACCATCTCCCAGAATTCTTCAACCCAATACATCCGATCCATCAGTTCACCGATCATGGCCAGCGGCTTCTTATGGATAGAGCCCAGAGGGCCCTGAGATTGAAGGGGTAAGTCAACAGTCAGCTTGCATACAAGCGCCGTCGACTAGCAATCAAAGCTGTTGATGAGAAAATTTCCAACACTTTTCGCGAACACCTGAGCGAACAGGAAAAAAACATGCACTACCATCTGAAGCACACTTTTCAAGCTTTTGTTATTTGGAACTCGGACAAGCAAGACAATTAAGACTAATTCCAGACGCAGTGTACTCTATGCCTGGAATAACCCTATCTCGTGTTGAAGATTCATCTACTACGTAGATCAACAGGTTGGTGCACCAAATTCACTTTTCTCCATTCAGCCTCCAGTTTCATGATGACAACACTTTTTTTCAGTTCTGCTACTGAAATCAATTGATGACAAACCTTATACCAAAAATAACCTCTGAATGAACTGTCAAAAACACATCAATTTCCCATCTGCCCAGTTGTTTGTTGCGATGTACTAATTTGCATCGGTCATACAGGTCCAACCACGCTTCACGCTCAACAACTGTCTCGGTACTCTCTTTTATGAAACCAGTAGGGTAAGCTACCCCCGCATAAATTTCATGCACCACCCACGTTTCCTGCCCACTATGATGATAATAGCTTATCCATTCAATGACATGACGCTCCGAGCCATCCTCTCGCACTTGAGCAGCTTTTGCTGTGAGGACAAGTTGTGGAGTCTGAACCTCTGGTTCTGTCATTTGGCTCCAGTTGTTCTGGGTCACCACACGTCGTCTTGGTGTGTGGTAGATCTGGGGCCGGAGTGTCCGGATGAATTAAACGGCTTTCTGAGCATCCGAGAACCATATCATAATCACAGCCACATACGCTCCGTTAAGGGACCTTGCTAACTGGTCGCTGCCTTAGTCCAAACTTTCGGGGTAGTATCCGACATCTCTAGGTGGCTGGTTGGCTACCAGAGCATACTAGACCGGCACCTCCGGTCTAGCTTGCCGTGTATTTGTGGCCTTTGAGCTTGCACAGGTAGGTCGGCAACATCACACCATATCGTCTCTTGGCATGTTGGTCTGCAGAATCAACGCTATATTTGACGTGGTATTCTGTGGTGATATTCAATGCTACGGAGCCATTTTTTGCCGTAGATGCATGGTAGATATTCGCCGATGGCGGGATGTTGTAGATCATCCATCATAGTAATGTGGACAGCATACCGAATGAAGCTTTCTTGGCACGTCCTGGACAATGCACTGCAGACCTTGATTGCAAATATGTACTCGACAGAGCATCACAACAACGAGAAAGTTAACCAAAATTAAATTGGAGTTCTGAAAAGTAAAAATGGTGTCCTGAACACAAGTGCCAGTTGGACAAGACTTGAAACTTAACTGCAATCAATGACCAATTAAAGCCAGCTGTCATTAACAGTCAGGTAAATCCCAATTTTGTCCTGTGAAAACAAAGCAAGAAGCGACAGAGAAATATTTGGTCCGTGGTACTTGGCCAGTGGGGCGAACGGTATCGAAGCAGCCTCGTGCTTTGACGAAACACATTAATCCTAGCGGTAGAGCGGTAGTGGGGCGGCGCATGTCTCCCTTTCCTGTCAATCTACCCTGACCCCTGCCAATCTGGCGCGGGCCAAAAAAGGAGACGCCAAAGTTGCTGCATCCAACTAAATCCATTGGAAGCTTCGTGTCGACATTGAAAACCACACATCCAAATGCTCGGATTGAGGCACATCACGAACGACAAAGCCCACGCCCACGCCCTGCCTCAATACGTATAACCTATAGTCTCGAAGATAATCCGGCACATGTATATTCTCGACCAACTACGGTTCCCTGGTGCATAGAGGTGGTTATCCTGCGAATCTACGAAGCAGTATACGACGCCGTCCCAGTCCGGCCCTAGACTCGTGGACTCCCCAGGGCCTCCTCACAGAAACTCGGCCCGCGCAACCAGTTCGATCCAATGCTGCCATCATATGCATCTGGAAAGTCGAAGGTGACGCCGAGACACCATGCTACTGGCTATTCCAATGGTTATCCACCTTCAAACAGGTTGGAGTTCTCGCCACACAGGTGAGCGCCTCTCCTCTTGTCGTCTTTGCCCGAAAACGCCGGTTTTATCCAACAATAAAAACTCCCCTACTTATTGTGATATGAACTGGTGGATTTTTCGATGCTAACTAGTACCTTTCCGGACCTTTAGATACCAACCTCGAACTGCAACGCCCTCATTAAGACGCCGACGACAGTTTATATTTCGCCTAGGTGTAATTCTTGCCCTTGGCACTTTCGCGTGCTTTGTGTGGCCAGGCTTTGCAACCGTGGCGACCCTGTTCCCATTGAGCCTTCTTGGAAACACCGAGCTATCCCAGATCGAAACCGTTCGGTATTATGACCTGTCTAATGTCCAGGGCACCGCACGGGGATGGGAACGAGAGGAGCGCATTCTTATGTGCATCCCTCTGCGCGATGCGGAGGCACATCTGAGCATGTTCTTCTCTCATCTGCGCAACTTTACTTACCCTCACCATCTGATCGATCTTGCCTTCCTTGTCTCGGACTCCAAGGATAGGACGTTGGAAGTGCTTGTTGAGAACTTGGAGAAGATCCAGGCGGATGAGGACGAAAACCAGTGGTACGGCGAGATCTCTATCATCGAGAAGGACTTTGGCCAAAAGGTCAACCAGGATGTGGAGAGTCGCCACGGATTTGCAGCCCAGGCAAGCAGACGAAAGTTGATGGCGCAGGCTCGCAACTGGCTTCTAAGTGCCGCCCTGCGCCCCTATCATTCGTGGGTCTACTGGAGAGATGTAGATGTGGAGACTGCTCCGTTCACAATTCTGGAGGACCTGATGCGTCACAACAAGGATGTCATCGTTCCAAGTGAGTAGAGGCCCCTCGGCCATGGCCAATTCTATCATGACTCCAAATTTGCTGACGTTTCCTGTTGCTTTGCAGATGTGTGGCGCCCACTTCCCGACTGGCTCGGTGGAGAGCAGCCATACGACTTGAACTCATGGCAGGAGTCCGAGACTGCTCTAGCTTTGGCGGACACCTTGGACGAGGACGCCGTCATCGTAGAGGGCTACGCCGAGTACGCCACTTGGCGGCCTCATCTGGCCTATCTTCGCGACCCCTATGGCGATCCCGACATGGAGATGGAGATTGATGGTGTCGGCGGCGTCAGTATCCTTGCCAAGGCCAAGGTGTTCCGCTCCGGTTGCCATTTCCCGGCCTTCAGTTTCGAGAAGCATGCTGAGACTGAAGGGTTTGGCAAGGTAAGACTTTTTGAGGACTCCTACGAACAAGCTTCACTTCAAAGCACATAGCTGACTACTTGGGTGCTACAGATGGCCAAGAAGATGGACTACTCGGTTGTTGGGCTGCCGCACTACACTATTTGGCATTTGTATGAGCCCAGTGTTGATGACATCAAGCACATGGAGGTGAGACCGACCCCCCTACTAAGTTTATCTGAAGGTGAAAGCCGCGTTATGTATGTACATTTTTTTGCTAACTGTCACGTCATACAGGAAATGGAACGGGACAGGCTTGCACGTGAGGCCGAAGAAAAGCAAAAGGCCGACAAAGAGCAAAAACTTAAGGATACTTTCGCCGACCCCAATACCCAGTGGGCGAAGGATAAGGCTGCCATCCAGGACATCGCTAAGAGCGAAAAGGATAAAGGCGCAAACGCAGCGGACTCGGAAAAGAGCAAGGCTGCCAAGAAGGACGATGACACCAAAGACACCTCAGTCAACGCAAAGAAAGCCAACAAGAAGGATGACGATGCCGACAAGCCAGCAAAGGCTAAGAAAGAAAGCGAGGCGGGCAAAGACGCCAATGCGGCTAAGAAGCAGCAATAGGTGCGCACTTCTGCCGATTCCCTCGAGTAGACGAGCGGCCATTCTGGCAGTAACAATTTTTCTTGCTTTTAAATTTTGCCCATGTTGCTGGATATCTTGGTGTCGTCCCTAGTGGTTTCCTTTTGATCTCCTTCGAAACAAGTCGTTCCGTGGATATGCAGCATTAGACCGTGCGTGAGAAGACAGCGTTGTTGCAACTATTTGAGTACTAACATTTATGATATCCAAGGCAATCTGGGACCATGGTGGAAGGGATAGAGCACGATTGGAGTGGACGCGGTTCTGTACAATATAGAGGCTCGCCTCATGGGGCCGCTGGCTTTAGGCGTTGTCGGGGCGTTTCGTCTGTAATTATTTTCTTAGGTTCAGCGAATCTCAAGATGTCATCTCTTGACTGATCTTCGGACACGCATGTTACATATATGCATGGTACCTGCATTCTCTTTCCTCTGCATTTTCCATTAATTGTCGGTGCGTCAATCCTTTTTGCAATGTGAGTTATGTAGGTAGGTACTAAGGGTATATACTCACTCGACACCTCAGAATAGGCACGCCTCTACCCCAAGGGTCTTTTGGTTGCATGAGATCCACTTCTGTCAGGCGATAACGAATTTAGAAACATGTGGACCCCACACTCAGTCAGTAAGTGAACGTCACTTCTTCGCTTGCCTTTATCGATTGGCGTGCTTAGCGGTCCAAAGCTCCAAGTGTTCAGAAAGTTCCGTCCAGCTTAGGCAATAAGCAACATGTTCGTGTGTGTTGTCACGAGCGCATAAAGACTACGCTGTTGATTCATCCTTTGGCATTTTTGTTTGTCTTTTTCTTCTTCTTCTTCTTGTACTGTGCATATAGAAGCACAGGTGGCTTTGACTTTTATTGCATTGTACCTTGGTCGTCTTTCTGCAGCACAACAGATTTCGACACGGGATTAGCGCCAATTATTCATCGCGCGCCTACACAGACCATATACATCACCCGTAGTGTCTGTGTGAACAAGACATATTCGGTCCCGAAGTCAAGAGATTTTGAGTATAGCCTGACCGTCCGTCAACGTCTCTCTTTTTCTTACAACCTCGGATTCGGAAAGGAAACAGGGTGCAAAGAGGAAGACTATCCTCATCGGCCGCTAGCAAACACACCCGGCATTACTCCCGAATAACCTGCGACGCGCAGGATGAGCCGCGATGCGACTGTACCGAGAATCATGGAGCCGGATACTATAGACGCCCTGTCGTCCCGCCGGCTAGCTGCACAGGCGGCGCGGATGCAGTACCGTAATCGCCCCGTCTCGGTTGCAGTCCATCCGGTTTCGCTGGTCATATCCGAGTGCATCTCGATCACCTCGGCCATTCAGAAATATGCGCGGTCCCAACACTCGTCCGTCTCGGCCATCCTGGGCGGTACGCCCAACCCCGTACAGCTTCCCCCGCCTTCACCGGGGCTGCGGACGAGCCGAGGGGGTAAGGACGCGGCGGCTAAGGGCGCTGGAGGCAAGGGAATTCTAGGCGATGCTACCGAGTTCGGGCCGGCCAACCGATGGGGCCTGAGGGGCAAGAAGGGCAAAAGCATGGCTGATAACCCCCTGATATCCGGATTTGCAAGACTACGCAATGAGCTTGCTGGCGTCAAAGGTAAAGAGTTGCATTGATGCGAGGAAAGGAAAGACCCGGCGAGACAAGACGACTGACAAAATGCTATCCAGACATCCACGAGTTCGACTCCCTAACTCTTCTCTACCCGTTCCTCCAAATCATCCAGACCAAGGGAACAGCTGCCCCGATTACGATTCTGGCATTGCGAGCAATCAGAAAGTTCCTTGCCTACGGCTTCATATCCCCTGAGTCGCCGCGCTTTGCCTTGGCCATGCAGTCCCTCTCGGCTGCCATCACTCACTGTCAGTTCGATATCAGCGACTCGGCCCAAGAGGAGGTGGTTCTCCTGATGATATTGCACCTCATGGAAGATATGCTCTCGGGCCCTGGAGGAGACATACTGAGCGACGAGAGCGTGTGCGATATGATGGGTCGGGGTTTGACCATTTGCTCCCGCGCAAGGTTCTCTGAAGTCCTCAGACGCACTGCTGAAGACACCATGATCCGCATGTGCCAAATCATCTTTGAAGATTTGAAGCATCTGGAGGAAGAAGCCGGGGAAGAGAGTGACGCTCTTGACAAAAAGACCAATGGCGACATGGACAACGTCAAGATGGACCCTGCAGCTGACGGTACGGCTGTCCCCAAGATTGCCCAGTCAGTCCTTTCTGCAGATCCGCGACCTTCGGATAGTTTTGAGAAATCCAGAGTTGATGGCGAATCCGTCCCAGCTGCCGTTGCAGACGGTGCTACCGTGGAGACGACCCCACTTCTCGATACGGCTGCCGAGAATGAGGGAGCTGCTGAGACGACGAATTCAGCATCAGAAACCACTAGGAATGCAGACCAAAGTGCGATGGAAGGACAGGCAGGGGAGACCACTGCTAGTCGTCCGAGCACAAGCACGACAGCCTCCGAACGCAGTCAGGAAACTGAATCTGTTGATCTGAGGCCCTACTCCTTACCATCTGTCAGAGAGCTGTTTCGGGTTCTCGTGAATTTCCTCGACCCGAACGACAGGAAGCAGCCAGACGCCATGAAAGTAATGGCTTTGCGCATCATCCACGTGGCACTGGAAGTAGCCGGTCCATCCATTGCTAGACATCCGGCGCTGGCGACCATCGCAGAGGATCGCCTCTGTTGTTTTCTCTTTCAACTTGTTCGATCAGACAACATGGTTATCCTACAAGAATCCTTGATTGTCGCAGGCACT
Organism: Pyricularia grisea; assembly: GCF_004355905.1. Lineage (NCBI taxonomy): Eukaryota > Fungi > Ascomycota > Sordariomycetes > Magnaporthales > Pyriculariaceae > Pyricularia > Pyricularia grisea. The sequence continues at coordinate 2,390,153 of NW_022156717.1, read as the reverse complement.
TTGTTGTCCACCTGCCGCGGTGTTCTCAAGCTACAGCAGGAACTGTACCTCTCCTATCTTGTTGCTTGCCTTCATCCCGCGGTCGAAATCCCCAGGGAAGCAAACATCGATCCATCATTGTATGCTGGCATCCCACAGTCACCGAAGCTTGTCAAGCCAGCCCCCTCTCAACAGCCACCTAGCAGCGGTAGATCCACGCCTGTACCCATCAAGGACCGCCAAAAACTAGGGTTGGAAGGCGGTGCGCGGAAGCCAGATGCCAGGCAGGCCATGGTTGAGAACATTGGTGTCCTGGCTAGGGTACCGACATTCATGATTGAATTGTTTGTCAACTATGACTGTGATGAAAACCGCGCTGATCTGTGCGAGGATATGATCGGCTTGCTCTCGCGCAATGCACTTCCCGACTCTGCGACGTGGAGTACTACGAGTGTGCCTCCGCTCTGCCTGGATGCTCTCTTGCGGTTTATATCGTTCATCGCTGAGAGGTTAGACGAGCCTGCAGACTACGAAGGATTTCCTGATCCCGCAGCTCTCAGAGAACAAAGGAGGAAAAAGCGCATCATTATCCGTGGAACCGGCAAATTTAACGAGAGCCCTAAGGGAGGCTTGGCTTACTTGCAGGACAAGGGCATCATAAAGGATATCAAGGACAACAGAGAAGTCGCCCATTTCCTCAGAAGCACAACTAGGGTATCCAAGGCCGTCCTGGGAGAGTTTCTGTCCAAGAAGGGCAACGAGGGCCTCCTGAATGAGTTTCTTGATACCTTCGACTTTAGTGGCAAGCGAGTCGATGAGGCGTTGCGACAGATGCTAGAGACGTTCCGGTTGCCGGGTGAATCGGCTCTGATTGAGAGAATCGTCCAGATCTTTTGCAAGAAGTACTACAGCAGCACAAATGAGGATGTTGCGGATGAAGACTCCGTATATGTGCTCAGTTATGCAATCATTATGCTCAATACCGATCAGCACAATCCAAACTTGAAATCGGAGAAGCGAATGACTTGCGAGAACTTTGCGCGCAATCTCCGCGGCACAAACGGAGGCAAAGACTTTGCCCCTGAGTACTTGCAGGCCATTTTTGAGGCCATCAAGTTCAACGAGATCATTCTTCCCGAGGAGCATGACAATAAGCATGCTTTTGACTACGCCTGGAGAGAACTTCTCTCCAAGACCGAAGCGGCCGGCCCTCTCACCGAATGCAACACAAATATTTACGATGCCGATATGTTCGCAGCCACGTGGAAGCCGATAGTTGCTACCCTATCCTATGTTTTCATGTCCGCCACAGACGACACTGTTTTTGGTAGGGTTGTGGCTGGCTTTGATGAGTGTGCCCGTATTGCTTCGGCATACGGTATAACGGAGGCACATGATCAGATCATCTACTGCTTGAGTCATATGACGACTCTGGGCAACGAGACTCTGGCCAACACCAGTCTGAACACAGAGGTCCAGGTTTCTGGCAATAGTGTCATGGTCAGCGAACTGGCCGTCAAGCTGGGCCGCGATTTCCGGGCGCAGCTAGCCACTCTGGTTCTTTTCCGTGTGCTGCGCCAAAGTGAGCATGTGGTCAGGAAGAGCTGGAGGTATATCATTCGTATATGGCTGAACCTATTCGTCAACTCGCTTATCCCGCCCTTCTTCTCGAGCGATGCGGAGCGGTTGGCAGGCTTGCCACCAATCCCACTACAGAGCCCTTCCCAGGTCATCAACCGTGGCGCAAAGCAGAATGACGCAGGCTTCTTTTCCGCCTTTACTTCGTACATCTCTAGCTACGCTGCTGATGATCCTCCGGAGCCTTCAGACGAGGAGCTGGAGAGCACACTCTGCACTGTTGACTGTGTGAACTCATGCCACATGGGCGACGTATTTGCAAACGTCAAGTATGTACACTTTACTAGCCTTTTTGCCCTTGTCATTGTTTCTACGAATCAATCTTGCTAACGTAACAACAGCAACCTCTCGGGTGAGGCCTTAGAGACCTTGGTAGACTCTTTGATTGGCGAGATTCCCGAAGACAGCGGGATTGTGATCACAGTTAAGGCCGAGAACATTCCCCCGACATCGCCTGCCAATGGACCCAAGCCTCACGATGCACCAAAATACGATCCGGCCATGGTCTATATTATGGAATTCTGCACGGTGCTAGCGTTACGTGACGATGAATCCATGAAGCTCATCGGGAAGCGGGTTGTCGACGCACTCCAGGCCGTCCTCCGTGATGCGTCACGGTATAGCCCCGTGCTCGTGGGCAGAACATCATTCTACCTTTTCAAGCTACTCCATGCCAGCTATGTATGTCATATCCGCTCACCCTCCCAACTTTGGTATACCTTCTTTGACTTTTCAAAGGTCGCTGACAATCTTCGTTACAGGACTACGACTATGTTCGGCCACCAGTGCTTCTCCATGCCGTCTCAAGCTTTCCGAAAGATACACTCATCAAGTGCGCCCAGATCGTGCTACAAGGAATCAAGTTTTGCATAGAGAACCCTGGTCCGTTGAGGAACGAAGTCATGACGTCTCCGGACTTTTGGGCAATCATGGGCACTCTGGCTGGGAATGCAGAAGTTGCTCCGATCGTCTTTGAAATCTTGGAGAGTGGTGTCACCGGCTCGCCCCCAGCAATCATTGCAGACAACTACCGCCCTGCGATAGCGCTACTCAACCAGTTTGCAAATGCTGCCAATGCCGGCGTCATCGCTGAGCAGAGGACAGCAGACCGGAGGCAGCGTAAGCCGCGTCCCGCCAAGTCTGAGAAAGCAAGTGAGAATGCTGCTGTTCAACGTGGTATCAAAGCTGTCAACCTTATATATGGCATGACTTCTCGCATACCTCACCTTATGAAACAGTCGCACTTGGAGAAGAACGAAGGTTAGTACGGCTATCACACAAGTCTGATGGTGGATCTGAAGAGACTAACATTTTCATAGCATGGTCCGCCTACTGGTTGCCAATATTTGAGGCCCTGACGGCGCAGTGCACGAACCCCTGTCGAGAGGTCCGTCAGCTTGCCTTCTCCTCACTGCAAAGGTCGCTGCTTTCGCCAGACATCACGTCGAGTGACCACCACGAATGGACGTCGATCTTTGGGGAGGTGCTATTCCCTCTCATCCTACGACTTTTGAAGCCCGAGGTTTTTTCTACGGATCGTGACGGCATGAGTGAGACGAGAGTGCAGGCTGCCTCTTTACTCTGCAAGGTGTTTCTGCAGTACCTTGTTCAACTCTCCGAGTGGGACGGAATGCTTGATCTTTGGCTCAAGATCATCGACATTATGGATCGTTTGATGAATAGTGGTCAAGGAGACAGTTTGGTAAGCTCAAATCGAAAGCCCCCTGATGAAGCGTAGTTTGCGCCCGACTTACTAACATGTTGTCTTTACAACCATCAGGAGGAGGCAGTTCCGGAGAACCTCAAGAATGTGCTGCTCTTTATGTCCAGCAGCGGGATCCTCGTTCCTCCCAGTAGCGATTCGTCAAAGGAGAAGCTCTGGGTTGAAACCTGGAAGCGGATAGATCGCTTCCTGCCTGAATTGCGGAACGACCTTGCATTAGACCAGCCGAGCATTGGAGAGATCAATGAAACGGCACCACCTCCAGCCCCAGTGCCGGTGGAAAAGGAAGCAGGGAAGAAGGACTGAAGCCTGCTGAGAAAAGAGGATGCATAGAATCCGACGTAATGAAGGTGGCCATATAGAAAATATAACGTGTACATTTGCTGTAATAAATTGTCGAAGTTGAACTCAAATGTATGGCATCGCCTTCGATATTCAAAGTATTTAGGTACATTGGTTGGTGAGTTATAATCAACCAATGAGCTATCCACTTTTCTGTTGGGTTGGATTGGTCCATGTTTAGGCTGGTGGGGCATACATGATTGCTGAGTCGAGAAGACTCTTTCTCATCACATCAGTCAGTCTCCAACATCTCATCTCATTGCCCACTACGAATATTAGCATCCATCAAAGAACAAAGGAGTGGAAAATTATCTTCCTTCTATCAATCTATCATCGTTCATCAGGCGGAGAAAAATCTCGCACAATCATGTCAGAAGCTCCGATTGCCACGTATGTGTCATTGCACTCCGACGCTGCGTCAGGTATTTTGGTAGACAAAAGACGAAGTGGAGGAATAGAGAATATTTCTCGAGTTTACCAAACTCAATTGATGAAGAGAAAAAAAAAAAAAAAAACAGAAAGCTGACTTGTAGAAACCCAAAACCCTGTGGGACCGTGGTGACTCCCTTTGTAGTGTCTATGTCCGCAACCTCGAGGAGCGCGTCAAGCCCGACGTGCTCAAGGAGACGCTGACCACAATCTTCTCCGAGTACGGCAACATCATCGACATTGTGGCCAAGACCAACCTCAAGGCCAAGGGTCAGGCCTTTGTCGTCTTTGACGACCCGGCATCGGCCCAGCGCGCCATAGAAGAGGTCCAGGGCTTTGAGATCTTTGACAAGCCCATCCACCTTGCCCTGGCCCGCACCCGGTCCGACGCCACCGTCAAGGCCAACGGGTCCGAGGAGGATCTCGAGGCGCACAAGAGGAGGCGTGTTGCTGAGATGGGTATGTTATTTTTTCTCCTCTTTTCTCTTTCCTGCGGAAGAAAAACTTTTGTGTGTACGTTTATTTCCTTAACTAACCCGAGATCTTTCTTTTCTTTTTCTTCCAAACAAAAAAAAAAGACAAGAAAAAGGCAGCCGAAGCCGCAGCAGCCCAGACGCAGCTCAAGGACAGGGCCAACAAGCCCGGCCGCGGCCTCAAGGCGACGGGCCCCGCCGGCGCGGCGCCCACGGTGCCAGACGAGTATCTGCCGCCCAACAAGATCTTGTTCGTGCAGCACCTCCCAGAGGACTTCGACGTCGAGAAGCTCACGACCGTGTTTGGTCGGTTCGATGGGTTCCGCGAGGTGCGTCTCGTGCCTGGTCGTCGCGGAATCGCCTTCGTCGAGTACGATGGCGAGGCGGGTGCCATCGCTGCCAAGGAGAACACGGCCGGCATGCCGCTCGGGGCAGAGGGGAAGCCCGTCAAGGTCACGTACCAGAGACAGTAAAGGACGTGGCACAATGTATCAACGAGCTATCGTTCCATTCTCAGATGTTATTAGGACAGATACAATGTGTTTGTGATATTTACGATTTGATGAAATGCCGTCCGCTTGTCTGCTTCGCCCAACGCATATATGAGCTACTAAGGAACTATAACGATGATAGATAACCAAGGGATCCATGCATTCATTTTGAGTGACTGAAGTCTCGTGCATCTCCTTAACAGCCTGTTAAATGCCTTCGCCATGTAGAGACAAAGCAGTCACGTGGGTTTATAGGATGATGGTGGTTTCTGGGCTGGGATCAGAATATGACATCTTCCTCGTCCTCGTTGCCGAGTATGTCTGAGGGACCATCGGATTCCTTCGGCGCGTCTCCACGTTGCGCCTGCTCGGCCTTCCTGGAGGCCATCTCCTTGTCTGCCTCCTCGTTATCTCTTTGCTTTTTGCCTGCAACCTTTTTAAGTCTGTAGAACTCTTCACGGTCGAGCTCGTCGAGCTCAGAGTTGATATCTGATAATGAATTAGCGGCTTTCACAGGCAGTCGGCATCTAGGTTGAGCTTACATTTGATGGTGTTCTCGGTCCGAGGTATGATGACATGTTCGCTTCAAACTGTTAGTTCATATGTACGTCGTAATGGGTTGATACCAGCATTTATGTCTTACATGGCGTTGACTAAATATATCTTCGTCAGCATACTATTCGAGTAACGCATAGTTTCCACAGAGAAAAAGTAAAGCTTACCTCTTCGGTTGACGACCTTGATGACTTCGTCGAGGATGACAAACGCTGTCTGTAGACTTGCCAGCTCGACAAGAGCCTCGACTGCCCTGGCATAGGTCTCACGGCATCTTTGCACTTGCTGACCGCCCTTGCCCAGTCCCGTCATGGCAAAGTCGTTGCTGCCGTCGTCAACATAGCTTTCAAATGCTGGAAGCAGCACACCAGAGACGTTCTCCTGCTTGGCGCGAATCCGGAACCGAGCCGACTTTGCGGACTCCTGCACTGTGTAGCCAATGTCGCCTCCGACAGCATATGTCACCTCGGCCAAGGAGAACGCTGCGATCTGCATCACTCGCCCCATCTTTCGTTTTGCCTCATCGATTCGTTTGGTGATTTCTGCCCAGAGATTATAGCTCGTCAGTCACCAAGCTATGGGGTCGAGATCGTGGTAGCTGTGCACAGAAGGAATTCTGTCATCATACCTCGGAAGCGCCTGCAAGCAAAAGTAGAATAGCTATGTTAGCTAATCCTGGCCGGCCAGTCATGGAGATGTAGACGGCATGGCGATGAGCAGGGGAACTTGCTTTGTAAGGGCTTCACTCTTGCGCTTTAATAGACTGTGTCCGGTTTCAGCTCCCTTGAGCTTGGCCTTCATAATACCCAGCGACTGCCGGGTCGGAAAGACGGCTTCTCGCTCCTATGTGTTGCCTAGTAAGCTTCATGGTATTGGCATTGATGAGAGGGGTGCAGCGCAATAGCTCAGGCAAGGCCTTACTCCTGCGCCAGACATCGTGAATGATGTTCCGAGGACAACTTGTAAGCTTGACTATAAATTGCGCTGTGTATTAGACACAGAATGTAGCTGGTCTAGCAGCCAATTATTTGATAGGTCGACGGCGGGGATTGCAATTGCGTGATGTTGGCAAAGAGGTAGTGAATATGGCTGAGGTCGCCGAGCTATTGCCGTGACGTCTGTCGGAGCTGCTCTCTAGGGCGGGATGGGTTCAAACGGCTCCGTAATCCGGGCTGGGGTCGATCTGGCTGGTGAGTGGCTGGACCTTGTGTGGATGCACAGCTAGGGGGGTCTGTGTGGCGCTTGCTGCCCAATTTGCGCCAAGGCAGTACCAAACCGTTGCTGGGGTTTCTAGCGGCCGGCTATTGCACTATTCAATACCTCCTAGCTAAGAACAGGGGCTAGAATTGCGATCATTGCCCCAGGTTAGGCAGCGCGAGGCTTGCAAAAAGGTGAAACTTGGCCGCAGATATTCTAGTATGGATATCAAGCAATCGATAATAAATAGAAGATAGATCGGCAGTTCTTGTGAGACATTGGAAGGCTTCTACTGTAAGCTGCCTCCCCGCGCCGCTGTTGTCTCTCTTGTGCTGTGTCATAATTGTTATACCTCCAAGGTACATGGATCACGTTGGTGTCAGGTGCATCAGCCCTAGCATTGGCCCAAGCTGAATAGTAACGGCAAAGTATCTTTTTTCGTGTGACGGGACCCGCCCGAGCGCGCCGGCAAATATGGAGAATTGCGCATGAATTTCGGGCTGCTGCCAACAAGGACGACCCAAAGAACGCTACCAGAAAAAGAAACGCGGTTTTTACAAGTGATGCGAGCTCAGGCACTTTGTTGACATTGAGACTTCTCCACGACAACGAAGCCCGCCCTCTTGGGTGCCCCCAGCCAGTCGATAATCGAGATCGATCAAACCGCACTGGCTGCTCGAAAAGAAAACCCCAAATCGATCGTGATGGTTCGACGACGCGCGCGCAACATATAAAAAAACACCCATACCCTCCCTGCCAAACCTTTGGCGCTCGCTAGCTCGCATCAGCTCGTCCGTCGCACTCTCTCGGCCTGCCTGGCCGTCGCCGGCCAATCCCTTGAGATGTCTCCCGCGGCAGCGCCCGCAAATGGCTCTGTTCGCCAGCCGGATTTGCATCTGGTGGTACGTTGCCCATCCGGTGAGACGATTTGAGACCATAACGCTGACTTGAAATCCTCTTTTTTTTTTCCTTTCCAGACCGACGATGACTTTGTCTACGAACAAGATATCCAACGGAGTCCTGGCAGCACAAAACCATGGCTGGCATACATTAGCTACAAAATTCAGCATGGGACGGTCGAGGAGCAAGCATTTGTGCTCGAGAGGGCTTGCATGCAACTTCCCAGATCCTACAAACTTTGGAAGATGGTATGTCGACTTGCCAGGTCTTGTGTACCCCATGGGACCAAGTTAAACGTTCCTTTGACTTTCTTTGCGCAAAGGGACTAATTGCTGATGTCTGTATAGTACCTTACCTTCCGCACAAAACACATCGCCAAGCTCAATGCTGCCATCTTTGCCGCCGAATATCGCAAGGTTAACTCGCTGTTCGAACGTGCTCTCATCTTGTTAAACAAGATGCCGCGCATATGGGAAATGTACCTCAAGTTTCTCATGAAGCAGCCTCTCGTCACACTAACCCGGCGCACCTTTGACCGGGCTTTACGCGCCCTTCCCATCACCCAACATAATCGGATATGGGCGCTGTACCGGCCATTCGCCAACTCGGCTGCAGGGCCCACGGCAGTTAAAATATGGCGTCGTTACATGCAGGTGCACCCCGAGGATGCGGAGGATTTCATAGAACTTCTCTATCAGGTTGGCCACTACACAGAAGCTGCAAGGAAGTACATTGACGTGCTCAACAACCCCCGTTTCACCAGCAAGCACGGCAAGGGTCACTTCGAATTGTGGAGCGAAATGGTTGAGATGCTCGTGGAGCATGCTACCGAGGTCGAGGCGGGCTATGAGACGGGGATTGACGTTGAGCGCATCATCCGGAGTGGCATCGAACGATTTGCCGACCAAAGAGGCAAGTTGTGGGTCGGTCTGGCAACCTATTGGATCAGGAGGGGAAGCTTTGAACGCGCACGAGACGTGTTTGAAGAAGGCATTACGACCGTTATGACGGTCCGCGACTTTACGCTCGTTTTTGACTCGTATGCTGAATTTGAGGAGTCCGTCATTGGAGCGATGATGGAAGTGGCCGGCCAAAGGGCCGAGAAAGGCGTTGTGGACGAGGCTGCCGACTTTGATCTGGACATCCGCATGATGCGCTTCGAACATTTGATGGACAGGAGGCCATTCCTGTTGAACGACGTTCTGTTACGCCAGAACCCCAACAATGTCAACGAGTGGGAGAAGCGGGTTGCCCTCTGGGGCGACAACCACAACGAGGTTGTCAACACGTACACAAACGCGATCGCTGCGGTCCAACCTAAGAAGGCCAGCGGACCCTTCCATCAACTTTGGGCGAACTACGCCAAATTCTACGAGCGAGGAGGCGACCTGCGGAGTGCGAGAATTATCATGGAGAAGGCCGTCAAGGTGCCCTTCAAGTCTGTCGTGGAGCTGGCCGACATGTGGATTGAATGGGCCGAAATGGAGCTTCGGAACGATAACTTTGAGGAGGCGGTCCGCATCATGGCCAAGGCGGTGCAGGCGCCGAAAAGATCAACGGTTGACTACTTTGACGAAACTCTCACACCACAGCAGCGAGTACACAAGAGCTGGAAGTTGTGGAGTTTCTATGTCGACTTGGTTGAGAGTGTAGGCACTCTCGAGGACACCAAAAAGGTCTACGAGCGCATATTTGAGTTGCGCATCGCCACGCCACAGACCGTGGTTAACTACGCCAACTTGCTGGAGGAGCACAAGTACTACGAGGAGTCGTTCAAGATCTACGAGCGTGGGCTGGATCTGTTCAGCTACCCAGTCGCGTTTGAGCTCTGGAACATGTACCTCACCAAAGCAGTGGATCGCAAGATCAGCATAGAGAGGTTACGTGATCTTTTCGAGCAGGCTGTCGAAGGGTGCCCTCCAAAATTCGCCAAGATCATCTACCTTATGTATGGCAACCTCGAGGAGGAGCGAGGTCTGGCGAGACATGCCATGAGGATATACGAAAGGGCGACGAGGGCAGTGTCAGACGAAGACAGGGCCGACATGTTCAACTTTTACATCACCAAGTCGGCATCCAACTTTGGCCTCCCCTCAACACGGCAAATATACGAACGCGCCATCGCGGCTCTGCCCGACGACGAGGCACGCGACATGTGCCTAAAGTTTGCGGACATGGAGAAGCGCCTGGGCGAAATCGACCGGGCCCGCGCCATCTACGGTCATGCGTCACAGTTCTGCGACCCGCGAACCACGCCGGCCTTTTGGACAAAGTGGGAGCAGTTTGAGGTGCAGCACGGCAACGAGGACACGTTCAAGGAGATGCTGCGGATCAAGCGCGCGGTCCAGGCCAAGTACAACACGGATGTCAACTTTATCGCCTCTCAGGCGCTCGCCCGCAGCCAGCAGCAGAAGCAGGCAAACGGACACGGCAGCGGCGCCGAGGACGGTGACGACGGCGTCGTCGACGCCATGGAGGCCCTCGAGCGCCAGGCCCGCGCGCCAGCCGGCTTCGTGGCAGCAACCGAGGGGAACATCAAGGGTGACGCTGCTACGGCGAATACTGTCGTCGCGGCAAATCCCGACGCGATAGACGTTGACGATATGGAGGATTGATTTCCAACTCTTCCCTTTGTTTTCGTTTTCTTTTTTTTTTTTTCAGAAGAATGGCATACAGACAACGCCAGCATTTCAAAAGCTTGCGGGGCCCCTATCAGAATAGAGGGGCAGAAAACAACTCTCTGACAGGCTTGTGTTTGAAAATCAGGATCTCATGACAACTTTGAGTGGCCATATTTTCTTTTTCTCTTGGTGTTTGGGCACGTTGAACAGATGGGTGCTGTTTTCTATTCTTAAGGTTTTCACTAGGTCGATCAACGAAGTGACGCCAGATGGAGAAACGGTATTCTTTTAAGGTGTTATTTTTTTTTTTTTTTTTTCGTTTTTTTTTTTTTTCGTGTTTGTCAACCTGACCAACAATGCATGTATCTTCTTCTTTCTAGCGATTACTCGGCACAGGGACATAGTCGTACCAGCATACTCAATATAGCTACCTACCTATGGAGACGTCCGCGTAGTACAAGCTACTTAGTTTTGGATATTTTTGGGTAAAGTTTGGTTTGTGATTACGGTTGATGAAATACGACGGCCAACCCCCTAGTCTTCAGATATTCAATGAAGATAGGTGCGAAATGCACCACCTACGTCCAGCAAAAAGAAAAGCTACATGCTTTACATTACATCACGATGATATGTTTTCAAGAACAAAGAACTTTTGTCTTTCATCAAGTTTCTGTTCAAATTAAAATAACTAAAGTCTTATCAGGCGCATGGCCTGCGGCAATCTGATTTCCCCAGCACCCAGAGATGACGAGTGATATCACTACGTCAAGTCTAGTGTAACAATTGTTGGTACATTAAACGTCCTGTTTTCTCATCCTCTTTCTCTTTACTTCTTCTCACCGTAACCCTTCTCAGCATGCGTCTCATGAAACTTGTGCTGTGTGTTCCTGTCCACATGACCATCGCGGGAGCCGGGCGTCGAGTAGATGGAGCCCTTGCGCTTCTGGAAGCGGCTTGGGGGTACCTTGGATGCATCTAAAATGGTTGTGCCAACACGTCAGCCGACTTCCCTTCGCTATGGGATCGTAGGTGAAATTGTTGGAATCAAGCCCCAAGATGTGTTTCCTCAGATTTCGAGAAACAAGACATTGAAAAAAAGGTATGAAAAAGCAATTTGCTTACCCCATTCATCGCTCTGCCGCCTGTCATGGAAGGGGTCGTTGAACGCCGCACCGGTGTCCTTGGGCGCCATATCCTGCAGGCCGGGAGCCTGCTGGATCGGAGCACTACCCTGGCCGCCTTCGGCCGTGGCGTTGCTACCGGCAGTTGTGGGATCTAGAGTCGAGTCGAGCGGTAAAAGGAGTCAGGGCATGGACGGATTTCGCAAATGGGACTCGAGGATCAGTTTTCCTTCCAAACATACCTGTCATGGTCATGATTTGTTTCGTTTTCTTTTTTTTCCCTTTCTGTTTCCCTTTGTTGAGCTTGCAGAGGGTCTGGTCCCAAGTCTTCGTTTACTTGAGTTGATTGGATGAGAAGATTGGTCTAGAGTTGTCGTGGAGTTGGATTTTGAAACTGATATCGAGCTTTTAAAGATGAATAAATGGGCTCAAGGATTAGAAATAGAGTTTTAAGGATAATAAGAGCATGGGTGGTTTAAGATGATGTCTTGTAGAAAGTAGCCAGCAAGGGTGCTTTAGTAGGAGGCCAGCTCGTGAGAGGCCGTTCTGCAATTATTTTTACACAAAGATGGGATGCATGGGATTCCCCTTGGGGGTGTAACAAATCCCGGGACGGCGTCATCGTGAACAAGGAAATCGCGGGGAAAAGGGGGGAAAACAAAGAAAACGAAACGAAGCTCTGGGCCGGGCAGGGATGACGGCGTGCAGACGATCAGCCACTCCACGACGTAATAAACCCCGTCGTGATGTGCGTGTATGAGTGTGTGTGTGTGTGTGTGTGTGTGTGTGTTGAAGGTGGCAGTGTTAGAGTACCTACTGCCTTGAGTTACATAGCGTTGCCAAGGCCCGACGAAAGAGTTGTGGTTTCCCCTCTCGAGTTGGTAGCTACGGAGCTGAAGACCGAATACTAAAGCAATCGCTTCCAGTCATCTTCACGCCACCTTCCCAAAGCGGTCCCACTGCATGTAGCATTGTTCTTTGACTGTTACCTAGGTACCTACCTGGTTGCCTTGGAAGCCTTGTAGGTACCTTATGTACCTAGGTAAATACTAGGCAGGTTGCATCAACAAAGAAAAGAAGGCTGTCCTTGTCACAAGCCTCGCTGCCAAGCTCGCCTCCTAATCTTGACGATTGATGATGGGGGAGGATTTGTTCCGTTACCCAATCGGGAAATAGTCATGTAAGACAACTACGTCACTTGCGCCGGCCATTGTGTGTTTAACAGCAATTCGGTTCGCTCTAATTGCCTACCCACCATACAACCTTCCAGCTGATTTGCCTACATAACTTAGCAACTTAGGTACCTAGGTAGGTAGGTAGGTAGGTAAGGTAAGTGGTAGGTGGACACCGATGATACTGCTGCACCTAGTCAAGATAGGAATATACTTCGTAAGTTTACGAAAGCATGAAAGCAACCCTGATAGGTAGGTTTGCAACTTAAATTTTTTTCCCCAAAAGCACTCTTTCGATCGGAGACACCGTCTTCATTTCCCCCCAAAAAGCCTATCGGCCATACGATAGCGTCAAAATCTGTACCTCAATCAATCACCCTTTTGTGTGGCTGCTTTGGTATTTGATGGTTTTGGCTAAAATCTATTTTTTTGAGTAGCGGAATCTTATGAGCGAGAAGCAGATAGAAAAAAAAAAAAGTGCGTCTGGGTTTCAAATAAATCACCCAATCAATATCAAAGCAAATGTCGATCGGTAAACGCAGCGAGGTTGAGTTGACGTGATAGCGGAAACTATGCCCAATGCTACGGTAAGCTTTTGGGGCTTCGGTTGTTTTTGGCTAAGATCTCATATGCCCTCCTACAGCTTAAAGAAACGGATATTGACATGTCTTGGGTTGCAGGTCAACACTTTATCAAAGTGAAGTCGTGGAAAAGTAGGGGAGAAATAAGTTATACTTTGAGTATGGACCAGTGACTAATACATAGGGAGTATAAATGTGCCGCTTTTCAAACGAAAGGACTATGGTGTAAGTCGCTGGTCGGAGCCAATCGGAAATGGGCAAGCTTTCCATAGACGCGACAGTCAAAAGAGTGGAAGAGACAAGAGAGTTTTTCAAGCTGGTACTTAGGATCCCGGCTCAGTAGGCCAAGAAAAGGAGCAAAGTGTGTGTGTGTGTGTGTGTGTGTGTTTGGCACACCGAAAATCAACTCACGAAGCCACACACACGCCCCCTTGAAACACGTATATCCCCTGCGTCCAATATTCATTCCATCATGGCCCAAGATGACATTGGCTGCCCTGGGATGAAATTGAGACATTCGTGATGGTCCTATGATGTTCCATGGCGTGCAAATCGAGGAATAAGCTTTCAGGTACCTGGGCGACTTTTTTCTTTTCTTTTTTCCTTTGGGTAGAAAGATGGGATGGTGACCACCCTCTCCCTGGGGACATGGATTCCCGGTGCGGCTTCTTGTAGGTAAGCATACATTACAAACAAGGTGACGGGGGAAAAGAGCCTCCATTGTTCCCATCTTTAAGATTTTTTTTTTGCCTCCGCTAGTATGTAAGAGCCTCAAGTCGTCGGGTTTCAGAAAGGGTTGGCAGCGGCGCTTGAGTGTTTTTGGCTCGTGGATCGGTCTGACTCCAACTTACTGCACAGGGTCTGGTCCTCACAAAACTGACTCTCTTGTCAATCAAAATTAGTAGCAAACTGCTTTAGAGTCGTGTTACGGGAAACTTTGCAATTAGTCTCTGTACCGTATTCCAACGTCATAAAACGAAGAAAAGAAGCATCAAGAAGAGAACAGAGGAGCAAGAGGAAGAAATTGGAAGGGGAGAAAGGCAAAAAAAGGGGAAAGGTATAGCGAAAAAGAGATATCACATTTGCAAAGAGTTGGCACGATGTTTTTTTTTTTTTAAGAAATTAAATGAATGAATATTGAGCTACTTTTTTCGGAAACCCCGTCCTGAATGTCCCGTCTCCGCTGTGAAACAGTAGTAGTACAATGAGTGATTAGCAGCCACAAAGATTCCCTCTACCTCTGTCACTTGTGTGTGAAAACAAAAAGGAAAAGTAAGAAAAGAAAACCCCCCTGAGATGTTAAAAAGTCCCTTTTTAACTCCCCAATACCACCACCAAAAGACGCGCTGCTGAGTCCCTCCAAGTGAAAGTTGTTATACAAAAGGGGAAATAATATAATACAAGGCCTTGGAGTTATTGCAGTCGTCATGAAGACATCAAGCCATCATAAGAATATAATAGTAGAAGAAAACAAGTAATAATAAGACAGTGTCAGGAATAGATTTTGCAGAGGGACTCGAAAGACGGATCTGTTGTTGGAAATGGTTGGTTGTGCACACTTTCTTTGGTCATCTCAACAGGCGCTTAAGCAATCTCGCCGTCGCGGCGGAGCTCGTCGATCTCCTCCTGGGAGAGGTCGGCGACGTTGTAGCCGCGCTTCTTGAGGCCGGAGACGATCAGCTCGGAGCGCTTAACGCTCTCGGCGAGGGCCCGGCGGGCAGCTGCGGGGGTCTGAGAGCCAGCGAGCTGAGCGGCAACGACACCGCCGAAGGGGCCGGCACGAGCGCCGTTCATGCAGCGGACCAAGCAGACGTTGGTCTGACCGGCAACGGTACCTGTGCATGCCTGTCTCTGGGGGATCTCAGCGACGAGAGGGAAGTCGGTCATGGCACCATCCCGGTTCCTGGAGTTGCGGCCAGGGGGGGTGGTGGTCACACGGATCTGCTGCCATGAGGAGCCAGAAGCATCTGAGTTGAGCTCGCAAGTGTAGGGGCCTGGAAGGGATGGGGGTGTGTGTGTTAGTAGGGTTACTAGGAGCTAAGTTTTTTCCCATCGTCAGATAGAAAACTTACCAGCACCGTCGCCGTTGACCTGGTGAAGAGTCATCTGGAGGCTGCCACCGGGGCTGATCTGAGGAAGCTGGGTGCCGGTCTCGGCCATGATGGCCTTGGTCATGCTCTCAACATCGTTCTGGCCTCCGCCAACAGTCTCGCCGAAGCTGTCGGCCTGTTGGCCCTTGAAGCGGGTGCTGTCCTGCTGGAATGGGTCCCTGCGGGTTCCGTCACGGGGAGTGCTGGTAACGACACCGAGACCCATACCCTCGCCACCGGCATCACCGACGGCCTTGATGATGGCACCGTGACCAGCGACCAGGGGAGCGGCCAGGATGGTAGCGGCGATGAAGCTCTTGAGAGACATTTTGAAAGAAAGAAGTGTGTATGTGTGTGAGAGAGAAGAGAAGAAGGAGGAAGAAGAAAAAAAAATGATAGTGATTACCTGTCCGGCAGGAATGTGAATTATTGTATAATATCTAGTTTGACTAAAGTCGAGCTAGTAGTAGCTAAGAGAGGGTAAGAAGGAAGAGGGAAAATTCTTAAAATGGCTGGAACAGTGCTGTTGAGTGCTGATGAAGAGAAGAAAAAACAAAACCGATGATGGCGAAGAAGATGGTGCTGTTTTATAGATATTTTCGAGGGTATTGTGGCCACTATCTTGCAGAACGTTTCGTCCTGGGTTAGGACCTACGACGCGGCCCTTGGTCCTTACTCCGCCTACACATTTCCGCTTCTAGAAAGAATAGGCCGATGATGCTCAGGCATGATTCCAGCTCCTGTATGCCGCAGAGTTCAGTCGGAACTATCGAAGGGGCGCCGCACAAGCTACTCTGAGGATCTGGGATGGATGAATGGGCACAGACTAGGATGGTGATGCATAAAACCTGCAGCACGCCAAGCTTTCAGTACTGAGCTTTGAGTTTTTGCTTGACAAGCCGCCTACCTGGGAAAAGGATATGTTTGGTCGCAAGGGCAGCGTTGGGGTGCATGGATCCGGGGGGTTTGGAGGCGTGGAAACAAGTGGGAAACAACAGCGATCCCCTTGGGCCGAGTTAGGTCAGGTCAGGTGAAGCACAAGATGCACGAGAAGCCAGGGGAACAAAGGTACGGATGACTTTTGATGCTGTGTAAAAGTCCATCCTAAGCTGCATCCAAAATGTCAACCGTTTGGGGGGCAAGTCTCAAGGCCATCTGTGCAATCAAACAATTTTTTTTTTTTTTTTTTTTTTTTTTTTTTTTTTTGCATCAGACAAAGTGGCTGATATTGCAGCTTTGGTAAGTGCACATTCCCCATCAGTAGGGAGTTTTTGATGCCCGGATACTTTTTTTTTTTTGTCAAGAGTAACCGATGCTCGTAAGCGAAAAAGAATGCGGTAGGTAATGCAGACGCACTTTTGCTTCGAGCTAACGCCATTTAGAAATAGACCAGCACTAGACTAGACTAGTCTAGCTGGAGTATAAGCCAGACACTCGCCAGATCTTGGGTATATCATACCGGTAGATCCTAGCCCTATTGTGGATCGTATACGGAAACTAAGAAATATGCTTAGTATTTCCCTGTCGATCTGTCTTGCGAATATACTCAGCAGCGAGGGTGGAGTGGATCGCCTGGCGAGATTCTGTCATACCTCAAGTAAACATCAGGCCTGTCACTTGAAAGCCGTTGGGAATAGTCAGGGGCACCCCGGGAAATTTCCAAGCACCGTACGTATACCGTGGCTTTCATAGTACATAGGACATGTTAGTAAGTTAGGTACAGTCGGCATGATGAGGCAATTGTTTTTCTCTTGGCTGGGAATATTTCAGTTTCGGGCAGAACCAACGCCACACGCAGGGAAAGAATGGATCAACGTTGGTTGTCTGTCTGTCAGTACCTAGGTATGTGCAAGTGACAAGACAAGTTGTTGAAGTCGGCTCAAAGTTGGTTGGTCCCCTGCAGGCACCCGCCACTACTGCCGATATGAAATGCATCCGTTACAGCCCGTGCATTAGTCATGGTTTGTTTGTCCGGTATAGCATATACCTTAGGAAGGTGAAGGCTTACCAGATCGCTCAGCGGTCAATCTCTGCTCAGCAGAAGACCGGATGTAGGCTGTGCTTTGTTCCGGTCTTATCCCTGACATGAATGTTTCGTCAGACCTACTGCTCCAAGCCAATCGCGGATTCGCATCTAAAAAGTATATTCAGCTGGCTGCAGCCAACCGAGTACCACGTGTGTTGGCTACCTAAGCAGGACCTGAATGATACGCCATCTTGGCGCTGCAGGTGAGGCAGATTCAATCTCGCGGCTGCATCAGTTAGTTACTTGGGAGCTTGAAGTGGCAGGCTTCCGGAGGGAACATTCATCCGAGAAATTCATGTTCCTTTCGCCATGGCCACCGCTTACACATCCCCCGTTAGGTGTAGTCATTTGCAACTCGGGGGCCATGGGCCTCTCTTTGCCAAAACAAACGATTATCCATCTGGTCTGCTACTACAGCTGGCTTTGAACTAGATAGCCGAAATAATTCTGCGACCGTAGCTATGTTCAATCCGTGATCATGGGCCGGCTTCTCTCCGAGTTGATGAGCAGCAAACATGGCTTGCTTTAATGGACGGGACTGATTGGCAGGGCATTGCAAGACCAATTCAGCTCAGAAAGGAAAGTTATGTCAGTGCCTAAGCAAAACCAAACTTGATGAGACACAAGATGGGGGGCTCAGAGCTGAGTAGGTAGCGATGGCGCGCGCATTGTCGTTGTGGAAACAAAACGACAGATGACAGCCCAATCGCAACGGCATCAGCAGATGCATCAAAATGGCGAAATGGGACTCCTGCGGTATCGGTTTCTTGGAATAGGCAGATACCTAGGTACCTAGGTAGTTCAATGAGTTATTGATGGTTACCATAGTTGCGAGGTGCATTCATACCAAGTTAGGGTCATTGTGGCCGGGGCTATTTTCGACTATCATCAGCTTGTCCTTCCTAATCATGTCCAAATGTGGAAACATATTCATCACGTTGTATTTGCGTCCTACCTTACCAGATGGCGGCAAAGAACTCAGTTCAAACATGGAGATAGTGGCGCAGGCTTGTAAGGAGCCGGTCAAAACCGAGTCAGCGACTTTCTTGTCTTCTGATGCCTGTCCGCCAATGCCTGTCCGCATCATTGCGCAGATGTCAATGATCTATTCCGCACCTTAAATTATGCCCAGCGAAAAAAAAAAGTTTGCGAGACTTTCGTACGATTCTTGTCAGGAACAAAGCTGTCCTCCGATATTCAGCCATTGATGTGCTTCAGCCACTCAAAAGGACCGAAATCTAGATTTGACCTTTGAAACAAAACCAAAATATTTCCTTCCCCTGAGAAACGGCTGGGCAGCCGTTGAGGCCGATGCCTGTGTTTGGTTAGGGGATTTGAAGGATTCAAATTCAGCTCACATCTCGGCGACCGGCCAAATCGATGAGTTTTCTTTGAGAGAAAAAAAAAAAAAAGCGTTTGTTGTGCCGAAGAAAGTGATCATGCTATGTAGGTCACGGTGAGTAATGATTCGATGTAGTCAGTAATGTTCAATTCGGACTACAGTGTATTTCACAATGTGATCCATCGACAGCGTTTAGTCCAGGTAGTTTCCGGGAGTAGGTGAGGTGCCCGGAGCATGAGTAACAATGATGGATGTGATTTGGGGGAAAAAAAAAAGACGAGCATGACAAGATGCTCACACTGTTAATGACGCACTGTCGCTGTGCTGCGGTGCTTTTCGTCTTTGGTGCTCAGATGGTCCATAATACATACAGTTAGGATACCATTAGACACTGTCTGTAGAGACCCCACTTTGGCTGAGAAGAGTCAGCTCACACACAACGCACACACACGCTCATATCAAGCAGCTTCGAGTACAGCAGTCTGATCCAACTTAGCCCCGTCGTCAGTTTGATTGAGGGTGCCTGCCACTGACTAATTAACCGTTCGCCCCATCGCAGCTCTAAAAAGATTTTGGCAGCGTTAGATCGGCAACGCACACACTAGAGCTTACTGTTTTTTTTTTTTTTTCTTCCCTCAATACGAGCCAGTCAGTCAGTGCCTGCCTTGTCTGCCCTGCCCTGTCCCTTCGGCCGGCCCATGGCAAAGCTCAAGTGAGTACCTAGACTCATGCTACGCCGCACCCTGCTGGTGACTCGTAGTTTTGTCCATCTCATGAAACGAAAACTGGACACGGCAACATCAGACGGACGTCCGACGCCTGGCATGGGCTCCATCATTCTCAACCCCCGCGAGAAGCAGTTCAAGGCTCTGCTGCTCGATGTTGCTCAGGGCATACCAGCCAAGCCCGAGCCAGTGACTCTGCGATGGGCTGGTGGCTGGGTCAGGGACAAACTTCTAGGCATAGAGAGCCACGACATCGACGTTGCCATTAGCTGCATGACCGGCGAGGCCTTCACAAAGGAGCTCGTTACCTTCTGCAATGACGCTGCCAATCGTGAGCGTCATGGAATCTCAGAAGGTGACATTGGCAACCTGCACAAGGTCGCCGCAAACCCAGACAAGTCCAAGCATCTCGAGACTGTGACGACGCGCATGTTTGGCCTCGAGGTCGACTTTGTCAACCTGCGCAAGGAGACGTACACAGAGGACAGCAGAAACCCTCAGATGGAGTTTGGCACCGCTGAGGAGGATGCACTGCGTCGCGATGCCACCGTCAACGCCTTGTTCTACAACATACACACCAGCGAGGTTGAGGACTTTGTCGGAGGTCTGCACGACCTGGATCAGAAGCTCATCCGGACCCCACTGGAACCGCTGCAGACCTTCAAGGATGATCCGCTGCGTGTGCTTCGCCTTGTGAGATTTGCGAGTCGCCTGGGTTTCACTATTCACCCTTCTGCAGAGAAGACAATGAGTGACCCCGAGGTGCTCGAGGCCCTCAGGCTGAAGATTAGTCGAGAGCGTGTTGGTGTTGAAGTCGAGAAGATGCTCAAAGGTTTGTCATGTATACTGTTTGTTGGTGCGGTACACGACGCATATTTTGCGTTTGCTGATGTGAGGAAATTACTCGAATACCTACATAGGCAAGCATCCAAGAGACTCTTTACACCTGATGGACAGGTTGCAGCTCTATCAAGCAATATTCACAGATCCGAGTCGCACCAACCTCCCGTCACCAGACCTTTCCAGATGGAGCACAGCATATGAGTGTATGAACCATCTGACAACTAACACAACGCCGGGTTCCATCTATCATGTACTCGTCAGAACAGAGGAGGAAGCCTACTTTTGCTGGATTCTCACTGCCGTCTTACCCTGGGAGGTACTGGATTTGCCCGAGGAAAAGATCAAGGGGTCACAAACCCTCCCAATAGCAACATTGGCAGCAAGGGAGGGTATCAGGGCAAACAACAAACTGTGTGATATTGTTACTGCCACCCACCGCAACAGGAAAGAGATACAAATGCTCAAGAAGGCTGTTTGCGACAATGAGCCATACGTAAAAGAGCGTGACCGTATGGGAATGGCTGTACGCCGATGGGACACACGCGTTGGGAACTGGAGGCCACAGGTTCTAGCTGCCGCCCTCGCTGAAGTCATGACGTGCACCGAGTCAGGATCAGTAAAGAGTGAGTACTGTTTTGATGCCGCTCTACGCGACGTGTCTACCATAACTAATGATGATTTTGCCCTCTCTCTCTCTCTCTCACACACACAAAAAAAAGGCCGAGATGAAGTGTTGAGTGGGTGGCAAAAATTCCTGGACCACCTGGATGAACTCGACGTACTTGATGCGCCTTCTTTGAAGAAAATCATTGATGGCAAAACACTCTCAAAGGCACTCGGAGTTAAGCCGGGCCCTTGGATGACCTCTGCCTTGGATGTATGTGTGGCCTGGCAACTTCGAAACCCCGGTGTCACAGATACAACAGAGGCCGTTGAGGAGGTTCGACGACGAGCAAATGAGTTGGGTATTGCTTTGAGCAAATGAAAGTAAAATCTTCCTTTGTCATTAAGAAATGGGGCTTCACCAGCTGGGGATTTGAGGGAACCAAGATAAAATCTGGGATGGTAGGGAACCTAGGCTTCAGGGGTCAACCCTTGACTGCGTCAATGACAAAGCCCGACGTGGCAGTGCGTTTAGAATTCAAGATACCCATTTGAACTTGGATCAAGTTATGCATCATACTAAGCATGACCTTCTTGACTTTCGAAACCTGAGAACACGGAACAAAATAAGATGACATTGTCAAGTGAAACCAGAATTGATTTGGTATCGAAAGGATGTCTACAGAGCTGCTCATTCAACTCGTCTTTCTCTTATGCAACAAATGAATCAGGATACGCGACAAAGTCCGCCACCAAAAGTAGATGTGGTTTTGATATAGAAACCAAATTAAAAAGAAAAGAAAACAAGAAAAGGAAGGAACTCAAGTGTGACAGGTTTTTTTTTTTTTTTTTTTTTTTTTTTTTTTTTTTTTTTTTTCAGTTTCGTATGTGCAAATGCAATCAAAAACTAGCATGCTCAATCGCCAATCCAAACCAGCCTCCAAGTGGTCTGTCTAGGTAGATTTGAGGGTCACTCAATACGCTTCTTTGCCCGTTTTATTTTCCGATATAGTTAAGATGCCAATCATATCCTTCCACATACGACCATACCCACTGGAATATACGGGATCCCGTCCGCTCTCCCCTAGTCAAACCAGTGAGGGCCGAACTAGTACTCAGGTGGGTGACCACTGGGGAATCCTCGGTGTTGTATGTTTTGCTTTTTTGTTGATCTTTTGCTCCTCGCTCCCTTGAGGAGAACAAATAAATACTACAGTTTGGCTGTACGCACGTGGCCCAATATCTGCTGTAACCTCCGAATAGCTTTAGGGGCAGGATTTCCATTCTCGGGTTTTGCATCATCAAGCTGCTTTAGCTCCTGTTTGGCTTGTTCGACAAGGCTGCCCAGATCACCCCAGACTTCGTCGTTATACCTTGTAAGGACGTCCATCCACTGTTCCACCCATAGGCTCTCTGCTTCGGGACCATGTGTTACTCCAAGCACAGCCTGTGATTCTGTCGATTTGAACTGATTCACGGCACCAGGCGCCGCACCTGGATCGGGTCGGACAAAATCAGGTATGAAGTTGAGAACGCTGTCCCACGTCTGCAGCAAGGTCTCGTTGCCAGAGGAATCGTCCCCGAAAAGTGCCCGCCGTAACTTAGCCATGTCTTCTCTGGACGGTTGTGGTTCGAAATCGGCGTCCATCTCATATACTTCATCTTGTGAAAGGAGATCCACCACTTGCGCTCCATCATGAGCCTCTTGCTCAGCGATTGAACCGCTATACATGGAAAACCCGGAGTTTGCATCGCGACTGTCTATAGGCTCGGATGGTATGATCGGAGTCCATGAAGCCTCCAGGTTTCCCGATTCAGATGGTACAGTCACACTTGTCCCGTCCAAAAATGTCGAAAATTCTGCTTCGGCGCGGCTGGCATGCTCATCGACTTCATTAAAGTCCCGTGTCCGGAAAACAGGTTGATTGGTGTTGCTAGAAGCATGATGTAGGTTTGGGGCAGTAGACGTGCTTTCGCCCGAAACTGGAGGAGCTGTAGCCCCCGAGGCGCCACCCTTGCTGCTTGTGGACGATGCCAGTCGACTAATGTCCGTAGCTTCTGGTCCGCCGGCAAAGAGGGAGCGTGACAACTGCGCGGCTGAGCTGCCTAATCGGCTTGCAAAACTGCTCTTTTCCTGCGTTCCATCATCTTCATTTGGTCGGGTGTTTTCTTTCTCATCTTTATTGGAGGGGGTGATGGCCTTCCCTTTGCCTTTGTCAGAGGTCATCGTTGATTTTGAGCGATGGTAATCCGGGGGAGCTAGTGAAGATCAGACATGCAAACTGAAACAGTTTTGACAATTTATAGTAACAGGACCAAGCTGTTGTTGGATAGAGAAATATATTAGGTCTATAGATAGACATGCAGGCTGGTAAGGTAGGTAAGGTAATTAAATGAAGTGGAGGAGATCAAGTCTTTCGGCCAAGACTAAGTCCAGACGGAGGCATCTGTCACTTGGCTTTAGAGACACTACCTAAATTAAGCAGGTTGCCTGTTTACTGCCGAGAGATTCTTCCCAGTCCAAAACGCCAACCGACAACCTTGTTGGATGTTGAAAAAAGTTATACATGGAGGAATGGGTTTCAAAGATATCAATAATGCGTCTTAATAAGGTTTGCATCGAATTATTGATCGATGATGAGTGCTACATTCTGAAAGTCGTTAGCGGTTGTCGAGGCCACAGCTCGCCCTGGGTTCAAGTTTCTCATCGAGCTTGGTACACACGAATAATGTGTGATATAGCCTGGCTTCCAAGTAACGCAGCGGAGACGGTACTCTCCAAATCCGCTCGCAAGCTAAGAGTCAAACCCCACCTACGTCGCACTTCCCGCTCGTCCAAGCCGCACTGACCACTTCTTTGTGCTGGAATTCAAATTTGAGCTTTGCTGCTTGTTGGCCCTGCTGCTGAGGTGAGCGAGCGAGCTTGCCGTTGCCCGCTTTTGCTTGGTGCGTGCACGTTTACTTCGATGATTGCGCCAAACGTCGGCTGGCCATCACCACTACCTTATCACTTCCGCGAACCAGGAAACACCACTCACCCACCAACTTCGAGCCATCAATTGTCGACCCCCCCTGCACCGTCATCTGAACCCCGCAATATAACATTTCACAGCAAATAGAGGGCACTGCTTCCTCCGACCGATTTGACTTGTCGACTGTTACGCGCGACAAAGTAAAATAAGAAAAATCGAAGGGTCGGTCAAACAGACGGTCGTATTTTGCTCTCTGTCCTTGGCCCATTCTTACTACCATAGCCTCCACTGTGAGCTCCGAACCTTGCAGCAAGGACCAAGTCGCCGCTGCTTCGTGTGTGGGCCCTTTACCTATCCATACCAGAGCCTTCCACCCTCCATCACTCGAGCCTGCCGAGCCTCGTCCACACACCCACAACCCTGGCACGCGCCAACTCGCCGGCATCCCACCTGCAACTACAGATCCGTGTCGTCACCTTTCATCCCGCAAACCAGCATCATCTCCACCGCCGCCCGCCCGCCCGCTCCGACCGTCGCGAGCCTGCTCAAACGCCTGACCGCTACCCAGAGCTAGGCATCACTTAAACTCAAAAAAGCACCCTCGTCATCGTCTCGTAGAGTGAGGGGCCGCCTCTCACCTACATCCAATCCACGACAACATGGTTGAAGCGGACACGAACTCTCCAACATGGAAGTTCACACAGTATGTGCCGGCCCTCTTCCAAGCTTATCATCGCCCACCGTCGCAAGGACTTTGCCCTGTCTGCGCTTAGACTCGACCCTAGTAACTGCGCCATTGTCCCACCTTGAAATAGGGCAACTATTGCGCACGAAGGCTTTTGGGGATCACCGCTGACAAGTTACGCAGATGTTTCGGCGATAAGGGCGACGTGGAGGATATCACGGAAGGCAAGCATTTATGTTCTGTTGTCTACATATCGACATTGCCACGTTGATAACGATAGATATCATACATCTTCCCGCTTCGACCCCCCGCTTTGGGAAAGCAATTGTCCCGTTTGCTAACTTAAATACAGCTGATATCATTTCAACTGTCGAATTCGATCACACCGGTAACTACCTGGCTACAGGAGACAAGGGAGGCCGAGTAGTGCTCTTCGAGCGCAATGAGACTGTGAGCTTCCTTTGCCGAGACGTCACGACCATGCTCACCTGTTTCAGGGCTAATGGCTTGCTTGTCTCATGCAGAAAAAAACATGCGAATATAAATTTCATACCGAATTCCAATCGCACGAACCAGAGTTCGATTACCTGAAGTCGCTAGAGATTGAGGAAAAGATCAACAAGATAAAGTGGTGTCGCCGCCAGAACGCTTCACACTACCTGCTCTCCACCAATGACAAGACGATTAAGCTCTGGAAGGTTTTCGAAAAGTCACTTAAGGTTGTGGCAGAGAACAACCTGTCGCACGACCTAACGCCGGCCAATATCGCAGGAGGTGGAGGAGCTCCCCGGCCGCCACCAGCTTCGACGTTCAGGAATGCCGCCGACCTGAAGCTACCACGCCTTACACACCACGACACAGTCGTCGCCGCCGTACCCCGCAGAACGTACGCCAACGCACATGCCTATCACATCAACAGCATATCTGTGAACAGTGATGGCGAGACCTTTATCAGCAGCGACGACCTTCGCATAAACCTCTGGAATTTGAACATCCAGGAGCAGAGCTTCAATATCGTCGACATCAAGCCTGCCAACATGGAGGAGCTGACTGAGGTCATTACAGCAGCAGAGTTTCACCCCGCGAGCTGCAATGTGTTCATGTATGCTAGCTCCAAGGGAACCATCAAGTTGGCTGATATGCGGGAGAGCGCCTTGTGCGACCAACACGCGAAGAGTATGTTTCAGTCCACGAGCGAGCATAACACGGCACATGGAGTCCATTACGCGGAGCATCGCATATGCAACCCCCTATTTTTTTCCAAGCTTTGTTTTCCGTTACTAACGTACGTTCAAATGAATAGTGTTTGAGCAAGAGGAGGATCCGTCATCGAGGTCCTTCTTCTCGGAGATTATCTCTTCGATATCAGATGTGCGATTTTCATATGATGGCCGCTATGTTCTCTCGAGGGACTACCTGACCGTCAAGATTTGGGACGTCAACATGGAAAAGCAACCGGTCAAGACGATTCCAATTCACGAACACCTCCGGCCTAGGTTGTGTGACACTTATGAGAACGATAGCATCTTTGACAAGTTCGAGGTCGTTTTCTCGGGTGACGCGAAGAACGTGATGACTGGCAGCTACAACAACAACTTCATGATTTACCCGTCTGACCCCGAGAAGGAGACAGAGGTTGTGCTTCAGGCGGACAAATCTGCCTTCAAGGCGAAGAAGGTTGGGGTTCCAACACCAATCAACTCGTCGACAAGCCCAACGGCGAACGGGGGCAAGAAGGGCGGGTCACGCGCCGGAAGCCCTGCTGCGGGTGGCCAAGGGCAAAGGATGAGGAAAGAGACGGACGCGGACCAGATTGACTTTAACAAGAAGATCCTACACATGAGCTGGCATCCCTTCGAGGACAGCATTGCGATTGCAGCTACTAACAATGTGAGTTATTTATTCCCCCCTTTACCAAGTGCTTTGTTTTGGCTTGGACACGGGTCAGCCTCAACCTAGCGTGGTAGGCAAAGTCACTCGCCGTAGCTGACTCTGTTTTTTTTTTTTTTTTACTCGTACAGCTCTTTGTCTTTTCGGCTCTGTAGAAGGCTCGTCTAGATTCTGCATGTTTGGGTGGCACATCTGGAAAGGAAAGGTGAATCGAGCGAGGAAGACCACGATCAAACCCGATTATGGCAACTATCGTGCCAAGGTCAGGGTCTCTCAGAGTATTGGTTGCATTGATTGGCAATGTCAATACTCGGATGAAGATGAAATGATGTTGATGTCAACTGTGGAAGGAAAGAGCAGAATTGTGGAAGAGCACATAGACCCAAAGAGAAGATACCATAACTCGGAAAGTGTCTCATCTTTGTTATGTCTAGACTGATTTGCTGCTACTTCCTCCGCTACAGACACTGAGAATTGTTCTAGTCCACAGGGGTGGATGAAGACACAGCCAAGAACCAGAGGATGTGGCTACGAGGTCGGGCAACCCACCATTGGTCAGTGAGAGGAAACAGGGGAAGAAGAAAGATGAAAGACGACAAAGACAAAAGAATTGATTAAGTGCATTTTTAGGTGAATATATAACCTATATATGAACCGCAGAGTTGTTATTACAGCATTGCAAGTAGAGTTTAACCAACCTCAACTTTCAGTCGGAAGTAATTTTATGCCTTCTTCTGAGAAGTTGAGGAGGATGCTTATGAAGGAAGCGTCGCCAGCCACCACAACGAACCCCCCAATATTTCCCTCCATCGTCTGTTTCACAGCAACGCGTTTCCTTCCGTATATAGTGACGCGGGTCTGT
Source organism: Pyricularia grisea (assembly GCF_004355905.1). NCBI lineage: Eukaryota > Fungi > Ascomycota > Sordariomycetes > Magnaporthales > Pyriculariaceae > Pyricularia > Pyricularia grisea. The sequence goes on along the minus strand of NW_022156717.1, from coordinate 2,362,893 downwards.
AAGAGAGGGAGAGAGAGAGAAAAAAACGCGGGATGTCGTCCCGGAGAACGGAACCTGAGGGGCGGGAAAATAAAGCGGCTGGCCAGAGTGACGGGCTGGAATGAACGAGTGGGCAAATGATGAATCTTTTACGGCACGGAAGTTGTTTGGGGAATCTCGTTGCTTTCTTTCCCGCCATCAAGCCGCCATTTGAGATTACTTGTGAGGTCCTTTTTTTTCTTCTTCTTTTCCTTCTTTCAACCCCTCCAAGAACTCGCGGGGGAGGCTGGCTCTTGTACTTTCTCGTCGGCTGGTCAAGACGATATTGATCCAGGTCACATAGCCACCTGCTCAACATAACAACAAAACTATTTGCCCAGCCACCTTACCTTGCCCTACTTACCTCTGACCAAATCTCCTCCCTGGAGAAGCCGAAAGGTACAGCAAGAGATACCAAAGTCAGAAAAACACATACCCATAGGATCACGAACAGCAAAACAATCATGCAAGCAGAGAGAAAGACACGCAATAACCGTCGCCACTTGCGGCTCTCACTACCACTACTTCCCTTGTTGCTATCGAGCACGCTGCTCCTCTCTCCAACCAGCGGATCACCAACAGCGCCGGCGCCACCGCCAGCACCGGCACCGGCACCAGGGCAGTCGGCACCGCTCACCTTTGAGCCCTGCGTCGCCATGTGCGTGCGCACGTCCGAGTGCGGGCCGGACGACAAGAACTGCATGTGCAACACGTCCAGCGTCTTTTTCGACTCGACGGTCCGCTGCATGTACCGCGACTGCGCGGGGTGCTTCGACTCGGCCGACGCCTCCTTCATCGAGCGCGTCGCCGCCACCTGTCGCGAGTACGGCAAGCCCGTGCCCACCCCGAGGCTGCGCGAGGCTCGCATCCTCGCCGACGTGCTGGCCCGCAACCTGAAAAACGCCACCACCGCGGCCGCTCCGCCCCCGGGTCCAACCGGGACGGCGGCGCTGGGTAGGCCGGCACCGGGGACGTATACGTCGGAGACACCCGCCCCAGTGAGGCAGGCACCAGGAACGTATACATCGGAAACCCCCGCTCCGGGACGACAGGCACCGGGAACGCAGACATCGGAAACACGCGCACCAGGAACGCAGACATCGGAAACGCCCGCACCGGGAAGACAGGCCCCCGGACTGCCTACACCAGGAACGCAGACACCGGGCGCATCACCCGGTGCGACGGAGGGGTCGCAACGGCCGCCGTATGGCGCCCCGCACCAGACCAACGGGCCGATTAGAGACATGCCAGCGGGGTGGGTGGCGGCGGGGCCGACCAAGACGCAGACGCACGAGGCTGCCCGGGGTACCCAGCCCGCGACCACGGGAGGGCCCGGGCGGGCGAACGATGGTGGACGCGAGGGCGGCGGTGGCAGCGGCATAGTCATCGGCGGCGGCGGCCTGGGCCTAGGCAGGAACGCCACCTCCATCATCAAGCAATCGCCAGTGCCGACTGCCGAGCGCGGGTCGTCGCCCACGCCCAAGCCGGACGAGCGCCGCCTGCCGGCGGAACCCACCGACTCGTCTCCGTTCGCGTCTCCGATCGGAAGCACCGCGCAGATGGTCACGCTGCAAGAGCTGGTCTGCTGGGGCTTTGCGGGCCTAACTGCGGTGATGCTCATGTGACCATGACCCATGACAAGCTTCATTGTTTTGGGGTGTTTTTTTTTTCTTTTCTTTTTCTGCGATGGCTATATGAAACTTGGCGCTTCTTTTATTCCCCCCTGAGGTTCAGGGTTAAATGGAAGCACAGGCACGAACTTGAAATGGATATGGATAATGATATACGGGCTTGGCAAACGGAACTACCGGCAAATAGGGAGTCTGAGCGTCATATTAATTACGTCGTTACACGACACGCAAGAGATCTTGGGCGATGGAGGAGTGGCATCTGGGGTAAAATCTGGGCGCCAAGGGGTGTCAATTAATTTTTTTTTGGGTAATGGGGCTTATGAGATACTTGAGACATGATAGTTTTAGTTTAGATATAATGCAAGACTAGAAAGCAATGAACTCTTTTTTTTTTTCTTTTTTTTTTTTACCTTTGAGCATTTAGACGATGGTCCTTGTCATGAATTTTAACCATGTAGTATTCGCAACGTTCTATCAAATGAAGTAAGTAGCGTAAACGGACATTAAACATTACATCTTTCTATTAAAAAAAAAGTTTGACGTAATAGGGGTACACACCTATGGGAATAGGAGGGTTTTCGTAAAGTTAAATCTGCGGGGGAAGAAAATATTATAAATAGTAGGGCGAATACGAAGTTGCCTAAGAGGACTATGTCGTAGGTCTAGAACTACTATGTAATTGGAGGGCGGATTTGCCGGTAGATAATTCAAGATAATTCCCTGCTTTTGTATTAGTTTTGGTGACACCGCTCGCAGAAACTCACCTCTATTTTGCCAGTGGAAAGAAAATTACCTCGAAAGAAAACAAGCCAAAAGAAGGTTAGGCGGAATCACTCCATTTCAGCAGAATCGGCGATCATCAGCACATTTTGGCTAGTCGATGTATGTCCAAGTATGTTCACGGTTAAAAGACTGGATTATACCAGAGACTAGTCTTAATCCTAATTTTTTTCTTCTTTCATTTTACAAAACGATCGTACAGCAGGCTCTGTTGATGTTACCCATCTGCAAACTGTAATTAACATTGCATCACAGAAACTTTCCTATATCCGCATGTGTATCATCCATCCTTCTAACCCTTAAACCACCCAAAAGCCCTGGTATCTTGTCAACCAAGCCAAGTTCCACGTTGAGAAAGAGCATGACCCAGCTGTAAAGAAACCGAAGACGTGAAGAAAAAAAGAAAAGAGAAAAAAAAAAGTTTCCACACTCCTATCTAAAAGCGTGAAAAAAAGAAGAATTGGCCACCCCTCTTTTTGGCCCCCGGGGTTTGGTTTTTTTTTTTTTTTTCCTTTCCCTTTTTCTTACATGTAGAGGGCAAAAGTGACACCCAAGCCAGCGAGAGTAACGTAGCCGCCGGCGTTGGAGAGAGCGGCCATGCGGCCAGAGGCGGCACCCTTGGAGGGGAGTTTGCCGGGAGCGGTCGAGTTACCTCCCTTGCCGCTGCCGCTGCCGCTGCCGCTACCGCCGCCGCTGCCTCCCTTGGCCGGCTCGGTGCCGTTCTTGCCGCCCTTGGAACCTCCCTTGCCACCCTCGTCGCCGCCCTTGGCCGGCTCGGTGCCGTTCTTACCGCCCTTGGCACCTCCCTTGCCCGTCTCGTTCTTCTTGGAGCCTTTGCCTTCGCCACCGCCTTCCTTGTCGGCCCGGGTCTCGATCTTGGCCATCTCAGCGGTCCTGGCGACGATCTCCGCGAGAGCAGGGTCGTGCGGTGCAACCTGTGTGGTAAAAGACTGTTGTTAGCCCGGTTCGTTTCTCTCATCCCCACGAGATGTTTGTTGTTTCCTGAACTGTGCATATCAAGGTTGTTCCCAGTGAGAATGGCGAGACTGGTGGGTAACTTACGGCGACAGCAAAGGCCGTTGAGGCGCAAGTAGCAGCGAGGATGATGCAGGTCTTCATTTTGAGTGTGGTTGTTTGTTGATGATATACACACGTTTTGTTTGAAACTGAATATCACAAAAGGTCCTAGGAAAGCTGGTGACTGGTACACAATGTTAAATAATACAAGAAAAAAATCGAGTGCCAGCCCGTGTATAAAAAAAGTTGGTTGTTGAGAAGAAGAAGAGATGATGGGGATGGAGAAAGAGGAATGGATCTGAACTCAATGGAGCGGACATTGGACAAAGAAATACTTCTTTCTCGAAACCAAACCAATACTAGATCCCTTGAAGTATTAATCGTAGATGTCAGGGATTCCCCTAATCGAGCCCAAGCTTTACAGCCCGGGCCTTACTCCTACAATAGGTAAATGACATGCTCCCCATGCTTGTTTTTTCCATGACAAGAAACACGCCCAGCAGGAAAAATGATTTGGGAGAAAACAACATCAACCGGCTGAATGAAAGAGCCTATAGTAGTAGAAACACTGTCGACTCTTCTGGGAAGGACCCGCAAACCCATGTCTTGTCATGTCATCGCGTGCGTGATTTGCCAAGATTCGCATGGTTAGCGATCGACCGTGGGGCACAGGAGCCCAGCAAGTCCACGCACGCAGTGCCGAAGGTGAAGAGACTGACTGGCTGGACCTCAACCGACGTCGAAACTCGAACGATCCAGCTTGAGTTTCGACTCCAGGGTCTGCTTGTTGATGTTTGCAACAAGCTTGTCGGGCTCCTAGGGGAGGGGCCCAAAATAGGGGGCTCCACCCGGCCGAAGCTTGATGGTGTAGTGAAGCGTTGTAAGTGGAAAGCGAGTCGTGTGCAAATATAGTAACAACCAAATAATAAAAATGGAGGTAATCTTTTGCCGAGACCGTGAGCGTGGATCCCAAAGGCGCGATCCTCGGCGTTGATCTGCGGACCCGAAGTGCTTGAACTTGAATTCCACCTCAAGCCCTCAGTAGTTCTACGAGGGCTGTACAGGGTGTCCTTGAACGCTGGCATTGCTTGGTGCAACACTCGGCGATATTCTGGAGGAAATGCGGGCTGGGTTGTGCCCCGGTCCTGGTTCCCCCCTCCCGTGGGCCTTCCCGTCGTCTAGACGAGGAAGATTATCACTCGCCAAGGACCGGCGAATTTTCGCCTCCTCGCCTCCACGAGGCATGAGATGACCATGACTACTATTACCTTGGTTTTTCTAGGTCAGTACAACATGATTGATTACTCAGTTATCGGTGAACCAATTCGTTTCCATATTGGTGCCGAGATAATCAACGACTTGTTATGACAAAGTACATGTCCAGTCAGTCAGTACTCTTTTCAAGGCTGAGCATGATCGAGAAACGAACGGACCAAACACCAACGCACACTGTACTCACACACTTGGAGACTAACTAGCCTAGTCGTCTCGAAAAAAGATGAGCTAACTTTTTGGGAGAATGAGTATTATACAGTGTACTTCGTATAAACAAACATATCCCGAGATACAATCGAGGAGCCAGCTCACTAGTATTTCCAAGATGCCAGCCCTGATCTGCTTGACAGGGTTAGATGATCGACATTCGAGGCAAATGCACCAAGTTACTAACTGCTTATTGTACGCGGGATACTACTTACAGCATGTTTATTGCGAAGCATAACTGATACCTTTAGACGAATATAGATGAGCAGGCTTCCGCCGATGTAACCGTTACCATCGGAGTGCCGCCCGCTGAGCGCACAGTCTGTTGCTGTCATCTTAACATTTTGATCTTGTTGGATGTGTTCAGGATAACTTCGTAGACGAGACGCATGAATCGGATTGTACAACTGATAACAAAGCATAAAAAAGCATGGATCTCATCTAGACCAACAGTAGTCTTCCAACCATCAAGTCGCTGTTGGCTTATCAGATGATTGATTGGTCGCAAGCCTGAGTCGAAGTTTGGATTATTTCATTTACAGCAACAATTGCCGCGGAGATTAAACTGGTACTTCTGTTTAGTTTTTTTTTCCACGCTCTGGTCGCATGATTCAACGACGTCACAGGTCTGAAGCCTGAAGACCCACAAGCCAGGTTATACTTGTCATTCACTAGCACCCTTTCCCCTGCGCCTACTCGAAACAGGCCAGGTTCCAAAACGCTCGAACGGGTATGTCCACAGCAACAATATCCCTGATGAGCATTTTCAGAGTTGCCCTCTGCGAAGCCTCGCAAAACTTCCCGAGATTTTCTCAGCGTAAATCTTGTCTGTTGGGCTGTTTCCTCTGTGACTCGAAGTATCAGTCAGCCACGCGAAGTCGTGACAAAACAAAAGAATACCACAAAAGCAAGAAAAAGATCAAGTCTCTAACGTTCGTTGTCAGTATTTGGCGAGCTTATTTCCGGTAATATCAATAGTGGCCAGACGGAAAAGAAATTACTTGGGGGCTGTGCGTTGTGGGCCCCCTTAAAGAGGGGGTTGCAAAATCGCGGGTCACGACAAAATCGCGGGTCACCACTCACTAGTTTTTTAACTAGAAAATCGTTAATAAAATAACTGTATGTAAATACAATCCGATTTAATAACACCATAATTGCATTTACCGCATTTTTATTAATATTATAAAATCGCGTAAATTTCCAATTATTTCGGCTACCCGCCAATACGTTAAATATTTTGAAATTTACCGCGTTAAATCGCATTTTATACAGGAGGTTAAATTTAACCCGGAAACGTTGCGGGCGTATTATAATAAACACCGTTACGCGTTTTCGAATATTTAACGGCATATTTAAACCTTTTAAACGCAAAATAAACCGAAATTATTAACAAAACGCGTTAGGCGGTTTTTAACGTTAACCGCGGTTAAAAACCAAACCTTCGTTATTTATTTTATACAATTTAATAAATTGGGCGTTTACCTTACTAATTAATACGTTATTTTTGCGGCCAATTTAATACGTTAACTACGTATACCGTTTTATAATCCAATCCAGTTTTTTTGGTACGGCCGTTGGTTTAAAAAATACCCAAAATTACGATTTACCAAATAATAACCCGTTCAAATTTATCGTTTAAATTTTAAATAATAAATTAATTTCGTAGAAGGCTGGTATTACCGTACCGTTACCCGTACGATTAAATTTGGGATTACGTTTTTAACGGTTTGGAACGGTAACAAATACGGTATTAAAATCGGTATGCGAAATGGTATTACGATTAAGGTATCGGGTAACCTGTTCTTATGGTAAAATATAATGGGTTAAAGCAATTAAACGTTTAAACTGGGTAATTAGAATTCCTAATAATTGGGGTAAAATTATAATCGATTCCTGGGTAGGTAATAAATTGGATACAAATTAATTGCTACTAAATAATTTTAAGCTAAATTTTATTTATATAATAATAAACGTATTTTATATAATTAATATCCTAAACGTAATTTCCCTTAATTTATTTAATTTGTAATTTCTAATCGAAATTTTACAAATTACCCCAAATTATACCTTAATAGTTACGTAATATTACGTAATTAAATCCTTATATAATCCTATTTTTTACCGGTCGCTATTTTTTTAATTTATTATCGTTAAAAAGGGTATAACCCTACCTGGCCTTCCTGGTTCCGGCCCAATTATTTGGTCGTAATATTAGATTTTTTTTCCTTTGGCCAAATTCCTTTGGCTTTAAATAATTTATATTCCCCTAATTTTTATTCCTGGTTTTTAATTCCTTCCTTACTAATTTTTTCGCGCCATATTTAATCGAATTAATAAATCGAAATTGGGTCGTTTTTCGACAAAACGTCGCTACGCCTTTTTTGTTTTTTTTTTTTTTTCCGTAAATATACCTTTTTATTTTTATTATAAATTTCGCGATATAATACGTTACGCCGTTTCGCCGTAAAATTTTTTTCGTTATATCGAATATTTCCGCGTTAACCGTTTTGGTTACAATATATTGGGTATTTCGAATACCCAATTACGTAATATTAATCGGTAATATTTAAAATTTAATATTAAAGTAAAAATTTTAAAAAAAAACATTTTGGTTAAATAATAAAAAATTTAGGAAAAATAATTAAAATTTTTCCGTTTGCAAAAATAAAAAAAATTATAATTTAAAAAAATAATACGAGCTATATTTCGCGGAATTAACGATTTGGAAGAATTAAATCGGGTAAAACGTAAAAAAATAAAACGGAAAAAGCGGCGGCGATTAACCGAAATTCTTTTTAAAATATTCCTAAAATCGTTTTTTCCGGATTTTAATTTTGTTTGGAATTCGTCTTTCCTAATAAAACTTTTAAATCTTTTTTTATTAAACGAAATGGATATTTTCGCGCGGTATTTTATTAGTAAATTATTTTATTCGTATATTTTAATTTGTAATATATGTTAATTATTTTTTTCGCAAATTCGTTTTGTAGTATAATTTCGAATTTTAATCGGTTTTTATTTTTTGAAAATAGTAAATGGTATTTTTTTAAATTTTCCTTTTTTTTGGCTAATTTATTCGCAAATCCAATTTCTAATAATATTGGCGGAGCGGTTTTTAACAATTTTGGAAATGGTTAAAAAATTTCCAAATATTTTTTTCGTATCCGTAATTTTCCTATTTAATAAGATATTCCGTTTTTCCGTGGTTATATTTATAGTCTAATATTCGTTCTATTTCGTAAATTTTTTATATGTCGATTTCGATCGTTTTTTATATGTTAGTACCGTATAATATTGGTTTTAATAATAATATATAAAATATCGGATAAATTTTTATAATATTTGGTAATAATAATTTATAATTGGTATCGTTAATTTTTTTATTAATTTTAAAAAGTCCAAATTTTTTAAAATTAAATTTGCTATTTGGTCGTTATATTTTAATATTACGTCGAATAAAGTAAACGTTATTTCCCTTTTTAAAAGATAGTCCCTTTATCCGATACTGGTTAACGTATTTTATTATTCTTTTTCGTACGAATTTTAATTCCTGCTGGAATTTTTTATATAGCTATCGTAATTCGTTTATTTGTTTATCGGTTCGCGGTGCCGTAATAGTTATTTTGGATTTTTTATATACGGTAAAATTAAACTTATAATTGGTATAAAACGGGATTATTTTGGTATTTTCGTTTTTTAAGCTATTATAAACGAATTGTATTGTAAATAATAACCGTACCCAATTGTCTTATTTATGGTTTACGTAACATTTCAGGTATTATTCGAATATTTAATTGGCTCGTTTTATTTGTCCGTCCGTTTGGGGGTAAAATACTGTTAATAATTTATGGTTAATTTTTAACTGTTTTATCAATAATTTCCAAAATTTTAATATAAAAAGCTTATTTCTATCGGTAATAATATTCTCTGGTAATCCGTAATTGCTAATAATTACTCGTAGGAATATATAAACGATTTTTTTAACGTTATTGCTTTTTCTATAAGGTAAGAAATAGGCATATTTAATAAGTTTATCCATTATAACCAATATATTATCGTATTTGGTTTTAATAAATAATTTTTCCGAAAATGGTAATTTAACGATAAAATCCATTATAATAATTTACCAAACCTTATTAAGGGCTAATAATAATTATAATAACCCATAAGGTTTATATTTTGTTAATTTACTTTTAGCGTAAAATTCGCAATTTTTAATAACTTTTCGTACTTTTTATCGTATTTTTTTAAAATTGTAATATTATTTTAACCGTTTCCATATTTTGGAAATTCCTTAGTATCCGTATATTTTACTTTCGTAAATCTTCCGTATTTTTTCGGGTATAATCGTTATATTTATCGTTATAAAACTTCGGTATATTGGTAAAAAATTTCCGTTTTCGTCTATCGTAAAAATAACGCGTATTTCCTCTGGTATTATATTTTCGTAATTTAGCTTCCGGCTAAAGGTATCGGCCCTACCGTTTTTTATTTTTTTCCGGTATACGATTTTAAAATAAAATTTTAATAGAAATTTTAACCATTGGATTTGTCGTTTATTTAATATTTTATTAATAATAAAATAGGTTAGGTTTTTATAATCCGTATAAACTAATATTTCGTATTTAATTCCGGATAATTGCAATTTCCATTTTTCGAATATTCGAATAATAGCCATAAATTTTTTATCGTAAATTTGGTAATTAAATTTTAACCCGTATAATTTTTGGGAAAAAAAGACGTAAAAATGCAATTTTCCTTTTTTATTTCGTTGGTTAAATTATCCTTCGATTACGTAATCGGATACGTCGGTTTCGATTTCGAAAGGTTTTGTTAGATTTAATATTTTAAAAATCGGTTTTCGTACCATTACGTTTCGTAATTATTCGAAAATCTATTATATTTATTCCGTCCATTAGAATTTTAAATCTTTTTTAATTATATTGGTTAATAGGGTAACGATTACGCCGTATTGTTTAATAAATTTCCTGTAAAAGTTTACGAATCCGAAAAAGGTTCGAACGTTTTTTACGTTTTGCGGTTAAAGTTATTTTTTTATTGTTTAAATTTTCGATTTTTTCATCCTAATTTTTCCAAAAACGATAATATATTTTAAAAAATTAATTTGTTTATTGTAAAAAATACATTTATCGGGTTTAATTAAAAGTTTGGCGTTTTGTAATTTTTGTAAAACCGTATAAACGTATTATTTATATTTTTCCAACGTTTTGGAAAAAACGAAAATATCGTCCAGGTAAATAACGACGAAAATATTTAGGCATTTCCGGAAAATATGGTTAATTATAATTTAAAAGGTTGCTGGGACGTTAATAAATCCGAAAACTATTACCAAATATTCGTAATATTTTCGCCTGGTACGAAACGCGATTTTCCATTTTTCGCCTTTTTTTATACGGATTAAATTATATATTCCTTTAAAATTTAATATTATAAACCATTTCGTTTAATAAAATATATTTCGAAATTTTCCGATTAACGGGAATGGATAGCAATTTTTTATAATAATATCGTTTAATTATTTATAATCCACGTATAATCGTAATTTTCCGTTTTTTTTTGGTACGAAAAAAATTGGGTATTTTGCTAGTGACGTCAATGGTCTAATATATTTTTTTTTAAGGTTTTTTTCGAAATATTCGTCTAATATTTCCATTTGTATCGGGTTTAAACTATATATTTTATAAAATTTTAGTTAGGTTTCTTTTTTTAATGGTATTTCGTAGTTAAATGGATTATATTCGGATAGTCCTATTTCGAATTTTGGGCTAAATAATCGGGTATATATTTGGTATTTTTTTAGGATTTTACCGTTTTTAGCTGGTTCGTCCGTAATTAATATTATATAATTGGATCGGTTTTAATTTATAAATAGTCGCCTTTTTTCCGATATTAGTTTCGGGGTTGGTCGTCCTTTTTATAAATACGCCATTTATTTTATTTGGTTTTTCCGTACCCTACGTTTCCTATATAAATTTTTCCAGGTTAAAAATCGTTTAATAATTAAATATTTTTTCCATTAAATTTGGCCGGTTATCCAATTTATTTTAAAACTATTTTTCCTAAATTAAAGAATTTTTAAAATTATATTTTTATCCCCTATTTCCGTAATATTTAAAATAATTTGTTTTTTTCGTCCATAATTTTCCATCCAAAGGTATACGGTTTTTATTTCGATAATACCGTTCCCGTATAAAATTATTTTTTTTTTTACGGTTTGTAATTGGTATAATTTTTTTTTTACTGCCAAAATATCCGTCGTTCCGCCACGATTTTTGGTAATATATAATTATTTTATATTTTACTATCGAAAAATGTTCGTATAGATTTTTTACCGAGTCGTATATCGAAAAATATATATTTGTATTTTGTTATCGTATTTCGCGTAACGTTTAGGGTTTTTTATTCCGTTTTTATTATTTTCGCCTTTCGGTACCTTATACCGTTTGGTTATTTTAATTTTTTAGCTTATTGGATTCGCGTCGTGGGTTTTTATTTTTCTTATTTTTGGGTATAAGGTTATTTTTTATTATTATTCCGTCGAAAGAATATTTCCCTGGTATAGGCGTTTTACGTGCGTTTGTAGGCGTTTATTTATTTTCCACTTTCGGATCCCATACGATTTTGGTTATAAAAACGGGTATTTGGTATCGTTATTTTCGTACGTACTAATCTTATATTTTGGCTAATATATAAATTTTATATATATTACGTATATATTCGTACTATAGGGGATTTATTTGGTTATAATATACCATGGGGTATTCGTTATTTAACGTAAAAATTACTGCTAATTCGTTTCGAAATTTAATTTTAATTTCCCAATTAAATAATTTCTAAATCGTATAAATTTCGTTAATTCCGGTAATTAATCGTCGTCGAGGGAAGAAATTGTAGTAAATTTTTTTGTTTATATAAATTCCACAATTGTTTCGGAAATATTCGGCCCAAAAGGTTTAAAGGTATTTTGGGTATTTAATATTAAATATCGGATGGTTTTTAAACGTAAAATCCGGATTTTTTAAAAGGTTTTATTTTTATTATATTAAATTATATCCTGGAAATTAAATTAATTGGTCGTTTCGGTATAAATCGATTTGTTTTTTACTATATTTGTAAAAATCGTTAATTTTTTCCGCGTTATAACGGCTTGGAATTATTTTTTTTTCGTCGTTTAATTTTTCGCCTAAAACGTTATTAGAAAATTTTTGTTAACAGGAGCCGATTTTATAAGGCTACCCTATACCCAAAATAAATAAATAAACAAAATAAATAAATAAAACGCATGCACGCACAAAGCTTTAAATATTACGTCTTTTTTACAATAAAGCAAATAAGACAAATAAATAATATAGCTTAGTGGTATAATTCATATAATAAATATAACAATAATATAAAGTGCATAAGTTCGATTCCCAGTATTGTCGCATTTTCTTATAAGTGCAATAAGTGCAATAAGTAATCCAGGTGAACGGTTCCAGCCAGCCCTGCGTAGCAGAACCGGTCACGTGGTTCTACCCCGCACTTCCGGCAATCCGGATCGAAGAGATCATGCCATAGAATTGGTGCACGTATCCAATTCTAATACTCTACACAATAACGAATATAACAACGATCTTACAATTAATTGTGCAATTAACTATACAAACAATACAAATTTCTACTATCCGCTAGCAGACGGTTATCTGCCATTCTACGGTTTAATTATCCCTATAAATGATCTCCAACCTTAAAACCTTAAAGCTACCTCGTAACCTCCTTTAGAAACAGATTAAAAAAATAGCGACCGGTAGAAAATAGGATTATATAAGGATTTAATTACGTAATATTACGTAATTACCAAGGTATAATTTGGGGTAATTTGTAAAACCTCGATTAGAAATTATAAATTAAATAAATTAAAGGAAATTACGTCTAGGATATTAATTATATAAGATACGTTTATTATTATATAAATAAAACTTAATTTGAAATTGTTTAGCAGCAATTAATTTGTATCCAATTTACTACTTACCCAGAAATCGATTATAATTTTACCCCAATTATTAAAAATCCCAATTACCCAATTTAAACGTTTAATTGTTTTAACCTATTATATTTTATTATAAAAATAGGTTACCCGATATTTTAATCGTGATATTTTGATTATTTTTATTTAGTATTTTGTTTTAAAATATACCGAATAATACCGCCGAAATAATGTTTTTTAATAAGATTACCTTTTAAACCCTTTTTATTACCAACGTTCCGGCCAACGTTAACGTTTTGCGTTAAATGGTCGCGACGTTCCAAACCGAAAATCGATAATTTTAGAAACAAATAACCGAATAAATTAACCGAATTAATAAAAATAATATTAAATATTTTTTACCTACCCTTTTTAATGGTACCCTAAATACCCTTTAGGGATTCTTTACTAAAACCAAAATTTACCTCCATTTTAACGAAAATAATTTCGATAGCAATATAAATAAGGTTGTTTACGTAATTTCGTTTTTAAAAAACGACGCGTTCGCCTGGTTTAAACCTATTTTGCGAAATTATTTGGACTATAACGAAAAAAAAACCGTAAAATTAAAATTAACCGTATTTTCGACGATTACGAAAATTTCGAAAAATATTTTAAGGGAATATTCGGTAATTTAAACGAGGAACGTACGGTTAAACGTAAATTAATACGCTTTACCTAAACTAAATCGGTATTAAAATATACCAGTAAATTCCGATAAATTACCGTTAAATTATTATAAGGCCCCGAAGCCCTAATGGTACGTTTTTATATAAGATTTAAGGAAAAAATTAAAAACGAATTTATTATAAAAACGATCCGATATTTTAACCGAATACGTAAAATTAGCAATTAAAATTAATAAACGATTTTACGAAAAAAAGTTGGAACGGCGCGAAAACCGTAACGTATGGGAACCAATTTTACAATAAACCAATACCGGACGCAAATATTAATACCCCAAACCGCCTCGCCAATATAATACCGCGTACGGGACGTATAACGGATTTATGGACCTTAACGCAATATAATATAAAAAACCTCGCAAAAATTCCAAAAATGGCAAATATTTTAAATGTAATAAAATAAAATATATCGCAAAAAATTATTTTAAAAATTAAAATAATACCCCCGGTTTTATTATCGATTTTAAGGGTAAATCCGAAAAGCTACGAGGGTTTAACGCTACCAATTACCAATAAATATAGCCTAACCAATATAATTTAATAAATTGGACTATTTATTACGACAATAATTATATAATTTATAATAATTTTAAAATGGACGTAAAATAGTACCTTTAAAAACTACGAAATACCCGAATATTAACAATAAAAAACCGAATATTTATAAAAATAAAACCACCAATTAATTTATATTAATAAAATGCTATTTTACCCGAATTTACCGATTCGAACCTTTCGGAAAACTTAAATACGGAATTATTGGGATAAACCTACCGTATTAAAATAACTAACCAATTTCCAACCGAAAAATTCTAAAGGAGGTTACGAGGTAGCTTTAAGGTTTTAAGGTTGGAAATTACTTGTAGGGATAATTAAACCGTAGAATGGCAGATAACCGTCTGTTAGCGGATAATAGAAATTTATATTGTTTGTATAGTTAATTGTACAATTGATTGTAAGATCGTTGTTATGTTCGTTATTGTGTAGAGTATTAGAATTGGATACGTGTACTAATTTTATGGTATGATCTTTTCGATCCGGATTGCCGGAAGTGCGGGGTAGAACCACGTAACCGGTTTTGCCACGCAGGGCTGGCTGGAACCGTTTACCTGGATTATTTATTGCACTTATTGCACTTATAAGAAAATGCAACAATACTGGGAATCGAACTTATACACTTTATATTATTGTTATATTTATTATATGAATTATACCACTAAGCTATATTACTTATTTGTCTTATTTGCTTTATTGTAAAAAAGACGTAATATTTAAAGCTTTGTGCGTGCATGCGTTTTATTTATTTATTTTGTTTATTTATTTATTTTGGGTACAGGGTAGCCTTATAAAATCGGCTCCTGTTAACATACCCCCGTAATTTGTTTTTTATATTTATTAAAACAAATTAGCTCGTGGATACGTTATTTATTTATTTGTTTATTTTATTTATTTATATATATAAATATAATATATATATATATTATTTATTTATGGGTTTTTACCATTATTTATATTCGCATGTTTTATAAATTCTTTATGTAAAGGTCCAGGCACTAATTTTGTTAAAAAATCAGCTATATTTAATTTTGTTGGTATATATTTTATTTCCATTTGTTTATTATTTACCGTTTCGCGGTTAAAGTGGTATATAATATCGATATGTTTGGACCTTTTATGGAATTCCGGATTTTCGGCTAATTTTATAATCGACGTATTATCCACTAAAATTACAGGTGTTTTTATATTAAACCCTAATTTTATATTATTATTAATATAAGTGAGCATATTATTTAAATAAATAGCTTTTTTAACGGCGTCCCGTAAAACCATATATTCAGCTTTAGTCGACGATAACGCCACTGTTTTTTGTAGCTGCGAAACCCAATTTATAATATTATTATTATTTATATTATTATTATTGGATAAACTAAATATATATCCAGTAATGGAACGTCTTTTATACAGATTATTAGCCCAATCTGCGTCTGTATATCCCTTTATAAATAATATTGGTTTATTTTGGCTTTTATCCTCGAGGTTTTTATTTATATTATTTATATTTTCAATATTATTTTTATCGTTAATATTATTATTAATATTATTATTAATACTGGATCTATTATTATTATTAACGTTATTTTGGAATATATTTATAGCTTTATATTGTAGGCTATATGTGGGATTTTTTAGCAAATATTTAAAAATATTTTCTAATATTTTAAAATGTTCAGCCCCAGGATTAGCCATAAACCTAGCGGCTAAATACGTGCAATATATTATATCTGGGCGGGTTTTTATTGCTAAATATAATAGCGAGCCTATTTTTTATTGGAAATCTTTTATTTCCTTTTTTGTAGCTTTATTTTTATTTATATCGAATTTTAAACCTGGTACCCCCGGAATGGATATAGGTTTTTCGTTATTTATAATATTAAATTTATTTAATATTTTATCGGTATAATCTTCCTGGCTAATTAAAGCCGTTTTATTTTCCCTATTTATATTTATTTTATTACCCAAAAAATTGGATACAGGATCTAGTTTTTCGATTTTTATATATTTGGATAATTCGTTATATAAATCATCCAATAACGTTAAATTAGCGTTAAAAGCTAAAATATCGTCGACGTGGCAAACCAAAATTATACCAAAAAAATTTATTTTCTGGATTTTGGTTTATATATACGCCTTCGTCGTAAGGAAAAACTATAAATCCCAATTTTATAAGGGTTTTTATAAGAGAAATATACCATAATTTTGGCGCTTGTTTTAATCCGTACAGGGCTTTATTTAATTTACCCACTTTATTTATATATTTATTATCGTTATATAGCCCTGTAGGTAATTTTATATATATTTCTGTATCGATATTTGCGTGTAAAAACGCGTTTTTAACGTTATATTGTATAACGTACCACCCTTTATATAATGCTAGTATTATTAATATATGCCAGGTTTCCGTTTTACATATAGTAGAAAAGGTTTCCAGGTAATTTACACCCATTATTTGGTTAAATCCCTATACTACCCATCTGGTTTTATAACGATACAGATTATTTTTATCCGTAATAAAACGGTTATTATTTATATTATTTAAGGGTTTTATTTTAAATACCCAACGCCCGTTTATAGCCACTTTATTTAACGGTAAATCCACAATTTTAAAAGTATTGGATTTAATTAAACTATTATTTTCGTCTTTGCAGGCTTGTAACCAATTATCACGTTTAGGGCTTTCCATGGCCTGTTTAAACGTATTTGGTTCTTTTAACGAATTTGTTATTAATATAAAATTATTTTCGTTAAAATTATATTTTAACGATTTATTTATATGTTTTATTGTATATAATATATCGTTAAATATTTTATAATCAGCTGCATTATTTGGAGGGGTATTATTTAATCTTATCTCCAAAAACGAATTATTATTTTCGACGTTAGTTTTATTTATATTATTATTATTATTATTAATATTATTATTATTATTATCATTAATATTATTATTATCGTCGAAAATATTATTATTATCGTTATTTATTTCTGGGAAAGAAAATTCAACCTCGTTATTTATATTATTATTATTTTTATTTATCTCGTTTATATACGAGTAAAATTTATCTGTTATAAAGGTAATATCTCTGGCCAAGAGACATTTCTTTGTATTTGGGTCCCATATTTTATATATTTTAGTATTGGGTATAAAACCCACTAAAATACCTATTTTATTGCGAGGTTCTAATTTTTCTTTATATTGGTTATTATTATAATAAATAATACATCCCCAGGGTTTTATATAATTATTTATATTATTTGCATTATTAAAATTATTATCGTTATTTTTATCGTTATTTTTATCGTTATTATTATCGTTATTTATATTATTAAATACATCGAACGGCGTTTTCATATTTAGGGCCGTATGCGCTGTATTATTATATAAATATACGGCTAATAATAACGCTTCACCCCATAAATAATTCGGAACTTTGCTATTATATAACATTGCTCGTACTTTATTAAATAAGGTTAGGTTTATACGTTCTATTAACCCATTGGGTTCTTTTGTATAAACCGGTGTAAAATGGTGTATAATACCGTTATTTTATAACGTTTTATTAAAATCGTCACTTATATATTCGCCTCCGTTATCGGTAAAAAATTCCTTTATACTTCTTTTACTATTTTTATTAACGGTATTATTATCCATTTCCTTTTTATATATA
The DNA here is from genome assembly GCF_004355905.1 of Pyricularia grisea. Taxonomy (NCBI): domain Eukaryota; kingdom Fungi; phylum Ascomycota; class Sordariomycetes; order Magnaporthales; family Pyriculariaceae; genus Pyricularia; species Pyricularia grisea. Next base: position 2,345,030 of record NW_022156717.1, on the reverse strand, counting down.
TTAAAAGCAGTTAATGCATCTGCTTTTATTTTTAATAATACAACGCGTAAAAAACGCGATTTTTTATCCAAAAACGTTATATAATATTTATAATTATTATATGTAGGTGGTTTTATTGGTCCCCCTAAATCGGAGTATATTTTATCCAATATATTATAATTTGTAATATTGGTAGATATTTTATTTATACTCCGGTTTGCTTTTGCTTTTAAACAAACTTCGCATATATATTTATTATTTTTTTGTATATCGTTTTTGGTTATTTTTATATTATTTATTTTTATTAATTGTAAAATTGGTTTTAAACCAATATACCCGTATTCAACGTGCATTTTATATATTATATTGGAGGTTATATTTTCCTCCGTATATAAAATTATATTCGAATTATTATCTAAGATTTGGATTGGAAGGTTATATAATCCGTTTATTTTAATACTTTCCGTTATTATTTTATTATTTTTATTTTTTATTTTTACTTTATTATTTATAAAGGTTATAATATATTTATGCAATTGTGTAACGGATAATATATTTATTCCAAAATTTGGTATATAATATACGTTATTTATATATTCGATTATACCCGTATCGGTATATATTATTTTTATAGTGCCCATTTTATTTATTATTAACTGTGAGTTATTACCCCATTTAACCGTTGTATTAACGGCCTTTATATTTGTTAAATAATTTAAATTGCAACATATATGGATAGTGGCTGTACTATCGAATATAAAAGTGGAGGACTTTTTATTTGCAATTAAAACGTTTTCAACATTTGAATTAAAATTCTGATAAATTATATTAGGTACAGAAATTGTCGTATAACAGGCATTTATAATAAGCCCATTTCAACGTCTCCGGCCTAGATTTATTAATTTATCGTTAATATTTAATTCGTTATAATTATTATTTATAATAATAATATTATTATTATTATTATTGGGTGTATAATTTACGTTATTTTGGTTTTCGTTTTTAAAGGTTATAAGGTCGTCCAACGTTATAGTCGGTTTTTTGTTATGGCCTTTTTTCCAATTTGGAAATCTGATTATATTAACAGATTCGTCCTTATCCTTATTTTTATTTTTATTTTTATTTCCTTTTCCATTATCGATAAGTTTCCAGCCTTTGGGAGCTTTTTTAGGGTGTAAAAATGTACAGTTGGATATAATATGGCCGTTTAATTTACAATATTTACACCGTTTTGGCTCGTTTTTATTTTTCCAACTGGATTTTTTATTAACCCTGTTTTTATCGTTATTGGGCTTATTATATTTATTTTGTTTCTTTTGGTTACGTATAATTAACGTTATTTTATTTTCCTGCCCCCGGTATTTATCCAAAATATTAGCGAATAAATTATCCATTATATATTTATTTGGATTATTACGTAAAGTTTGGATTATATTTTGGGCAAAAGAATTCCAATTTTTATCCAGGTTATTTAATACCCAGGCTATTATAACTTTATTTTGGGTTATTAAACCTTTGGATTTTAAATTGGTATATAATTTTTTTATTTTATTTAAATACCTTTCGATATTATTAAAAGCGTTAGGCGTAGCCGTAAAACATTCCTTTAATAAAAGGTAATCCGAAATAAAACCTTTTGGATTATATAATTTTTTTAATTTATTCCAGGCTTCGTATACCGTAACGCAGTTTTTAATATATAAAAAGGGCCCGTTTTTGCACAGTATTTTTATAACGGCCAAAGCTTGTATATTTTTTATATCCGTCGGTTGGAAACGGGTATTAATATTTTCGTCGGTATTATCATCCAAATTAATACCGTTATTAATATCGGTATTATTTCCGATTATACCTTTAAAGCCTTTATATTCCAAAGCGGCTTTGGTACAAATAGCCCAAATAAGGTAATTTTCGGTACCGGTAAACTAAACTATAGGGAGTTTATCGAAGGCGGCCATCTTATACTTTTTTTTCGGATATTTCGGTAACGGTTGGGTTTGGGATCGAATAGATGGTATCGTTGGATAGGTCGTGAAAAGAGTTATCGAATGGTATAGGGCTTATATTGGTATCGTTGCGGTCGGGGGTAAAATCGATGGTTAAAGGTAAGGTAATATAGGTAGTAAAAGTTAAAAGTGGCTTTTAACAAGTGCGTCGAGGTGGTATTGTATAAATGATTACACCGTTGTGTAGATTTCGAATAGGGCTATTAATAGGTATATCGATCGGATCGATCGGAGATAAATTCGTGGTATAATCGATGGATAAAATCGTTTTTCGTTATTGGATCGAATGAGCTATTCCGGGCTTATAACCTTTAAAGGAGGTTACGAGGTAATTTTAAGGTTTTAAGGTTGGAGATTATTTGTAGGGATAATTAAACCGTAAAATGGTAGATAACCGTTTGTTAGCGGATAGTAGAAATTTGTATTGTTTGTATAATTAATTGCATAATTGATTGTAAAATCGTTATTATATTCGTTATTGTGTAAAGTATTAGAATTGGATACGTGTACCAATTCTATGGTATAATCTCTTCGATCCGGATTGCCGGAAGTGCGGGGTAGAACCACGTGACCGGTTCTGCCACGCAGGGCTGGCTGGAACCGTTTACCTGGATTACTTATTGCACTTATTGCACTTATAAGAAAATGCGATAATACTGGGAATCGAACTTATGCACTTTATATTATTGTTATATTTATTATATGAATTATACCATTAAGCTATATTACTTATTTGTCTTATTTGCTTTATTGTAAAAAAGACGTAATATTTAAAGCTTTGTGCGTGCATGCGTTTTATTTATTTATTTTGTTTATTTATTTATTTTGGGTACAGGGTAGCCTTATAAAATCGGCTCCTGTTAACACTGTTGTCGTTAGGAGGGGTGTAACCCCACCTGGCCTTCCTGGTTCCGGCCCAACTGTCTGGTCGTAACAAATGGCCGGATATCGGTATTAATCGTAATAAAAAAAAGGTATAAAAAACCACGTAATATCGATCCGGCCAACCGTAAAAATTATACGTTAATAAATGCGGGTAACGTAGTTGGGTAATCGTTATCGTTTTTTTATATTTTTACAAAATGGCCTACTAACGATTGGTTTAATTTGGATTTGTTTGTAAATATTATATTTACGCGGTTAAAATTTGGTTTTTCCAACGCAGAAATTATATTTATTTGGATATAATATTTTAACCGGTATTTATAGCCAAAAGTCGTTGCCGTACAATTAATTGGATTTTTTACGTTAAAAAAATGGTTTGGGTATAATTTTAACGCCAATTTCGATTTTGTAAACCGTATTACGGCTTAAATCGAACCAGATTTTCGGCGGGCCAAAACCCGGATTTGGAAATGGTTTTTTTTCGACGGCTTTACCGGTTATTTTGGTATAAAAATATTTAATTATTACTTTAAATTTAATATCGAAATAATTATTTTGCCGTTTTATTTAACGTATTTTATATAACCTATAAACGTTTTAATATTTATTTATTTAAAAAAAAAATTGTAGGCGGTATTATATAAATATATTTAAAACGGTATTCCGTTATTTATCCGATTTAATTTCGTTATAGCGATCCAAATAAGTCGTTTTCGATTTGTTTATTAATTTAGCGGTAAATTAATATATTTTTATTTACGTAACGGTATTGGGAAATAATTTTTACGATTGGCCACGTTATTAGCGGTTTCCAAAATACCGGGTTATTTCCAATCGACGGTAAAAGAATATTGGTCAAATTACGTGGCCTATCCAACGTAGCGAATATTTCATATTATTTAAAAGCCTTACCTACCATTAAATAATTTATTCGAACCAAATATGCCGCGAACCGTATTACGGCCAAATCGTATTTTTTTAATTTAAATACAATTAACGTTTTTTTTTAATTTATACGCCGTTATTAACGAAGCGATTTTTTTCCGGTAACGTATTATTTAAAAATAAAATAATAAAAAAAAACGTCTGTAATATATTTTATAATATAAAATTAAAATAATATTAAAATTAAACGATAAATAATTTTAAACCGCTAATACGTTGGAAAATATGCGGGCCGTTTACGAAATTAAACAAAATTTAATCGAAAAAATAAATATTTACCAATAAAAAAAATTCGTTAAAAATTTATGGTATAAAAATAAAAAACAAATTATTTAACGTTGGCGAAAATTTAACGGTATATTTAACGGGGTTAAAATACAAAAAAAAAAGTATTTAAAAAATTTAAATTTTAAACCGGAAAACGTTCCGGAAGTTAAAAAACGACCTGGAAAAAAAAAAAACCGAATTTCAAATTTTACAGCCATAATTCCTCGATAAAAGGCTAATTTTAAATAATAATACGGATACGTAAATTAATATTACCGTAAAAACCAATTCCAATTATTTTATTAATATATATATATTACAATTTTTGAAATTAATTTTACCTTTTCCACCCGCAACGCCCTTTTAACCATTTCTATAATATATATTATTAATTTTATTTCCGTTTCGTTAATTTAGGAATATAAAACCGTTTGAAAAACGTTTTTCGCCGCCAATACCGGAATATAAACCGAACGATTTGGAAATACCCGGTTCGTTTTATAACCGTTTAAACGGTTTATTTACGGCAATTAACCCAAATTTTTTGGAATAAATATTTATAACGCAAATTACGGTTTTAATATAACCTTATTTTGGACCTTTTTAATTATTGTTGTGTTAATGTGTGTTAATTGTTTTTTAACGAGTAATTTTTGTAGGCGATTCCCTAACAAATTTACTGACCCGCGATTTTGTCGTGACCCGCGATTTTGCAACCCCCTTTTTGAGGGGGCCCACAACGCACAGCCCCCAAGTAACCTGCAAAATGTTAATGCTGAACTGATCAAACAAAGACTGTCACGGGCGCCCCGCGGGTTAGATCCGTCGGTCACATTCAGCTGTCTTCTGATTCTTTTGAAATTATGGGCTCCGACGTGCTGTCCAAGCTCAGAATCCGAAGCAGAAGGTTGCGACCGATATTGCGATCAGAAATGGACAGTCTCCGAGGGTTCGGAATGTCAGCACGAACAAGCTCTCGGGCCATGTTTTCAGCTTTTTGAAGTTGTCTTGTCTCCTCTCCAGACAGCCTCGCGCACGCGGCTGAAAGGTCTTCGCCATGAGCCATCAGTAGACTCAGTGCTTCAGCCCTCGCTACAATCTTGTCGTCGATTCCATTCAGTAAGGCACAATTGGTTCCAAAGCTTGATATGCTTCTTCCAGGAACCATTGTATACAAAAATGCCACCTGATCTTCAAGATACTGAGTATTGTAGTCGACCTTGACTTCCATGTGCGCGAACCCTACTGTCGGGCTTTCTGCTAGCAGGTCCTGCTCAAAAATCTCGTGGAAATGAGTAGCAGCAAGAACTTTGGGACGCACATTTTCTCCGGCGTCTGCGAATTGTGTAAAGAGAGCTGCGGCCAGAGCTGCGCCGTCGACTGGGCTGGTGCCTTTCCCGAACTCATCAATCAACACAAGACTACGCCTTGTCGCAAGGTTGATGGAGAACGCAGCCTGACGCAAATCAATGGCGAAGGCAGACTCAGGCCTAGCGGCACTCTCGCGCGTTGAAACCCTGGTGAGTATTCTGTCCACAGTCCCAATCCTTGCCCATTCTGCAGGCACAAAGCTACCGACGTGGGCAAGATAGACTATGAGAGCCACTTGTTTGAGATAAACGCTTTTTCCAGAATGATTTGGTCCGGTCAGAATGAGCATGCTCGGCATTTCGTCACCCTCCGAATATGAAAGCTCCGAGTTGGCTGCACTCTCGTTGCCATTCCCACCACGTAAAATGCAGTCATTAGGCACAAACGCGGGGACAACCAGTTCTTGAAGTAGATGACGTCCACGTCTGATTTCGATGACGTTTGACTCGGTCATCTCAGGGGCGGTAAGGTTATACTGCTGCGCCACAGTTGCCAGAGCAGTGAGGCTGTCCAGCTCCCCCTAGAAGTCGGACGCTTGCAATATTGCCTCGTTGTGCTCAAGAACTCTTTTGCGAAGTTCATGAAGAAGCTCTATCTCTTTATCTACGACTCGGGATTCAATAAGCTCGTGCCGCGACACAGGGATGTAAAAGATTTGCTCACCGTGTATTTGGGCTACAATGTCGCCGAAATAGTCATCTAGCTCTCTCATGCGTCTGTTCTTGAAGTAGAAGTTACCTTGATGAACGAATATCCTCAACCATTCGTCGCTAGCTCCAGGCTCTGGTCCATCATAGTTGGGCTCTCCATTGGCATTTGCGGAGACTACTGTCAAGAAGCCGAGCTGGTGGTAGTATATGCAATGTTGAATGTAAGCCGCAGCCCATTCTGGTACATCCCGGACGATATGACGTGCAGCCTCTTGAAGGAGGCTGGGAAAACCATTGTAGGTTCGGGTCAGCTGATCAAGATCTTGATTTACTCCTGGAAGGATAACTGTGTCGTTGATAGTCTCGGTAGCGTCAAAGTCAATCGTGTCCGAGACCATCTTCCCGACCTGCATAATCTGGCGCGGATCAACCTGCGCTTGCATCTAGAAGGAAAAATTAGACGCGTCCTTGTCCCAGGAACCGTAGCACAACTAACCCTGTTCACTACTCCAAGAGGCGCTCCTCCAGTTTCAAGCACCATAACTGTTTCGTAGAGCTCGATCGTAAACTTGGAAAATCGTTGCAAACTTTTCCAAACTCCTCTCTTGGCGGTCGCTAGAGATGACGGCTTATCCACACCTCTCTGGATGTGATTCATGATCGTCTTCATATTCTTGATCATCCTTAGTTGTTTTATAATCATTGTGAACGTTTCACTGTTTTCTGGTCGAATCAGTATCGCGATGATGTTCTGTCTCTCCTCCAGGAGACCCAGATCTGTACTGGGCCGGAGAAAGATTTGTTTCAATCTAGCTTTTCCTTGAGGGGTGCGTGCATGTCGTTGGAACAGTCCGTAGACAGAGAGGCTTTCTTTAGCCCCTGAGCTTGATTTGTCAGGACCACCTTTTTGGCTATCTGGGTGAGACTCTGACCGTAAGATCTGAAGGGCATCAAGAGTGTCGTCATTGAGAAACATGGAATTTGCCAGATCAAACATGGTAATTGTCCGGATGGCATGTGCAGCCGATGCAGGTAGATCTCTGGGAAGAAACTCCGAGGCCCTACGACGCTGGAGTTCGCTCATGATCGCGCCGGCACATCCAATCTGTAACTTTGTAAGGAGCAGTCCTTGACGTGAAAACTGAAGTGGTTGGAAGACTTACCGAAAGACGGCTGGATAAATTAATCAGTGAGCCTAGTCTCAGGCCTCCTTGGTTCGATCCAAATTCCGATCCACTGACACCGGCGTCCAAGGCAGAGTCGCCCGCCATTTTCATGACCAGAGAGGGGTGGCTGTAACAGTTCAGCTTCAGTTTTGCGAGCTTCTCGATAGCTATTTGGTGGTTGAACTCAGAAGAACCAGTCGAGTGAAAAACATAGGCTCCGTTGGCTTAAGTTTTCATTGGAATTTATCAGCGGTGCCCCCCCCCCCCCCCCCCCCCCCCCCCCCCCCCCTCGCTGGTGACTTTGTAGCTGTACATACCTCCATTATTGCCTTGAATATCATGTGCACGACGCTCCAGGTATGTTACCAACCCATCCGATGCACGATTTGGGACGATAACTACGGTGGGCTGTACATGAAGTAGGATTGTTTCGACGAGCTCTATGCCTGCCATAGTGTCCTGTTGGATAGATAGGCTCTCTTCCATGGCAGAGTAAAAAGCAGAACCAAAACTTCCATTGGTCTGGAGTTCGATGGCAAGGATAACATCGTTAGAGGAGTCTGGGTATTCATCCTGGTCCGACAAGTTACCACTATCGCTTTCGGCTTGGAACTGTGTTCGTCGTTGGGAACGAGATGCTGAGGACGAGGACGAGTACACTGAGGTAGAGTGTTGCGATCTGATTGAGGGCAGCTGATCTGATGATGATCTTCCCGCCTGGCTTCCCTGTCTGGAGTTTGATGGTTGCCTGTGTTGGCGTTGTCGGCTACGTGACTGGCTGGCTGGCAACAGAGACGGCGTACCTCTGATAGTACTGGGAAAGGGGCTGCTTGGGTCCATGTTTGGGGCCTCCACTGCTTTATTCAACAAAGGCCACAGAGTTCAGGGCATCCAGACTGCCTTGATGTTCTTGTTATTCTCAACTGGACAACAGCAAAAGAACAGGTCTCTCTCCCAGCAGCCAGAATCAGTTTCCGACTTAGGAATTGGGGAGGGGCTTGAGAAGACTGGACCCGATTCCGGACGACTCAAATTGGAAGGCACGATAGGAATTCGCCGTGCTAGTTGGCATGACACCTTAACCGAGAAGGGAAGGAACGTACCATCAGCCCGAGCTCATAGCCGATACTCACCGTCATCATCAGACTGAACCCCAGAGAGGCAGGAACCCACAGTGTGAGAGTATCCCCGATTATCAAGTCGCTGTTTGCAGTTCACGTAGGGAAACAAATCTGGAGTAGTGCGCGCAGATATTGAACGAGCATCCCGGCGTTGGACCGACCAACAACATAACATTCTTATGCGCCCGTTATCAAAAACGAATAGCCTCCTTTCTTTTTATTTTCGTCTCTTTTCGTTTCACGCCTTTGCTCCATCGTTCCCGCTCTTGACCCACTGCGCAAAGTCTTTCCTCTGCTTCCTGATGTTCACAAAGCCCGGCCTCGATTCGAGGAACCGGTACGGGTTTCCCACGTAGTCCTTGTCGCCCTCCTTGTCGCCCTCGCGCTCGATCTTGCCCGCCCACTCGCGCCACTGTATCGGCCGCAGGTGCGGAGTTCCCAGAACCAGCCCCAGGCAGATGATCAGCAGCGCCGTCACCGTCTCGATCGAGATGTCGATGGGGAGGGATGTGGTGGCCGCGGCGGTCGCCGGCGACGCCCGGCCTGCGGTCGGTGACGTCGCAGCAGCTGAGGGAGCGCCGGTCGAGTGCAGGGCTGAGTGCTCATGAGCTGAATAGCAGCTGTTTATGGTGATGTGCTTTTTTTGTCAGTGTCTTCTTCTCTTGGAGTGGACGTGTGTATAGCTTACGCATGTGCCAGTAAAACCAGACCAAAGGTCGTGATAGACTTGGAGATCCAAGTCATTTTTGCTCGAAGTGGGTGAGAAAGTGCGCTGGATATAGATTATTGTTGTTTGCCCTGTTCTGAAATTACAGATGCAAGTATATCACTTGTACAATGGTGTCGCCGTTGGTCTGTGTTGCCAGCGTCGCATCGTCAGGATGGATGCCATTGCCTGGATGGGTTCACTAAGCTCAGGTAAGGTGGGGCCCACCTTAGGAGGAACCGTGTATCACGTGACACTGACAGTCTTGCCAGTGGTACTATGCTCTTACCGGGGTCATCGTTTCTCGTAACTGCATCTCGTGCCTAGAACCGGACGACACTCCTTCATTCTGCTGTCTCTCATACCCATGGGTTTCAATCCCCATTGAAAACTACAAATTTAGCAGCACAAATCAATCTAATCAATAAAAATTTCCCAAGCCCTGTTTCATTATGGTGTGCAAATACATCGATTTTGCCCCTAATTGGCTCATCACATTTCACTTCTGCTGACGCATCCCTCTGAGGACAATGCCATTGTTCAGTCTTGTTTCCGCATATGGATTTAGCCAATACAGAGCTACTTGGGGCAGATGCCCAACCTGGAACAGGAAAGGAACTTACTGCCACACTTGATAACATCGCCATACATGGTCTATATCAAGCTGAAGTATGTGGGTGCCAGCGAATATCGAACTGAAACCATATGTTCATTGCTGCCAAGCGGCACCTTGCGTTACTCTCTGATCTGGAGTGAATACATCTAGTTGGTTTAAATCCTTTTTATTAGAGATGAAAAACTCTCCTGGGTGTGCTTCCTGGCCTATTTTACGACCGTGTTTTTTCGTGAAAACACATATCCTGAAAAAAAAGAAGAAGAAGAAAACGCCTCCATAACCCCCTTAAATGCACCTTAGCACCAGCCAGCTCGAGCTTAAGACGAATCCCTTGATTCGAACCAGCATGAAGAGCAGTGACCCCAAAAGACTCCGGGATTACACGAGACAAAACCGTGGAGAGAACAACTAAACCAACAAAAGAGATACAAAGGAAACCTGGGGTATTCAGAAGATGTTGACTTGTGTACAATGCACCATACAAGTACATGAAAAAAGAGTAACGGGACAAACAGAATACAGGAGCAAGGGAGGCAACTGATGCGTTGGATCATTCAACCTTGGTCACCGCATCGACCTCGCCAATGTTCCAGTCCTGCGGCTCGACTTCGCTAATGTTCCAGCTCTCCTCGAGAGTGCCGTTGTCGACACCCTCCTTCAGTAAAGGATCATCGTCGAGGTAGAAGGCATCGAACGTCGATGGATCTTGGGGGCCCAAATCAAGTCCAGGCATAGTCGACGGCAGGTTGGCATCGGTGACGTGCCTGCTCTCCACGGGAGTAGCAAGGCTGGGATCGATCGAAGGCTGCGAACTGACGACAGGAGCTGACGGAATGACTTGTCGCCCCTGATGCAGCCAATCGGCGTGGCCCTGCTGCTGCTGATGCTGGTTGGTGTACTGGTGGTAGTGATGTGGCTGCTGCTGTTGCATTACCGAGTACCGCGTGAGGCCCTGCTCAAAGCTGTTGGCAGGCGTTGCACTGCTCCGCGGTACAAAGTCATCAACGAACTCGGGTGGCGTCGACCCAGCCCGGTAGCCGCCGTGGCCATGCTGATAGTGGTGGGCTCCGCCGCCCTGAACGAGAAGGCCAAAAGCATCGTTTCCGCCATAGGCACTCGGCATTGGGTGAATGATTTGCCCAGTAGTAGCGGGATACAGGTTGTATGCCGGCAGCGGCTGGTACGGATGACTCGTCGGCAGCATCATATTCCCAATGGCGGGCGACGTGTTCCACTGATCTGGGTCGTGCAAGGGCGTGTATCTGCCGCTGGGGTTGGGGTAATATGAAGAGTCGGGCGTATCGCGGCCGCGGGTCCTAGTGCCACGCGGGACGTACTCGCCATCAAACTCGTCGTCGGAGAGGTCCATCTCGCTCCGCACTTTCTTCATGTAACTACTGCGGGGCTTGGACGGTGTGAATTTGTAATCCGGGTGCGCGCGGTGCAGCTGGTCGCGGTCAATCTTGGCCCACGCGGCGAACTGGTCCCGGACGCTCTCAGGCTCCGAGTCCCAGCTGTCGGCACATACACGCGAAACGACCTGGTGGTTGCTCTCCATGCAGTACTTTTTGCAGACGAGCTGGTACGCCTTGCGGTACAGCATGAAGGCGTTCATCGGCCGCTTGATCTTACCGGCCTTCTTGCCCGTCATGACCTCCGCGTGCCGCGCCTCGGGCCCACGATTGACAAAGGCCTCGATGTCGATGATCTGCTCGTCCATCTCCTCGGCCAGCTGACTGAGCGGCTTGTCAATGCTCTGCTTGGGCTTGGGCACCGCCTCAGACCGCGGCCTCTTCTTCTTAGGCTTAGGCTTCGTCACGCGGCCCTCCTTGGTGGAAGACAGGTTCGCGTCGGGGGATGTGCGCGGCGTGGAGCGGCTGCGGAGGGCCGCAGCCCGAACCATGCGAGGCTCCGGCGTCGGTGGCGATGTCGCAGGAGTGCTGTAGGGGCGGTCCTGTGGTCCGAGACAGTTAGGTTGGTTTCGCAGGTCAAGGTGAGCCAATGGGTTATGGCAACAGCAGGAAATGGAAATGGAAATTCTTACATTGCGGCGGAGTTCATCTGGAGCTGGATACGAGCCCATGTTGGAGTGTGGCGATGCATACTCAAACTGTTGGCCATACCCATCCTGACCTCCCATTGAGGGCAAAACATCGGGAAAAGGCTGAGAGTACTGAGGTGCCGGAGATGCGTATCGTGAAGGGGCCTGAGAATGCATCGTCGGCTCGTGAGGGTACATTTCGTTGTGCTGTACCAATTGCTCAAGACCGAATGTGTCGTGATTTGATGGATTGGGTGAAGTATTGTCCATCTTTTTTTCGGAAGTTGGATGTCTTCAAAGGGGCCAAAAGCCTTCTTTTAACAGATGGTATATTTTGCCCTACCTTGAGGAGTTCGGCGTTGAGCTGTCGTGGGTACGGAGGTCGCCGGGCAGAAGCTCTTTCAGAAAACGAGACACCGGGCTGCGAATGTGTGCGCAGTGCGTGCAGTGTGCCTATTCTGGTGTTGCACAACTTCCCTTTGGGAGTGGATGCCGGAGCGCGGGCCGTTTGATTATAATGCAAGTCTCTTGCAGGACGCAGAAACAAAATGGGCCGGGTGAAAGAAGTGCGTGCCCAATGTTCCAGGCACCACCAACGATCCGCACTTGAAACTGATCTTCGGGGAGAAGAGCTCGTTGAAAGAAGAGACTCGGCTGGTCCTGTTGATCCGAATGTGGTTTTCTTGTTAAATGAAAAGCCTACAGGATGATCAAAACCAAGAAGTGATGGGAAGGGCTGACGGGAGTGAGCTGCCAGAGATCCGGGTCAGGGGCTGAAAGGCTGCTGGGGGTGGGCTTGGATACCCTGTGGTACTATGTGATCAGTCCGGTTCGGATCGGAGGGGGGGCTCGCTGCCGCGGTGTAGGCAGATAGGGCGCGCGCAACACCACTGCCACACAAACCACCAGGGCTGTATGTCAGTCAGATGGAACTGCACACGGAGCTGGGCGAATGTCACTCACCGACAGTTCGCACGGCAAGCTCACTGCTGCAGATGCGCAAGAATGCGGTATCGATGTGGTGTTCGCTGTCGTTGCCTGTCGGTGTCCGCCGGGGATGTGATGCTGTGAGGGTGCTGGAAGGCAGCCCAATGAGGATATCGGGCTCCACTATCTCGATGAGCGGCTGTAGGCACAGCAAGGTGGGAATATGACCTGTCTCCTTTGTTCTGTTCCGTCTGTCTTCTTCTTTCCAGGCAGAGTTCTTCTAATGCAAATGCTGTATGCAACAAAATGTTTTTCTCTCTCTCCTCTCTTGCGCCACTAATTTGTCTGATGGCCTTTTTTTCCTTTGTGGTATCATGTGTTTGAGGGCTAAGTGGCAGTCCAGACACAAGATCAAACGAAGGCCAAGTATTTCAGTGTCTGCACCTGCTGGGGTGTCGGATAGTGGTGTGGGTGACTTCGTTGTTGATGTTGGGAGAGAGGCAATTCACCTTTGTTCCAATTAGGGGATGGCAAAGAGCGGAGAGAGAAAAGAAACAACGACAGGGAAGGAGGCAAAGAAACTGACGCTGTTGCTTAGTTTTTGTATCCTTTCTTTCATCCTTGTCTTGAAGCTTTGCCCCGGATGCGACGCCGGCAAGGACCGGATTCTGCACTGTTTCGGTGTGCCCCAAGCAGATCTCCCATACTGGAGTGATTTGGACGTGATTTTCTCATTTCTTTTTTTTTTTTTTTTTTTTTTTTTAATATCTGGGTGCGGCGATAGATGCGTGTGGTGGAACACGGGTGGGAAAAAAGTCGTTGTCAAAATTGCCGTTTTCGGAATTATTGTTGCCAAGAACAGAACAACCCGGCAGAGAATACAGGATGCAGTCAGTGACAGCCGCAGCTTGTTTCAACATACCACCATCCTTACGAAATCCAGGTAGGAACACGATGGGCTTTCTATTTTCTGCATGTTTGTTGGCTAATGGGGTAGTCCCTAGGGCAAAGGAGCTGAGGGAGGCTACGAGCAAGCTTGAACGAGGGCATGCCATTACACACCGTGGCCAAGATTAGGTCAAGCTTCACGCACCTATCTTAGATTTATGAAAGTCCTCACCAACCAACACTTGTATCGGCTGAGTCCGGTACCGTTTGGGAAAATGGCAATTGGTGTGTAGACGGTCGGTAAGTGTGCTGGTAGACGTGAAGCAGTCGGGTTGCAACAGTGCAGTTCATGCCCTGTCCTCCCTATGCCTGCCGTAGGTATCTCGGTCTTCTTGTCTCCATCCTGTGCGACCAGCAACCCAGGCACTCGCATACATGCCTGAATACCTTACGGGGCATTTTTCTTCAAGTCACTTTTTTTGTTTCTTGCTGAATTGTGAGCAGAAACATCCAGCCCCGGCCTCACGTGGATGGCGGGTGAGATGTTACTGCTTCCGATGAATGGGCTATTGCTTGCATCTAGTCAGCAATTCTGTTTCATTGGTATTTCTGCAAAATTTATTCTTTTCTGAAGATCCAGTGTCGTCGCTGATTGATTACCTCAGGGAGTGGGAAATTTGCTTGGCGAGCAACTATCTGGTTTGGAATGTTGGGGCGTTTGACGAGACCCAGACCGGACCAGCAACCCGGAAATGGCAAGCCGCCCTTGCAAACAAAAAAGTTCCAAGACAGCGGCGGGCGCACCCATCGTCTCCGGCAACATGGTGAAATCAGTCTCATGCTTCTTCCAATCTTGGATAACTCTGCTCGTGATTGCGACATTCCTTTGATGTCCTCGCGAGAGGCGAGAAAAGTGAGGGTCCCCCCAAATGCGGGGGGTGATTGCTTCAATTTCTTTGAACCCCCTTTTTCTCTCTCAAGCCTCATGCTGTCCCAAGCCACAAAAGTTTGATGCATCCAGCATGTATTCCTACTGTTTTCTTCTTATTCTATTTCCCCCCCCTGTTTGTTGCTCGTCATCTTTGCCTGTACTTAACCATGCCGCTTCTGGTTGGAGGATAGTCACGAGCCGGGTTTTGGGTGGCGATCCGTTCATGTGTTTTCCGCTGCCAATAACCGATCAGCCAGCCATACCAAGTTTTCTAGCCCTCTTTGGAAATAAAAAAAAAAAATTGACGAAGGTGAGAAGAAAGGCTGCCCCGTCTTGAGTCTAGTTCATATCTTTCTTTGGGCTTTGCAATTCCTAGCTTCTGCAACGTACCCCAGTTGAGTGGTCTTGATCGTCGACGGGGAGGTGTTCGTCGGATTTGCGGTTGAGGTTCATCCTCTCCTCTTTTTTCCCCCTTCATTCCCCTTCCCGTGTCTTGGGGCCCGTTCGTTGTAGACAACCGTCAACACGTTTGAATCAGGTGTGTGTTACAACCTTGGTGGGTGCGTCCCGGTTGGGCGAGAATGCCCGCAAAAGGCAACAGGTGAGGAGCAGAAGAGGGCATGCTCCGCCGTCCGTCGGGTAGCTGCATTGCGCCTGCCTGGGTAAGCTGTTGTCGGTGAGATGAGGTGTGGCTGACCCAAGGTGAGTGAATGTCAGATCAGCTCTCAAATCACTTTGAATGCCGAATTAATTTCCTTGCTGGCTGTTGATTGCTCTCAACTATCACTTCTAGGCGTCGAATAGTGGTACCAGCAAGGCAATAATGACACTGCCCGCTCAGCTCCCGTCCAGTCATTTCCCGGACGATATCATTGCTACCTGACAGAATTCTGGATCTCATTGGGCTTTTGTACCTTTCCCTCTTCCTCAAAGAACCCATTGATCATACTTCTTTTCGTTCTACCTTTGACAAGTCCAAGTGTTTGTGCGTTATCGCGCTCATTTATTCCCGTCAAAGGCAGACACATTTGTCTACATAATTTCCTTAGGACTGAATTCTTTCCTCTTTCGATGACTGCAACGACAAAAGAATATGCCTACCTATTTTGTCTATCAAAAATGGCCGCTAACCACATGACCCCAACACCAAAGGCCCATGCGAAAGCCAGCTGCCCGTTTGTCTACAACTGGATCGGAACAGCTACTTTTCCGCATTGCCCTGTTCTATATCATAGTCTGTTGATTTCAACACTGTCGAGTCTTTCTATAAAAATATGCTGCATCGGCCAAAAGTAATGTCTCGGGCCCATCCCCCAACCCACCGTTCCCTCCTCCCCAGAGAATAGCCGGCCTGGCAAACGCCACTAGGGTGCACAAAACAAAATAAACGTGGTCCGTCTCCACTGTACTTGTTCAGCCCTGGAGTAATTACTACGTTATGTGGCGCTCGGAGCAATACATCCTTTTCGGCAGGGTCCGAATCAAACAGTCACTGCGGTCAAAGTCGAGGCCCGCCAGCATGGTACAATCAACTACACCCTGCGGAATCCCGCATGGATCTTGTCGAGACCTAGGTACGTAATAAAACAGAAACAAACACTCTAATCACTGTGTATAAATTTCACTCACGAAAATGGCTCGAGTTTAACTAAAGGTATTCTCTTGTCAATGTCAACGTCAAGTTTTCCCCTGGTCTAAACGTCCGCCCTCTTCAACGGGCAGCTAGCTTCTATATGTTTGACATTCTTCCTCCATCAAAGCTGCCGTTGTCTCAAATCCTAAGAGACCTCTTTTTCAGTATCTTCAAAGCATCACAAAGGTTGGGTGATCCCAGACAATGTTATGCATAGCGCAATATCTCGACTGAAAACAATGAAAGAAAAGAAGAAAAAGAAAAAATAGTAGTAGTAACACCTCTCCCACCCAGTTTGAGTCTATATGTAATTAAAACACAACTTGGTGCTTTACTAATATCTCAAAAACTCCATGCCCCAAAATGCAATCCGAAAAGGAAAAAAAAAAAAAAAACCTCTAAAAGATGAAATAAAGCCTAGTCTATCAAACGACCAGAAATGGAATGACACCTAGTAATTGAGGCTTCCCCAATGCCGAGGCTTCTAGACCTTCAAGGAATCCCACTGTTGAAACTCGATGCCGGTGTTGACGGCTTTACTGGAGGGGTTGGATCCTGCGGGCGTGGTGATGGTGACAGAGCCTCTATAGGCGGAAAAACAGGTGGTGTCGGACTTGAGCTTGGGTGAATACCATTCATGTTCGTCGGTGGGAAAGACGGTGAGTGCTTTGTGGGTGACACGCCTGCGCTTGAGGGCGGTAACGGCGATGGCTTCTGTACTGATCTATTCTCCGAGAAGCCGGGTTTGAATTGCGGCGTAGTCAATGGTCCCGGCAACGTGTTCGCATTTGGAGATTGTGCTTTGGACTGAAGTGACTGTCGCGAGGTGTCAAAACTGGCCTTTGTTGGGGACTGGGGCCTCATGGCGGCCGCAGACTCTGCCCTGGGTTGTGCTGGTGCCAGGACAGGTGTGGTGGAGGGGTGGACCCGGCCATTGGTCTTCTGTCCATTCGTGTCGCCGCCGACATTCGTGGGGCTGGACTGCTCAAAGACGGTATCGTATGCCCGGGCTTTTGTAGGGGACTGGCTGGGCGGCGATAGTTCCGGGTGGGGGGACGAAAACGGATTGTGCACGCCATCAGACTTGGGCCTTTGTAACGCACGAGTCTCGGTAGACTGCAGTGCAGTGGCCGCTGACTTTATGGGTATGGTGAAGTTTTGATGCTCCTGCGGGGGCGGTAGAACTGGAGAGCTGGCCGAGGTGAAAGACAAGTCACCAACCCTCGGTGTCTTGACGGCACTCGCTGGTGGATCGGCAGCCTTTGTGCCAAGCTCAATGGTGTTTTCACTAGCAGTGCCGTTGAGAACTATCGACTGCTTTGCGTCCTGAGATGATTCGGAGTTTTGTGTAGTAGGAGCTGCCTTGACAGTCGCAGGAGAAGAGCTGGCAGATCCAAGCTTGATCTTTATGACTGTGCCTCTAGGACGGAGACGCTCGTTCTCCTCTTGACGCTTTTTGCAGGGCTCACAGATGAAGTGGAAATCCTCCCGCTCTGCCTCGTCCTGGTCGATGCCAAGACACTTGCTGTGCTGCCAGACATTGCATCTTTCGCATGCCACGCTATGTTCGCCATCATCAACTTGGCCATGCAACCCGCAGACACAGTCGAACACCCACTCTTCCTCTTCGTCATCGAGCTCCTCAAGAGCTCGCTTGGCCCTTTGGATCTCAGCCTCTCGGCGCCTTTCTGACATTCGCCCAGGGGCGGATCCAACACTTTTGCTATCCTCTGAAAGGACCGAGAGCTCTCGCTCGTGCTGTAAACGGCGCGCCTCTCGCTCCCTGAGGCGCTTCTCCCTTGACATTAACCTCGAGTTTCGTTCCTTTTCAATTTTGCACAGATTCTCCTGTTCCTTCCGGGCAGCAGCCTCCTGCTCAAGTTGCTTGAGCTTTTCGGCTTGTGTTTGTTCGTCGATACGGTTCTTCTCAGCCTTGTGAGCCAGGCGACTGGAACGCTTGGCGTTCGCCATCTTTTCCAAATTAAGAAGCTCCCGTTCTCGCTCTCGGATCTTTTTCTGCCGCTTTTCTTCCTCGCGCTCCAATATGGGGACCAGGTGGTCCTGGACTTGCTTTCTAAGTATCTTCTCGTTCGGGTCCTTGGTCTTCTTGAACCTTTCAAGAAATTGGTTGACATCGTCCAGCGAGACGGTGATACATTCCCACTTTGCCCCGCCAAGACCGTCATCTTCAAGTTGTTCTAATTCTTTGGAATCCTGATCGTCCTGTGCATCTTCGTTGCCATCTTCGTCATGATCGACTGTGGAGTCCGCAGTCCCAGATACGCGCCGCCGCTTGGCAGCCCTAGCAGCGGCACGCGCCTTCTTGGAGTTCTTCTTCGGCTTCGGCGTAGGTGGTTTCGGCGGCGGTGCATCAGTCAACCTGTAAAGTCGGTTATCGTCGAGAAGAAAGTAGGTACGGTCATCCTCATCCCAGCCAATGGGTTCAATCCTCTTCTCGTATGTCAGCCAGTATTCTAGAGACGACGCACCAGTCAACATTTGACTTACCCAAGCTGTATGGTCATGATCGGCATCTTTGATCTCGCTCATGCGCTCACGTAGCTTATCGGATTGGCGCAGCATGAGTTGGGTCATTTGATGAAGTACTCGGATCTAATAGGATATATGCTGTCAGCTAGCATGTCTTTCATGGCCATGCCGATTGGGAATCTTACCTTCTTGAAGACGTCAAAATCGGTAAATCTGAGCGCAACTTCATCATTCCCGAATGGGTTCTCGATCTCTGGGGCTTTTGAAGTGAACTGCCTCCTGCTATACTCATCGAACAACTCAAGTCTATATTGGCGCAATCTGTTAGCGTGCGGATTTTGGTCTCGTCGATTGAGTGCGCGGACACATACGTTAGGCCTCTATGGGAAGAGAGAAACTTGAGGATGCCCAGTCCGATTTCTTGAAGCGCGGTCGAGTGGGGTTTAAGACATTCTGCCTCCAGTTCCTTGGGTGATCAGGTAGCCGTTAGCATAGTAACATCAGGTCCAGATACGTAAACCAAACCTTACATCCATATCCGGAGGTTCGATCTTCACTGCAGGCCCAAAGATGGCTAGGAACTGCACGACATTGGCGAGTTGCCACATGTTCCTGATGCGCTGTAGTAAGGAAGGCTCCTTGGGAGCCGGGACGTCTTCACTATCAACCTCCTGAAAGGAGCGCTTCCTTGAAGAAACCATCGCGGCGGCCTGCTCGAGGAGCCGAGCAGCAATCGATAATCCAATCTATCAAGAGTAATGATTGTGCAGTTGTTGACTGAAACTTCGGGGCGACGGTGCCTGAGGATGTATTCAGGTCAATACCTAGGCAAGGGTCGGTTTGATGGTTAGAGATCGCGTCATTACTCGTCTCGAGGGGCAAGCCAGTTGTCAAAATGAGCAACCAAAGTGCATCCAAGCACCAAGTTGCAATAGTTAAAGGTCAATATTCAGATAAGAATGGCAGAAAAGCACCTGGCGTTGACTGTGGGTAGGAGATGCAAGGTGGACCAAACTTCCTGAAGTTAGGCACAAGCTGAGCCAAAGATGACGATGATTTCACTTTCTCCTGCGGACGACGCGGTTTCGTCGGTCGCGACTTGACAGGGTGGTAATCGTGTGGGAAGCCCTCCACTTTGCGCGATGTTATGTAAGCGAGATTATCTTCACGTGACTACGGGTGGAGTGTGCAACGGCACTTGTCTTATCTGAATGGCACGCGTCTTTCGGATGCTACCTCCAATGGTCTGGTACCTTACCTTAATGTCAGGACCCACCAAGCGTGCATCGGCTGGTTTCAGGGACCAAGGGGGACTGGCCAAGCTTAACTGGCGGCCTCACAGACGACACCTTGCAGCAGATACATTAGGCTGTGAGTGTATAGCATATCCACGAAGTAGTTTGATCTACGACTGCCAGAGATACATTGCAGTAAAATCAGCATCGTTTTTCTTTTTATATTGAGATCAATTTTAGCTCAAAAACTGTTTGCAACGAGTGCCAGTGTATGTATTTTCACCTCATCACAATTCAATTTCTCTAACGTTGGCTTGCATGGTACATATAGCTCTTATGTAACGTAAGGCTGGCGCAGCATACCATAGAAAGCTAAACGTACAAGTACCATGCATCTTCCCGTGGCTAGCATGCCTGTCACAGTCCCATTTGATAATTGATGTCGTCTTGGCCCCCACCAAGCCCACTTGCTGACGCGTTGTTGGGCTGACACTTGTAAAAGCAATATCTCGTTGCAGAATTGTGATCGGTATTGTCGGAAAGCAAAGTCAATTGGGAAGATGAATTGAGCAGAGAGTACAGGAGACAAATAGGCGTTGATATGACAGCCAAACTTGAAACGTATAAGGCTAAAATGATTGGCAAGAATCGCTTTACTTAATGTGCAGAATGTACCCAGGAACACCTTAAATCATTCTACCTTCGATGTCAGCACTTGTAGGTGTGGCAGGTCGGTGACAAGTAGTAGGTGTACATTCAAGGCGGAGGTAGATTTCAAGAACAGTGCGACCAACAGACGTGGGGTGGGTACGTGTCTTGGAAGGGGGCTGAGTAAGTTTGGAGGAGGTACCTGGACAGAATTCCTCCGTTGCTCGTAATTGACGACTCGGAAACTTGCAGAACCACTTGGCGATTGACGAAGAAACAAACAATTGAGAGGTTCAATACATTGACGAAACATCGCGACGAGGATATACCAACGACAGTAGTACTGTTTGTACAAAACGTGGCGGTCCCGCTCACAATCAGCCTGGACCGTGCTGGACCCTAAAACCGTTTAGCATCTTTACCTACCTAAGATAAGCACAGCACCTGCATATCCAGATTGGCGGTCCCAATCCTCCTCGTTCGTCGCTTCGCGGGCGATCTGAACTTCCCGTCCGTTCCCGTCTGGGCCATTCTAGACACTTTCTTGGGTTTATTGGGATCTTTGCTGGACAATGATTCCCAGTGGATAATAAACACGACGTCGAATTTGCGACTGCGCCGAGCGCATTGCGCACTAGATTGACTTTCTCCTCTGCCCGCACGGAGACCTCCTCGCGTACAAACATTTCATCGAAGCTTTTTTTTTTTTTTTTTTTGCTAGCGTGTCGACGCCATGGCAGATCCCTCGAAATATCCGCAACAACCACCTTACCCTAATGTTTCCGATTACTCGCAAGAGCCCCAGGGTTCGTCAAATGGTCAAGATGATGGCCAACAACAGCGCGGGCGGCAAACGAGCCAAGCGGCACCATCGGGACTGGCCCCTTCGACGTATTGGGAGAATTCGGCACAAGGATCGCGGAGCAATGAGGGTACTGGTGAAGATTTCGTCGACGACCCCATGGCACTTCAGTTTGCTCTCCCACCAGACATCAACCCACGACGCCCCTCATCAGCTCAGCAGTACGCGAATTCGATCTACGAGCCTTCACAACCATATTATAATGAGCGGCCACAACTCCACATACATACCGACTCTATAGACTCGGACAGAGCGCCGCTAGCCACCAATGCGCAACCTATATCCGGAAACCTCGCCCCGGGACATGATGGGTTGAATAGGGACAGTTTCCAGACTGTACGCGACATGGATACCAGCAGGGACAACAGGACGCTGGGGGCAGATCTTGAGCATAGCCAGAGGAACCGAAGCTTCGGCAATTCGTTGATGCCGGACGATGGCGGCTTCAGGCGGTCTCGCACAAACTCGACTGCGTCAGGAGCCTTGTCGCGAACTGCATCCATGGTGAGGGCCATGTCTCAGCGTGTTGTCAACATCAGTGGTGAAAATGAGGTGCTCGAGCAGCAGGCTCGACGTCGCTCTCGGTCACCTAGCGCAGAAAGGGGGCATTTTGCAGATGCTCCGATCCAAATCGACACTTCTTACCCGTCTCAGATGTACCCGACCCAGGAGAAGCATCCGGCGAGCCCTAACATCAATGATGCGCCTCCTCCACCGACATTTCAGCAGTTTCGACGGCCTCAGCCCATGATGAACCCCCTCAAGGGCAAGTCACTTGGCATATTTGGGCCTGAGAATCCCATCCGGAAGTCGTTGTGCAACATACTCGTCCTGCCCTGGACTGAGCCTTTAATTCTTCTGTTAATTGTGGCCCAGGCGGTTCTACTGGCAGTTGAGGCGGCTCCTACTATTGAAGAAGGCGGTCCTCAACGTGGCGACCGCTTTGGATCAGCGATTGACTGGGCCATTCTGGGCCTGTTCATTGTTTTCACCCTAGAAGTCATCGCCAGGATCATCGTATCTGGCTTCATTCTCAACGCAGCCGAGTACAGCACCATTGACCGGAACCGTGGGATCAAAGTAGCCGTTTCTGACAAGTATAAACAAATATTTCAGCCAACCAGGCAAAAGTCGATCAGACGTCCGGCCCAGGCGGAACACTATGGTCCATCAACTTTTGCGCGCTCCATCACCATCATGCAAGGCCAGGCGGTGCCCGAGACTATCGAAGAGCAACAGCGGATGCAGCTGGCACGGAGAGCCTTTTTGCGTCACGGCTTCAACCGTCTGGATTTTATAGCTGTTGTGGCTTTCTGGATCTCCTTCGGCCTAAGTGTTGCTGGTCTGGAGAAGTCGCTGCATCTCTGGGTCTTCAAGATGCTGAGTTCACTGCGAATCGTTCGATTGCTGGCTATCACTAAGGGAAATGCTATCATTCTGCGCAGTTTGAAGAAGTCGGCACCGCTTCTGGTTCGAGTCTCGTTTCTCATCGGCTTCTTCTGGCTTCTCTTTGCCATTATTGGCGTGCAAAGCTTCAAGGGGAGTTTGAAGCGCTCTTGCTTCTGGGTAAATCCAGAACAAACGAACAACATATCTGCTGGATTCCAAAACGACGATGCTCAGTGTGGTGGCTGGCTGGACAGTTCGGGCACAATGAAGGCCTGGATTCGACTCCCACCCAATGAAACCGGCGAGTCCGGGCAATTGTTGAGCAAGCCGCTGTTCGATTTCAAAGGCGAAGGCAGCCCGAAGGGCTTCATTTGTCCACGCGGCTCTGTTTGTCTTGAGCAGGATAACCCACACAACGGCACGGTGAACTTCGACAACATTCTCAACTCTCTGGAGCTTGTGTTTGTCGTCATGAGTGCCAACACATGGTCCGACTTGATGTATCAAATGACAAACACTGACTACCTTGCGGCCGCCCTGTACTTCGCCGCCGCCATCGTTATCATGATGTTGTGGATGACCAACTTGTTGATCGCAGTCATCACGTCTTCCTTCCAGGTCATCAGAGAAGAAAGCAAAGCAAGTGCGTTTACGGCCGATGAGGACGCCTACCTTGTGAACGAACCTGATGGGTTTCCGAAGCGGGTTTCCGGGCTCCAGAAGATTTACAACAAAACATGGAGGATCTGGCCCATCATTATCGCCTTCGATCTTATCGCCATGGCCTGGCGCAGTGTTCGAAGCAGTCCAGAACGTATTCGGTTCATTCAAACCACCGAGCTGGTCGTTACCATTTTGCTCGTGTTCGAAATAATATACCGCTTTGCGGCGGATTGGAGGGAATTTCACCGGAGGCCAAGAAACTTGGTCGACCTCTTCTTGGCTGTAGCCACTGCTGTGATTCAAATTCCAATTATCCGGAACTCAGGGGAGACGTATGAATGGCTCACGGTTTTTCAGATTTTGAGAGTTTACCGTGTGGTCTTGGCCATCCCCGTGACCAACAAGCTGATCCGCTTGGTATTGGGTGGTAACGCGTCAGGTCTCGGTAACCTGCTCGTTTTCGTCTTCCTGATGACATTTTTAATGTCCATCTTTGCTGCCCAGCTCTTCCGCGGTGAACTTCCCAAAGAGGACGATGACGGCGAGGAGTACTTGGTCAACTTTGCCTCCATATACAACTCTTTTCTGGGCATGTATCAGGTCCTGACTAGCGAGGATTGGACCAACATGCTCTACGCCATCACGGGCGCCACCACGCAGTGGGGCACCGCTTGGATTGCCGGCATCTTTTTTATTGGCTGGTTCATCCTGTCATACTTCATTCTGATCAACATGTTCATTGCTGTCATCCAGGAGAATTTCGATATCAGCGAAGATCAGAAGCGTCTGGAACAAGTAAAGGCTTTTCTGCAGCGCAAAGAGCTAGGTTCCTCCAGCAGCCTTACGTTCTCCAGACTTTTCACCCTCGGCAAGCAGCCAAAGAAGGATCCGCTGGACTATGGCCCTGCCATGATGGAAATGCTTCTTAAGGAAGCCGTTGTCAAGGACTTCCTCGACGATCCGAATATTGATCCTCTGCAGAGAGCACCCACGCTCAAGGATAACAACCTCGCCGACGGCCCCATAATCAGTGGCGGCAAACTCTCGCAGCTTTGGCAAAAGACTGTTGCCAAAGTGACGAGCAGAGATCCCAATCCGTTCTACTCTTTCACGCGATTCACTGGCACCAACGAGACTGTTGACCCGCGCAAAATGGCTCGCGATGCAGTTCAAGCCACTGCTGCCCGACGCAAGGCTCAGAGAGAGTATCTAGCCCGTCACCCAACATATAACAACTCCATGTGGATCTTCAAGCCTAGCAACCCGATAAGGAGGCTTTGCCAAAGAGTAGTTGGCCCAGGCCGAGGAAATGAACGCTTTGATGGAGTTGAACCAAATATATATGCCTGGTACATCTTCTCTGCGTTCATCTATGCCAGCATCCTCGCCATGGTCGTCATCGCTTGCGTTACTACTCCGTTGTACCAAAAAGAGTATCGCGATCGAAAAGATTTCAAGTTATCAAACTGGTTTGTCTGGACCGACATGGCGTTCGCTGCCATCTTCACTACCGAGGCACTCATCAAAGTCATCGCCGACGGTTTCTTCTTTACTCCCAACGCCTACTTCAGAAGCTCGTGGGGCCTGATCGACGCTGTTGTACTGGCCACATTATGGATCAGTGTCATCACTGTGCTCAAGAACGAAGGTAGCATCTCGAGGGCTGTTGGTGCTTTCAAGGCTCTCAGGGCCCTTCGTCTCCTGAACGTAAGCGACACGGCGAGGAACACTTTTCATTCGCTCATCATTGTACAGGGATGGAAGATTCTCAGTGCTGCATTCGTTTCGCTATCACTGTTGATCCCTTTTGCTCTGTACGGTCTCAATCTGTTCCATGGGCAATTCGAGCAATGCAACGATGGCGATGATATCACCTTCTTGAAGGATTGCTGGGGCGAGTATGAGAACGCGCCAATTCATGACGGGCACCCAATCCTCGCTCCTCGCTCAGTGAACAACCCCCAGTACAGCTTTGATGATTTTGGCTCCTCTTTATTCATTCTTTACCAGATTGTCAGCCAAGAGGGCTGGGTGGATGTCTCCTTCACGGCTCAATCGATCAGCGGCATTGGGAACCAGCCCATCTTTGGAAACCAAAGGGGCAATGGCATGTTCTTTGTCATCTTCAACATACTCTCTACAGTCTTCGTGCTCACTCTGTTCATCTCGGTGTTCATGCGCAATTACACCGAACAGACCGGAGTGGCATATCTCACAGCCGAGCAGCGGTCGTGGTTGGAGCTTCGCAAGCTCCTTCGCCAGGTTTCACCGTCCAAGACGTCTTATGACGAGTCAAGAACGAAGTGGAAGAAGTGGTGCCACAAACGAGCCATCGAAAAGAGGGGCAAGTGGTACCAAGCCGTGACGGTGGTGCTGTGCCTGCATTTGACGCTCCTGGTTACCGTATTCATTGATGAGCCGGATGCGTGGTCCAGGGCGCGGGAGTTTGTCTTCTTGGCCTTCAACCTGGTATATTTGACCAACATTGCCATCAGGATCACTGGTCTAGGCTGGACGCGCTTCCGTCGAAGCTCGTGGGACGTGTTTTCGCTTGTTTCCGTGTCGGGAACCATCGTCACGTCTGTGCTGCACCTCTCTGACTCTGAAAGGGAGGTCTTCACACAATTGCACAAAGTATTCCTTGTGTCTATTCTCCTACTCTTGATCCCTCGCAATGGAGCGCTTGATCAGTTATTCAAGACAGCGGCAGCCAGTCTCACTACCATCGGTAATCTGGTGGCGACTTGGTTCGTGTTTTACATCATGTTTGCCATAGCGCTCACACAATCCTTCAGCCTTACGCGCTTTGGGGCCGAAGAGAACAACAACCAAAACTTCCGTACAGTGCCCAAGGCGTTGATGCTGCTCTTCAGAATGAGTGCTGGTGAGGGTTGGAACACTATTATGGAGGACTATGCCGAGATTGAACCACCTATGTGCGTGGAAAGCAGCAACTTTTTGAACAGCGACTGTGGTAGCAGGTCGTGGGCCCGCTGTCTCTTCATTGCGTGGAACATCATCAGCATGTACATCTTTGTCAACCTGTTTGTCTCGCTTATCTACGAGAGCTTCTCGTATGTGTACCAACGCTCCAGCGGTGTCGACATGGTGGACCGCGATGAGATTCGGCGATTCAAGGAGGCGTGGCGGAGCATAGACCCAGCCGGTACGGGCTTTATCAGCAAGGAGGCCTTCCCTCGGCTGTTGGGTGAGCTCTCGGGCGTTTTTGAGATGCGCATATACGACTCGGAGGACTCGGTTAGCCGTATTCTGGAGGATTGCCAGACCAACGGCGCTGCGACTGGGAGACACGCATCGATGATATCCCAGAGTGCATACTCGGGTATTGACCTTGCCAAACTCAACGAGCGCCTGGCTCGTATCGATGTCGCAAAAGTGCGGGAGCGGCGGCGTCGGTACAATATGTTCTTTGAGGAAGTCATGGTCCTTGCGGATCCCGACAAGGGCATTGCCTTTAGCACGGTTCTTATGATCCTTGCCCATTACAACATCATCAGCGACAGCAAGAGTTTGCGTCTTGAGGAGTTCTTGCGCCGTCGTGCCCGGCTTCAACGTGTTGAGGAGGAGGTTCGTAGAAGAGTCGTGCTTGGATTCTTCGACACCTTGTAAGTTGTTCTGTTGCTGCTACGATTATTATACAGTTTTCGTGCATTTGCTAACTAAGCTTTCAACCGTTCGTTACTCAGGTTCTGGAGCAGGAACTTTAAACGCCACCTAGCATGGAAGCGATCTGGCCGCATGACCGACATTCCCAACCTCGACGTACCCGAGATTTTCGTCGACGATGAAGGCGGCGTCTCACCAAGAACGCGCGTCCACAAGTCCCTGCCTATTCCTGCAACACCCTCATCACCTCGGTCGCCGTTCCCGGCCCACAACCGTGACAGCCCATTCCTCAGCCCGGATCATCTATCAAACCATCAACGGAAATGGTCCGCTGCTAGCGCTGATATGGCATCATACAGCCCAGAGCTGAGCGGGCCGCACCCGCTCAGCTTCCCCCGGGCCGGTCAGGCAACGGGAGGGCACCAGAGAAACAACCCATCAGCCTTCAGCTTTGAGCTACAGCAGCCAAGTAGTAACAGCTCGAGCAGGAGAGGCAGCACTTTGAGCCCGACGCAGGCGCGTGAACTGCTCGACGACTCAGTCTGGGTCGAGAGTATTAGGAGGAGCACGACGGTCAGGCAAAGTGCCTGGGGCAGTAAGTCAGGTGCCCATAGCCCCTCGGGTGCCGGTGGTGGCAACAGCAGAGACGGATACTTTTAACATGTCACTTGAATGGCGGTACATACTTTTATGATTTCACAACTTGTAATCTTTTGAAAACTTACACTTGGCCAGCATATTTTTTATGTTAGATGATAGAAGCGGAT
This sequence comes from Pyricularia grisea, assembly GCF_004355905.1. Classification (NCBI taxonomy): domain Eukaryota; kingdom Fungi; phylum Ascomycota; class Sordariomycetes; order Magnaporthales; family Pyriculariaceae; genus Pyricularia; species Pyricularia grisea. Next base: position 2,317,217 of record NW_022156717.1, on the reverse strand, counting down.
CTGCATTTATTTTCTGGTTACTCTTCCTGCCTTATCTTTGCAGCGTTTTCCCCATATACCTAGACCCCCATTGTTCATGGCAAGCATTGCTCGAATAGGCTTAATCGTTCTTCTCTGTTATTTTTCTGCGCTTGGATTGTTGGCATAGTTGAGCAAGGCATGTAAATTTGAGTCATGTGAACATAGATAGTATGATAGAGCCACGCATATGCGCTACGAATTATCAAGAAAACGCAAACAATCGCATTTGCATAGTAATTAACAACCAGGTTCTAATAAAGTGTTGTTGGTGACATCGGCATTGTCCGACAGAGGCTAAGTACAAGGTTTATGTTATATCTCAGACATGATTCATTCACGTAAAGGATCATCACAAAATACACAGCCACATTCTGATGCTATATGACGGCAATTCCGGTGATAATGTACTGAAGCATATTTTTTTCTTGTGTAGTGTTGTCTTGTACAACAAACCCTCCTTTTTTTCGATTGCATGGTGTGACAAAGTTTTATGAAACGTGTGCTGCACAAGGTGAGTATCGTGACAGGAGGTGATAGGGGATAAGACCCGGTCGGGAAAACCAAAAGCCGTCTAAGAGAGAACGCAGGGAGTGAAATGCCATGGGGTTGAATGACCAGGGAGGGGCGGAGGACGGGCAAAGTCCAGGGTTATTTGCAGTCTCGTCGGTCAAACAAAATCCGGCACGACCTGCCGTGCGAAGAAAAGAAAAATTTCTTCTCCTAGTGAAGAATATGCAAGGGATCAAGGGGGCAAGAGGTATGTCACGGGGATTCTTCACAGGCATGGAGAGAGAGAGAGAGAAAAAAACCAGGTGGAAAAGAAAATATCCGTTTGACACTACCTATCCACAATATTTTTTTTCTCGTCTAATACTATATCTCTGCAGGGGGGCCAGTGGAAGGGAGACAAAAAAGAAAGAAAAAGGGTCTGGACCTCGGACGCATGGCACTAGAAATAGACACATTGAAAGAGCTCCATGTTATGTGAATAATTGAGTCTGTGCGTTATTCATGCAATCCAGGGGAGGCCTTCGTTGTTAGGCGCGACTTCTTTGCTTGCCGCAAGGTGATAATCTTCCTTTTTTTTTTTTTTTTTTTTTTTTTTTTTTTTTTTTAATCTCATGATGTGATGGTCGAAGAAGGATGTTTGCAGATCCAGCTTCATGTGTTGCTTCACTGGACTGACCTGCAGCTGGAAGGTCCTGTGTTCATGAGACAATTGGCCATGGCGATCATGCCAGTGGTGCTTTTTTTAATATAGCCCCGACTTATGACAGATGCACATCAACAAGGAAAGAAAATTCCCCGAACCTACAGGCTTTGGTGACCTACGATAGGACAGAACTGGGGAAAACCATATACATACCTCCTTACCGTTATGTGCTTTTTTGCAAGAGCTGTAATGAAACTCAAATGCGGTGACAGAATCAGGACTAGCTAGAACTAGTTTTAACCCCAGTTCTATCATGGCAGGCACGAAACGAAGCTTGCAAAAAAAAAAAATGAAAAAAACAAACAAGAACTTGGCATACGCACAATTTATAGCAATAATACAGAAGCCAAACACTTGATGAGTCTTGAAAGGTCTCCATTCTGTGAAAGAGAAACTCGGAGATCCCGCACGAGTTTACGGGTCCTGTTCTATAATTAAGTAGTAAGCAGAATAGTCAAACTTGTCAGGAAAGATGGGATTTTGCATAGACGGACACCTAGTACCGTGCAAAATTTCCTTCTATCTCTTCTCCACAGTGGCGGCCATCACATCACCGGAGAAAAAGAAACAGTAGAGATTCTCAGAGAAGGAAAGGAAGGATCACCACCAGGGGTTCACGGCGAATTCTTTTTTTTGGCAACGTTGATCACTCTGATTTTCAATATCCAGAGTGTGATACAAAGGTTGCAGGCTGAAATAAGGTAACCCTGGACAGGTTCTCTTTACCGGGGCCGATGTCCCGCTCTCTCTACAGAGTAGGGGTACCTACCTCTGTCGAGGTCGCAACACTAAAAAGAATACATGGTAGGGCTCCTGGAGTAACCTTCGTAAATATGGGTCAATCTGAATGAACATGGGGAGCAGGGGGAGATAGTAGCTGCATACTATCATGTGCGGGTGGCGAAAGTTAAGTTTGAGGGGTATCGCAGCAATTATGCGTGGTGTGGTTATGTTATGAAGAAATTAAATAAAACAGAATCAAGGACACTGATGATGATGTGATGATATGCAAAGTCACAAACAAACGGGCGGGAGTTTACGTGGTACGTGGTAGAAGCCTTGTGGGGGGCTATTGGAGGCCCCCGATGGTTGGTTGGTTGCTGGTCGGTGAAGGACCGAGGAATGAATGTTGCAATCGGGCCCGGACGGGTCGGGTCTAGGGGGTTCCTTTCCCAAGAAGGTAGCATCGTTGCATCGCCAACGTCGTTTCACCGCCGCTGGGGTTCTTTGACAGTCGGTCTAGGGTGCTGGTCTGTTCAGCTGTGTGCTGGAGCCATGTTCGGTAAGCGGGGAGGGGCGCGTCCACCTTGTAAGAGGTGTTGTCCCTGGAATGCAAGAAGCGAGATTCTTGTGCCGTTTACGGCAGTAGCGAAAACGAGGGTATCAGGTAGACAGTTGAAGACGAAAATTCATGGAGCTGCTATTTGATATGCATGTATAAAAGAAGAAGAAAAAAAAAGAAAAAAAAAACGAACCTATTTGGAAACAAACTTTGGACCGGCCATCTTTGCAGGCCTGAATCGACATAGCACGGGGGAAATCTTTTTTATGAGATTAAAATCAATTACGCAACCACATAACGACCTTGAAAGAAAAGTTAGAGAATATTTCTAGGCATTATGAAAATCATATCATGGGATTCGCCATGCAACATGTTGCACCGGGCGATGTGAAGCGAGAGCCCGTGTCAGAGGTTTTTGGAGAAAACTTGGTGCGGTATGTATCAGGGATTTTGAAACAGTCGTGCCAAGCTTGTAGTAAGCACCTGGAACTGCCAGCTGCCCATATCTGACTATATGTATGCATTTTGTACTGTGAGTTTAGTACGAGTAGTGTAGTACTATTGTAGCTTGGCCATAGGTAGTGGGTGCTCGTCCGGCAGCCAGCTGACACCTGTCCAGGGGTGATACCACTGCAAAAAAAGAAGAAAAAGAAAAAAACTGGAGGTCTGGTTTGAGATCTCAGTAGCTAGCGGGGCATACCCTTGCGGCTCGTCAACCGATGACGATCATACAAGGCACGAACGAAACCTCGGCCCCTGGCGACCCTGTTCGTTAGATTCAACATGAACACGGGCGTTGCAGAGCAAATTTATGATGATGCTGGATCGGATCGCGATGCTTTGTAGTGGGTGTTGCTGTTGACTACCGCCTGACCTACAATACTGTAGGTACGATTTTTTTTTCCCTGACTCCTTGTTTCACTAAACAGTTCTAGGGGTTGAGCGCTTTCCTCCTTTTGCCAGTCGAAACAAACTTCTCCCGAAACGGAAAACGATTGCGTAGGGCATAGTCCGCAATAAATTAATCCAAGCCGACTCGAGGGGCAATTGTACATTCGAATTACTGTACATGAGAGGTAAAGTTACAAAGTAATTCAGTACACTATTCGGTATTTAGATTAGATGTTTTTTTTTCTTCATCTGCATCAGGGTAATCCATCGAGGCCCGCATCATTTGCTACTTTAAACTACGACTCGTAACGCATGTCATAATCAATCGACATGTCAAGGCATCCAACCCCCGATCGTGTGGGCTGTCACTAAAATCGAGTCTATTGGATTTGTTTGATTGATGTTCTGCAAGCCACAACTGCTGGCTGGGAATGAAAGCAATCTTTGGGTCCGACGAACCTGCAAACTAGGGACCAACACGAATGGGCTGGTAGCCCCAGCCCTAGTTCTAGTTCTATCTAGTTCGACATATCCGTAGAACACTACTGTGCACAACACTCCTGATGGGCTACGGATTTTACTACTGGTACATTACCTACCTCCTTAACTTCATAATTACTTTGTAGATCGCGATGCTGTCCAGTTTGTCTTTCATTGGTAGACAATCAAACTGCCGGATCAACAAGAAAGCAGGGGCAGGGAGGGAGAGACACAAGGCTGGCTTACAAGCGAAAGAAAGACTGTGGAGACAAAACAACAAAACAGACCACCAGATCGTATGTACGGTAGCAGTAGTAATGGATAGTAGAACCTAACCCTTGTCTCGACGTTGATGCGCGCCACCTTGAAATCCCTACCGCGTTGCAATCCAAAATTTGTACACACTCTGCCACTACTACTGTGTCTTGTGTACCTATGTACATACGGCTGGTAGGCAAGCAAGGTAGGGAAGGTACGGAGTAGTAATACCAGCAAGTGAAGCCGATTGAAAAAGGTGCAAGCCGTGTGGCTACTCCCCACTTTCACAGACCCCGGTCGATAATGAATCCACCAACACAAGGGTGCGAAAGTGTCAAGTGCGGGCTCTCCAGACACCTGTTGCATCGCTTCCACACCCACATTTTCCCTTGTTGGAAGGGCTGTCGGCCTGACCTGAAGCCCATGCTCCCCTGTAGTGCTAGCCTTTGTGTTGTTTACAATCCATCTCCCAAAACTTGCTCTGCCTACCTAGGTAGGTACGCAAGCTATGAACCGAATCGTACGTATTCACACCTACCTACTGTACATAGTATATCCACACCCTTACTACAAAACCCTTGCTTGCCTTGGTAGATCCCTGTCACACCAAGCCCCTTGACTTCCTTTCTCGGACCTTTTGCATGGACGATACATTCTACTTAAAGCATGCTGGTCCCAAAAAGCCTCTTTCTTAGCATGAATGCCCTCGTTCCTTCCCTTTACTAGGCTTCCCGCTTCCAGGTTCTTACTTCTTAATTCAATTTTTACTTTTCCAGCTCCGCTTAACTAGACCTGGTGTTGAGTTGGCGAGACCACCACACCCCTTCCCTACGACAGCAACAAAAAAAAACTAATTCAAGGCACACGCATCAACAAAAGCCACTTTTTTTTTTTTTTTTCTTCACAAGCTCCGGTTTAAAGATCTTTTGACTCGCGGCTGTGCCCTTGTAAATTCGTCTTTTGTTCCTATTTCCAACATTCAAAATCGGACCCTCCTCCGCCTTCACTCACTCCACCTCCAGTGTCTATCTTTGACCACCAATCCACCGGAGCTGTCCAGACTTCAGATAAAAAGAATAGACCGTCCTGTCGTTCACTGACTTGATAAACAAACGAAACCTTCTTCGTCCCTCGTTTCGACATTCACAACTGTTTCCCCCCAAACCATTTTCATCCTCTTCTTTTTTGGAAGCTATTGTTACCATCCATCGGGCTGAGCCTTTTATTCTGTTCTTCGTTCCTCGTTTTTAAAATACCAAACTTGATACCCACCTCTTTTCGACGACTACCAGCCAAATAAAGACACGACCAGGCTCCCCAAACAAACACAAATTCGACAAGATGCAGTCCCCTACTCGCTTCCAGTCCATCGCTGCCAGGTTCTCGTCCGAGAAGATCCGCACCTCTTTCCGCCGCCGCTCGTCGGCCTCTTCCCGCACCAGTGCCAGCAGCAACAGGAGTTCCTACTCATCATCCTCCATGTCGCCCGTCACCACCATAAACAGCATCATTGTGCGCCAGCCCTCCATTGTCGGCCTCGAGGAGGAGCGCAAGAGCTTCGGCAGCGAGCTCAGCATCCTCGAGCCAAGACCCATTGTCTACTGGGGTGGTGTCGAGGAGCGCATGGGCCGCTTTTAGAGAGGCAGCTGTGATGTTGTGTGACAACCAATGCCAGCTTAAGGTCCTCGGACCTGAACGGCTGAGCGGGCTGCCGCTACTGTCCTGCACGGCGCACGTTGTGACATTCAGCACGAGCACTACAGCAAACGCACGCCCTCTGCTCTTACACACTAGGGGGGGAAAGCTTAAACCTGGAATATCAACTTGGCGAAAAAGCACGAAAGTATTACATCAGAGACTGGCGGGATCTTCTTCCGCCATACACCATTCACATTTCTTCTTTGCAGGCTGAGGGGGAAACAAGTGAAAAAAAAACCAAGCCCTTAGTCTGCCGGCGCGCGGTGCATCGCAACGACTCGGATGTAAACGAACACATGACCGGCCTCAAAACAATCGTCCGAATGAGGACTTGGAGAAGCTTCGATGGCCACGACCAAAGCTTAACCTTGTCAGTTCGTACCTGGATCCAGACCTCATCGACAGACGACGTGCAAATAAAAGTTTGCACGGCAGTATTACTCGACGTCGTTTGTCACGCGTTGCCTTTTTCTTCATCTCTTTTGCTTCTTATCTAAACTTTTTCATGATTCTTGTCCTTCCTTTATTCTACTATTACCCCTACCACGCTACAATGACGAGTAACATAACCATGACTTTTGGTCCGGGGTTTTTTGGTGGAAATTTGTCATATTTTTACTGTTTTGGGTTTGGTAATACCTCCTTTTTTAGGGCGCGAGGAAGACTAGTACTCGAGGCGCAAGGGCGTTTATTTTATACTTGATTTGGATTTTTTTATTTGGAGCGTGAGCAGATAGAGCAAGAAGCTGCGTTTTCCTTGTGGCCCATGGTCTCCTGGCACAAGAAGAAACGGAAAAAGTACAAGATACAATACAAGGAACCCAGAACTGTCTGTCAGTTTACCACATACCTTATTTTCGCTTTCCAAGCTTCTCATGATGCAAGTATATTTCCATCCTTCGTGTTCTTACGATTGCACACGATAAAATTGCTTTCATCGGCCATCTCATAGCAATCGTCATCCCAAAGTATCGTCCATAGGTACTCAGTCAGGATGAGTTGGTTAATGTCTCATGCCTTGCTTCGGATAGAAGTATACCGGACACGCGCGCCTTGGCATTTTTTCCCTATTTTTTCTCTCCTTCTCTCTTTCTCTTACATTTCCGCTGATCCGTAAAATGCATCGAGTTACCAAATGTGCGTGTAAATGCACCAAAGGCAAAGGGACACAAAAGATCTTACTAAGTACGACACTATCGATATATCGATTGTCATTTTACTCAAATTTCGCAAGCTCTCCCAAGTTCGCGTCACCACTTTTCCCCTTGGCACAACACAAGTGGCTGACACACCCCCCATTTTGATGTCTGGCTCCTAGCTAGTTCTAGTTCAGGGCGCGAGGGGGGATAATCAAGTCTCAGCTTTAATTTATTTTGTTTGTCTAGATGACAGCTACACTAAATTCTTATCCTGATTGCGAATGCACTTATTCTCCTCCCTCCTGCATTGCGTGGCCTTGGGCGGGTTTTTTTTTTCCCTTGGTCGGTCCTGTCAAGTTTTTTTTTTTTTTTTTTTTTTTTTTGGCTAGCGTCTAGCTCTAAAGCCTAGTCCACTATCTCTTTCCATCCTTTCACTTCTGTTTGGTCCACGGTAGCGAACGTGTCAATGATGTAGTGTTATTTTTCCTCGCCCTCGCTACTCTTAGCAGTATGATCAACTAGATAGTGAGTTCTGGGCTAGAATGGAGGCAGTCTGGACTGGGAACTTGCACGCCCCGGGTGTGTTTTGTGCTTCTGCGCTAGGTTTGTTAAGCTGTTTCTGGGTTGTCACTTGGTGCGGTTTGGTGCATTTTTTTTTCTTGTTCCTCCCCAAGGCGTTGGTAAACTAGGTATTGTGTCATTATACTCCGTGTGCTTACTCCATCTCGATCGTACCACATCAAGGCTCCTCACGTGGTTTTTATCGGGTGGTCGGGTTCGGGGTTTCTCAAGCTACTGTTTTTTTTTTTTTTTTTTTTTTTTTTTTTTTTTTTTTTTTGCCTGGCTGGGCTCATCAGCCACCATGTCCCGGCGTTGAGAAAGGTGGCTTGACCATCTAGAACATTTGGCTTTTTTTCCTTCGGAATTAATCAAACATCTTGCATATGTCGGGAAAGCCTGGGGCCGGAAAATATAGTAGTGGCGTGGCTTACAATACAATGCAGCCCTTGTTATTTTCGAATGACCATTGTTTTTTTCTCCAACTATACATGTATCTAGGGTCCTTTGTAGGCAGGTTGCTCCATGGATTTCAGTAGCCTAGTATTTTGACTATGAACCTGCATATAAGTTTGCCTGATTGGGGAGTGTTGGTCACTCCTCAAAACCACAATCATGTTTGTTTGTTTATTTGTTGTTTTGCCCCAGACCGGCCAAATTTGGGTTTGTTGGCACTTCGCGACATGCATATACACTTATACACCTGAAAAGCCCGCCCATAGTGAATCCTGTGATGATTACACCTTTATCAACATGCATGCGCCCCTACGGGGTGCTGCATATTTCGCATCTTCTGGCAGTAAATCACTCCCAAAAGCTTAACAATGAAAGACTATATAATCACAGAAAATGCCCACAAGATGGGTTTTATTTCGGCTAGTGAATGGGATCGACCAGAAACCCAGCCCTGACCATTACCATAAATATACCGGTATATTTACTTGTTGGCACGCTCACAGTGGGCGGTGACGAAGACGACGACAATCTCACAATTAAACCGGACTCAAGATATACAAAGAACGGTCTCTTCCTGAAAAGTATTTCTTTGCATATGAGAAAATACCCAGTCACTCTTTTGTCATCTCGCAAGATGACGACAACAAATACAAGCACTCACAGTTGCGAGGATCACGATAGCCTCACAGACACCGACGACGATTGGTGCTTGATGGGTGCAGACGATATTGAAGACCTCAACGAATCCCGTTCGAAGCTCCATATTTTATTGACCCCCGTGTTCCAACAACTTGAACACCAGCTTACACACAACTCTGTCAAAAGAAAGCTCAATGACGCAAGAACCAAGTGTTTCACTACAAACAATCCACGACGAGAGCATCAACAAGCCGGCTCGTCACAAGAACCCCATCACTGGCGGCTCGTGGACCATCGTGACCGTCCAGAGCGCCCGAGAAGACTGCATCCACGATATGGACCGCTCCGACGTCGAGCTCACCACCAAGGAACGCCTTCAAATCATCGCCGGCGCGTCGGCCAGGCTGGCAGCGGCGCCGCTGCTGGGGTTGATGGCTCGGGGCAGACGGCACGGGGAGGGGACATCCTTCGCCATTATCAACACCAACACGAGCGAGAAGAAGTAAAAACGAGCGAGCTTTTGCTGCTTTTTAACGAGATGCAAAAACTGCCTGGAGCTGAAGGGGTTTTCCCACGACAAATACGACAATGAGATTGGGCGGTGATGGCCAACGCGGTTAATGTCTAATGATTGAAACGGCTTTATGACGGTATGAGGAAAACAAAAGAAGAGAAGCAATAATTGAGAGGGTTGTTTCAAACAAGTTAATGTGAGTGAGCGGTCAGCAGGGGATACAAACTGTGCGGGGAGTTTCTTTTGTTTTCTTATTAATTGCCAGTGATAATCGGGTTGGGGGCTTGACATCCTTAAGCAGGTGTCGTGCTGAGAAAAGGAATGGCATCGGTAGTAAATCACAGTAATGGAATAAAACGGTAAAAACGGTGATACACCAGTTCGAATATTTCCATCCAGACTTTGGTATGTTTCCAGTAGTCACTCGTTTTCGCATGAGCAGAACCACGTTATAGACAAAACACTTGTCGCCGATATCAGTGAATCACAAATAATTATCAAGTGTCAAACCTGTGATGTTGACGCAATAAACCATGCTGACCGTTGTTCGCCTATCGAACAACACGCATGCTTTGGCAAGCAAAATACTTGACCAGAAACATCTGTCCAATCAAGCCATTTACTGCAATGTAGTAGACAAACCCTTCGCTCATGGTATTACCGTAGGCACAGACTCAGCCACTGAAATGAACCTGCCCGCTCGAATATTGCTACTACTAAACAATCGTCGTGCCGGCATCAAGATCACGGAGGAGAGCGAGGGCATCGAGGAAATAAAGCCATTGGTACAAGCCAGCTCAAAGGCAGCTGTCAAGATGGCTGACCCCTTTTACATGTGGTACGTCACTGACAACTTGCTTACCACAAAATTGTTGTGCAAATATATATGTCTCGAATATCCACCACAAAACTCCATAAGAGAGAGCCTCACGCATCCATCAAGCAAACCAAGGCATAACATATGCACAAACAACCCACCACCCGGTTCCAAGCTTGACAGGAATCACTGACAAACATGCCATGTACCTTCCCGAACACAGGTTCCTGACGGGCGGCACAGCCCACAACATACCCGCCAACACCACCCGCGTGATACACATGGCCCGGGAGCGCAACGACGCCACCGCGGCTGCCACAGAGTACGCGACGGCCCGCAAGGAGGCCAAGGCGGAGTTGAAGTCGAGCAAAGAGGAACTCAAGGCAGAGCTCAAGTCGGCCAGCAAGCAGCTCGACGCCGCTCACAAGGCCGTGTGGGAGAACAAGCCCAAGGACAAGCGCAAGTGGCTCAATGCTCGACATCAGCAGCAGCAGCAGCAGCAGCAGCAGCAGCAGCAGGGCATCACCGCCATGGATGGAAATGACGCGGCGGTGGGGCAGGAAAGTCAGCCGCTCTCCCCGGAGCCGCCAGCAGCAACATCAGCTGATGACGGCACCGTGCCGGAGGGAACTTCAGCCGCAGACCAGAGGGCGGCAGAACAGGCACGTCTCGATATGCAGCTGACCGAGGTTTATGAGCGCGCCACCAAGGTCATGGCAGATTTGCATGCCATCCTTGACTCTCCAGAAATTGCCCAGAGAGTTACCCAAGCAAGTGCCTGAGCGTTACCGAGAGCAGGAGAAAAGAATATGCTTTAGGGCCCGGTCTCGGTAACGTCCCCTGAGCAACCGGTAATGAGCATGGTCACGAAGGCTGATTGATTGATCGCCTGACTATTGTCCAGGCAACGTCGAAAAAAAGAAAGAAAAAAGAAATATCAAAGAAGCAAATCTCTCATCTGCTTACCGGGCCGTCGACCTTCCACATTTCACCAGCATGTCGTCGACATGTGAGAGGATCACGACTGACACATTGATTGAGCTTCTCATCTACGAACCTAATAGCTAGCACCAATGGCTGATAACCCAACATCACCCGCTGCTGTCACGATGGTAAAGTAAAGTGCATGGAACAAGACCTTAGGAACATTGGCAATTTTTAAAAGTGTACCCTTTTCTCCGTAAAACCCAGCCATACGCCCAAAAATCATTAAACGAGACGCCCAGCAGAACTTAGACCAACACAACCAGCGACCAGTATATACACACAACCTCCTCCGAACGCTCTTCTTGGCCGGGAACCGTAGCTCTATTCAGTGCTAACGGTTTGATCATGGCTCCAAAAAAGAAAAAGCTTCTTTTGATCTGATGACGCATAATGTGACTCTGAAAGCCGTTGGCCCGATCCTCCCCTTATTCCTTCATTATTGTGTCTTCCTCCAATATCGAGCCCAAAGAATCATGATTGCCAAAAACAAAAAGATAAAACTCAAAAGTGCTAACAACAGTGCAAAAGCATGGACACCCCATGCCGAAACGGGTGAATCTCTGACAAAACGCGGTAGTGCATCAATGAACAATGCCAATGAAACAAGATAGAAGAGAGAAATAAAAAGATAGACCCCTAGAACAGCCCAAATCTTGAGCGTTGGGCAGCTTGCCATGATATCAAGCAAAGAAGGCGCACACCCTCGACGTCGAACAATTGAGTCTTCAGCCTGGAAATCAGATGGCTACAGACGCCATTCGCCGTCGCAATGCCATGTGTGCGAAAACTCCTGCGATGAAATTCGATAAACAGTGAGAAAAGAGTAACGAGGGTTGAGAAAAGAAATAAGCCGCATGACGGCGATGTTGGGAGGAAGAAGCCCAGTAAATGACACCCAGTTGTCATGAGATAAAAGGCCCCGAGAGGCTACTTGCTGATACATGAATGGTGTGATGACCTCCGGTGAATGACATGTAGGTCCAAAACTTCCCATCCAAAGGGTATCCTGGGTAAGGTGGCAATCTGGCACGGAAGACATGATGAAATGTCGAATTGATGTTTTTTTTTTTGTACGAGGCAAACCTCCTACAGCTGGTCGATAGCTACGTCGGTTTGGTCAATGCCAAAGAGATAACCATTCTCCTCGACCCAGTTGCGTGACAGGATGGATGCTGTAAAAATGAATTAGCGATTGTGCGCTTCGTGTCAAAGGCTGAGACGGATAACCTACCCTTAAAGAATTTCTTGCTGGCATATTTCTTGAAGAATGCCTCGTGAATAACGGGACGAGAGAGGTAATCAACCATGAGGTTGACAACGGGCTCAACGTCATCCTCGTTGTAGCCCGAGTAGTATGAGATAGTCTTGTCCTATACCCGTAGACGTATAATGTTAGTCCCCGAATCACCGCGCTCAGAGAAGTAGTCATAAACAAAAAAAAACTCGTACCCATTCGCCACGATCAAGAATAATACGGGAGAGAGCCATGGCGGACGCAGCAACAAGACTGGGGCGGTACTGCAAGAAGCGATGATCGAGAAGGCTGATTTCCATGAGATACTTGCCAATGGTTCTGCACGGAGTGTCATAGTTGTCTGCTTTAGATACTCGACGAAGGAAGTTCATGGGGTTAGGGTAGCTGAGGTCGTAGTTGAGGGTCGAAAGGATGAAGCGCTCGGCACTGAGAATCTCGCTCTCGCTAAAGCCGTCGTCCGTAACGTGGCGGAAGTTGGTAACGTGGGGTGACATGACTTCCTCGTACTTGGAAGCAATAAACATGGCAGTGATTCCAACGAGTTGCAGGCGATCTAGCTGCACAACCTTCTCCGAGAGGAAGCGGTCGACAATGTTGACAGCGAGGAACAGGGTTTCCGGCACGAGGTGGAACCGAGTGTGCACCTCAATCAGCCAATCGATAAGAATGCCTCGCGTCTTCCACTCAACGTCATCCTGGTGGTCCATGTAGTTGGGGTTGGGCATGGAGCTAAGCTCGAGATTCAACATATAACTGAATATCTCGTCGGCGTACTCGGCAACCATCAGAGGGTCGTCATAGTCGTCCATGGAAAGATCCACAACACCGGGAGGAACTTCGCCTGCCAAAAGACGTGGGTCGCGGATGAACTCTCTGGTAGGCTTCGGTTCGGGCTCGACGCACTTGGGCTCCTTTGCTGGAGCTGCTCGCTTCGTGTCGACGGCAGCAGTGGCTGTGACGCGCGCCTGCTTGCGAGCCGGCTCTCCCTCCAGCGTCGACTCCTCCTTGATATTGTTTGCAGTGGCCTGGGCTGGTGCTTTCCTCTTGGAGAGTGTGCCCCTACCCGACTGCTTCTCGGCGTTGCCATTTGTGACGTTGGCTGGCTTGCTGCTTAGTGCACTTCGCGTCGGCGCCGTACGGGCACTACTCTTCTGTACACCGGCTGGGGCGGCAGCTTTCGCGACTGCACCGGCTTTCCCTCCAACTGCTTTCCTTCCAGCATCGACCTTGGTGACATTGCTCACATCTCCAAGAGCATTACGTGTTGTCCTTGTCGTAGGCGCGGGTTTACCAGCAACCCCCTTCTTTGTTTGCAACTGCTTCGTGGGAAGTGCGAGCTCGTCAACATTGAGGGCGGCAGCTTTGGCCTTCGTCCTTGTCATGCGTGTTGACCCGGCATTCTCATCGTTCTCGTTCGAGACCAACTGTCCCCGCGCAGTCCGGGCCTGGAGATACTGTTAGCCGACCCACCCGACGCGTCTTGATAACGTGCCGAAAGATCTGGACATTCACACTTACTGGGGGCATAGTGGTCGAGGAGGATTTCGAATATCAACGGCTATTCCTATAGTTTTGGTGATCTAGTTAGCGGGACCGGCTTATCATCCAGATGAGTGGAGGTGGGCAGCATAGAGCCAGGGAGCGTTTGAACAAGGACTGTTGGACTCATAACGATGCCCCGTTTGAAGGTCGACGTTGTGTCTGGTGTCCGAGTCGGTGTCGTCTGGGCAGTCACGGCTAAGCGGAACGTTGCGGAAGGCATCTGGTCTGGCTACCATAGGTGCGACCAGACGACTCAAAGGCCCGTAGACAGCGTGTCACGACGCGAAGTCGATAGGGGAATGAAGCAGTACGATTTTTCGTCTGTGTGGTTTTCACGCAGCGGGAAAGGAGATAAGCCGTACCTTGGCGCGAGAAAATACTCAAAAAAGACGTGTGTGAATCGATACGCCCTTATAATCGCGAGGTTTTGTGCTCGTTGACGCGAAAATGCAGGAGACGTGCTTCGAGCTGATCACCGGGACAGACGGATGCAAGTCGTGGCGTTAGAATGTTAAGCTTGTATCGAAGTGGCCATGCAGTTCAATTGACAAGACCTGCAACTCGTGGTCGCCTTGAATTAGGAATGGAATTGTAAAGAGTGGTCGTGAACACAACTTGGAGTCGAGGTTGTCGAGTGGATGTTCTGTTGTTTTTGCTCTGTGGAGTTGGGAGCGTGCTGCGTACCTTAGACGTGCCCGGTGGGGAACCAAACGCCAGTAGACGTGCCAGGCTTGCAAGCTATTCCTTACTACGCTAAGCTCCTTTCGGCACACGCGGTTGGCGGGGGTACGACTTGGTTGCGACGAGGTACCGTTCTACCTAAACTCAAAATTGCAAAAGATGTACCTGAGAAAGATGGATGGTTTGTTCGTCGCCAGTAAAGTTAAGTTTTTCAGAAATGCATACAAGCAGCTAGAGCCTGCATAGGTGAAGTATGGGAGGTTAAAATCGAGGATCGCGCACGAGGAAACGCGTCTGAGGTTGTTGAAATAGCGACTTTTTGATGAGGCTGGTAGGTACCTAGTCTTGTTTTTGTCTGCCAGGTAAATCTCATCGAGTGACGATGAAGTGGGTTGGGGGAAAAATCCCCAAGTGGGGGAGGTACCACCTGAACTGGGCTGTTTGGTGCAAAATCGGTACTCTGGACAATAAACGCTCCACATAAACAGCAGTAACGGCCAAGCAACGGTTGTGTCATTGGCTTGACACGTCAAAAGTCCCCTGCCTCATCGGGCAACGCCAGTCGCCCGCGTCTCTGCCGCGCCTTTCGTGCCTAGCTCAGGGCCGGCTGAGGTGGAGCTGTGGCAAGCTGTGGCTCGACGCAACGAGAATCCGTGCACGGTGCGGCTGGTGTCGGCTTGCCGGACAAAATTTGACCGATCCCAATAACATCACCAATTGGGACAAATTGACCCACTTGAGCTTTGCTGCTATCTCGAAATTGTAGTTTTGGAGAGACATGCAACGACTTCCACATAATCTGTAGGTCGGACGTTGCGGGTGCGATTGGACCATCTGCTCAGCTGTCGCACATTGACTGGGCGTGTATTTTGATATTTTGATATCTGCTAGAGCCTTTGCACTCGGTTTTGACTCTTTCCTTTTTTTTTTTTTACTGGTCTTACCAGTTTATGTTGGCGACGCAAAATTCTTTCCCACTAGAGTCGAGGTGTGCGCCAAAGTCTAATCTTTGCGCTGCTCTGTAGCGCTTTACGTACGCCGCCATGCTTCAACCGAGGTTGAGACCGTGGGCCCTTGGTGGCACGCTGTCTGCTTGCCAGACGGCCATGCGCCAATGTCTTCAGCGAGGCTACGCCATGTCGGTGCAGACGCCGCCGAGAATTGTCACCGAGCCGCAGCCGGACGGTACAGTCCTTACCTTTCAACAAGAGCCCGGTCTCAGCAAGGCGGAGCCGACCTCGACGCTGATGCGAACTTACAAGCCTCGAACCCCCGGTATCCGTCACCTGAAGCGACCGATCAACGACCACCTCTGGAAGGGGCGCCCATATCTGCCACTCACCATCCCCAAGAAGGGTCAGTCCAAGGGCGGCCGCAACAACACGGGCAGAATCACGGTTCGCCATCGTGGTGGTGGCGCCAAGAGGCGTATTCGTACTGTGGACTTTGATCGCAAGGACCCAGGCCCCCAACTGGTCGAACGTATCGAGTACGATCCCGGTCGAAGCGCGCACATCGCCCTGTTGACCCATCAGGAGACCGGCAAGAAGTCGTACATTGTAGCCGCCGAGGGCATGAGGGCTGGTGATATCCTGCAAAGTTACCGTGCCGGTATTCCTCAGGAACTTCTGGACAGTATGGGTGGTTTCATCGACCCGGGTATTCTGGCATCGAAGACGGCCTTCCGCGGCAACTGCTTGCCTGTGCACCTTATTCCGTCTCAGACGATGATCTACTGTGTGGGATCAGCGCCAGGTAGAGGTGCCGTTTTCTGCCGGAGTGCTGGCACTTACGCTGTCATCGTTGCCAAGGATGAGGAGGTCAAGGCCGACGGTTCCAGGGTCATGACGGGTAAATATGTGACCGTTAGACTCCAGAGTGGCGAGATCCGCAGAATCAGCAAGGATGCATGTGCTACCGTTGGCAGGGCAAGCAACCCGATGCACCAATACCGTCAACTTGGTAAAGCCGGAAGGAGTCGATGGTTGAACATTAGGCCCACAGTCCGAGGTGTTGCCATGAACTCTAGTAAGTTTAAATATATTTACTGCCTATTTAGCACACTCCAGTTTAATGCTAACTTTGCACCTTAGATGACCATCCTCACGGTGGTGGCCGTGGTAAATCCAAGGGTCGGAGACACCCGACGAGTCCCTGGGGCACACTGGTAAGTTTTCTCGTTATGGCATTCCAGCAAGTTGTGCTGGTGACGCCTGATGAATTGTCGTACTGTAAAACCTGTCATGGAATATGCTAACATGTCGCGAACAGGCCAAAGGTGGTTTCAAGACGAGGAGGACCAACAACCCCAACCGCTGGGTTGTGGTTCCTCGCGAGCGCAACATGGGCAAGCGGAGAGCCAAGAAGACTTCCTCTTAATCAGAGAGGGGTGAATCTCTGCAACATTTACTGTACGATACCGTATGCCATGCCTGTATTTTTCCGATACAATGCAGCTTCTCCTGCTCTTGTGTATAGCACTGTAGATATATGCCCAAGTTATAACCGCATTAGGCGTTTTTCATGGTTGTAATACTTGACTCTTTATCTTTCGATTTAGATTTGGCATCTATCTGTCAACGATAGACCCTACAAGTGAACTACACTCAAGTTCAAAGGCATTAATGGGTACTCGTGGAAGTTAAGCAGTGGAGCTTATGTAATCCACATTGTTGCCTAATCCGTCAACATGTTTTATTTTAAACAACCATTCTTCTTCAGCTTGCATACCTTATCTACCTTGCCTTACTTACTCACAGGCATTTCACCAATTGTGATTTTTTTTTATCAACATTGCTGTCACCTATTTTGGGAAATAACGCCTTTCCCGCCAAATCAAACAGCACAAACTACAAAGGGAGACGAAAACGCAATCATGGCACAAGACAACGGCCCTCAAGCCCCCGATGCGTTGATCAAGAGTGTCACAGAGTATGTCAAGGAATACATGTCGCACTATGACGGCTCACACGACTTCAACCACATAAGACGGGTGCAGGCCCTGGCGCATACCATACTCGCTTCGGAGCGCGAGAGGACCGGCCGGGCGTACGACGAGACGCTCGTGACGCTCGGCGCGCTGTTGCACGACGTCGGCGACAAAAAGTACCTGCAGCCGGGGCAGGACGCGACGACGCTGATCCGGGAGGCGCTGCTCGCCAGGGGCGCAGACGAGAACCTCGCGTCCCGCGTGCAGGACCTGGCCCTCCACGTCTCCTTCTCCAGCGAGAAAAAGGATCCGCAAAAGGTGCTGGACAAGATCGCCGAGCTGCCCGAGCTCGCCGTCGTTCAGGACGCAGACAGGCTGGACGCCATCGGCGCCGTGGGCGTCGCTCGGTGCATGGCGTTCACGGGGGCCAAGGGTGGAACTCTGGAGAATGCCATCGAGCACTTTGTGGAGAAGTTGGAGCTGCTGGAGGGGATGATGAAGACAGAAACTGGGAGGGATATGGCTCGCGTGAGGACACTGCGGCTCAAGGAGTTCAGAGGATGGTGGGAAGACGAGGTTCGGCTGGTAGGAAGTAGCTAGGTTAGATATATAGGTGAAGTAGATACGGTTAGTTTCTAGAACAGGCCAGTTTTTGAAATTTCAAGTTGGTCATGATGCAGTCTAAAGTCTGATTCATCCGATTTCTACCACTGAGAATCGCCATCCCCTTTCCATAGAAATTAAGCTCCCGCGATCTAACCGACATCAACATCAAAAATGCTGTAATTTCCTTTCGTATTTTCTCTGTGCACGTTTCCACCATTTCTCCTCGCTGCTCCTCTTTATTCAGTTTTATTTTCGTTTTCGTTTTCATTTTTTCCTCCCTTTGCTGTTGCCTCGAGTCTTGTCGCGGCCGATAGCTCCGAGCCCTCCGTGCCGGCCCTCACCTCCCCGATACGACGGTACGGTGCGGGGACCCCGCTACAGCCAAGTTCGGAAAAAAAAAAAAAAAAATTCAGGGGTGTCCGAACACTGGTACTTTTGAAGAGTAGGTCCCGACGAGGAGTCACTACTGCAACCACAGTTATTTCTTGGGAAATATTGTGCGGGACTTAAAAAAAAAAAAAAAAAAAAAAAAAACAATCTCAGCCCACTCATGTCCTCCGACGTCCGAGCCGACTTGGTGAATTGCAAATCCAAGAAAGTCGCCTATTTTTTAAGTACCATCTTGAGACCTGCTAACGGCGGACCTTGAAAGCCGTTACACCGTTGCATCCTTTAGGCGGTAGAAGACGGTTGTGGCAGTTGTGGTTGTACCCCAGTACGCACCCACCCCGTTTGTTTCCTCAAAAATGGCGTCAAATCCAGAAGCCAGACCGGACAGGCCCAAAAATGAAGCAGAAAACATCAGATCCGCGATGGTGGTCCCTGGTGACACCAAGCATGAAGGAGTACTCTGTGACGCAGACGTGACACAGGACGGTACCCCAGCACCAGTGTCCCGTGCCCGCACCATCGCCATCATCGCGTCCCTCATGCTGGGCGTTTTCCTATACGCCATCGACCTTACAATCCTTGCCAATGCCGTGCCGGCCATCACGTCGGAATTCAAGAGCCTGTCGCACGTCCCCTGGTACGGCAGCGCGTTCTTCCTGACCACGGCGCCGCTGCAGTCGGCGTACGGCAAGATCTACGCCCACTTTGACCACAAGTGGACGTTCCTGGGCTCCGTCGCCATCTTCGAGGCCGGGAACCTCGTCTCGGGACTTGCAGTCAACAGCCCTATGCTGATAGTGGGCAGGGCCCTGGCCGGTATAGGAGGGGGAGGCATCATCACGGGTGCCTTCAGCATAATCGTCACCGTCTCGTCGCCCCGCAGGATCCCTCTATGCTTGTCTACGTTGAGCGCCACATTTGGCGTCGCCAGTGTCGTGGGCCCCCTGCTGGGTGGCATATTTACCACCGAGGTGTCATGGCGGTGGTGCTTTTTTATCAACCTGCCCATTGGGGTCGTGGCATCTGCGGTAATCATGCTCGTCTACAAGACGCCAAAATCTCAGGGCTCTCACGCCAACGCGGTGCCGCTCAAGGAGAAGATTTTGCAGACTGATCCAGCAGGTATAGTCTTGGTCATCGTCGGCACAGGTTGTTTCACGCTCGCGATGCAGCTAGGTAGCGAGTCTGGAAACTATCGCCAAGCAGGAGTAGTCGGCTCTATGGTAGCTTTCGTGGCTGTTCTCGTACTATTCATACTCTGGGAGTGGCGTCTAGGCGATCGTGCCATGATACAATACCGCCTTCTCAAGAACGTCCTGGTGGCTGGCAATGTTGCGGTCAACTTCTTCGTCGCGACTGCCTACTTTCCCCTTCTATATACGCTCCCAATATACATGCAGTCCATCAAGGATGCATCCGCGGCAACGAGCGGAATCTGGAGCATTCCGTTAATTTTGGGCATCTCGGTGTTCATCATCGTGTCGGCGACAGCCATGCCGCGGATCCCCTGGCCCGTCTGGATCCTCGTGGGTCCGCTTATAATGACGACCGGTGCTGCGTGTCTCTACACCCTCACAACCGACAGCTCTGTCGCACGCTTGCTGGGCTACCAGGTGCTCACGGGTGCTGGTATCGGCCTGGTGCTACAGGTGCCTCTTGCTGCCAACCAAGGTTTGGTTGCGGCAGCCGACAAGCCATCCGTGATCGGTATGACACTTTTCTTCGAGACCATTGGAAGCGTTATTTTCATGCCCGCCGTACAAGCTTCTTTTGTAGACAGGCTCGTTGAATCAGTGGCTTCGTCGACGCAGCTGGCTGCATCGGGGATTACGCCCTGGAGGGTTCTGGAGGCTGGGGCCATCGGCATCAGACGACAATTCCCCGAGAACGCGGACGCGGTCTTGGCGTGTTACATGGATGGCATGAAGGTGGCGCTGTTACTGGAGCTGATATGTGCCCTAGTTACGGTATTTGTAGCATGTGTTGTTGTAACGTCTTATTTGATACAAAGGCGTTGGAAAAAACAACAGTCGGCAAGGGAAACACTGGGGACGACCTAGACCAATTGCCTAAATAGGTACCTATGTATTTGTTAATAATATATGTTACGTACCTATTTCGCCGCAGATTGAACAATATTGTGCAGGTCACGAGGAGAGTCAGCCCCGGACCTATACTTGGATAGAAGTCAATGTGTCAGAACACTCACTGCCCTGTATATCGACGACAGAATGACGGCTGCGCAGCCTACAAATTCTGACTCGGGTTACCATTTCTCCGATAAATTACAAAAAAAAGAGGCGCAGCGAATGAACATTGGGGCATCTGACGCTATACGTAGTGTATTGATTGGCATTCTTGCATTATCGTAACAGGAAGAAAATTCACGAGACAGCATATTGTGGGTGGATTTGCGAGGCCGCTCGTGGCGAGGATACGAATACTCAACTTTCACCTCGGATCGGCTACGCGCCAACAACGCGCCAGTCGACCGTCTTCGGAGATGGAACTTTGTGGAAGCCCCTCATTTATTCAGCAACGGAGTTTTCCGGTTTATCCATGTGATGTTGTACGATAAGGTATGAATTTTCCGTTCGTCGCCGCATCAAGCTTTGCTTCAAGATCGGGCCATCGAATATTTGTATTTATCGGAAAGCGATTGGGAGCGACCATGTGCAATTCATCACATAAATACGATAGAACCCGGGATATTACCTTGATCCCAGTGTTGATACCGAGGGAAGCGAGAATGCCGGTTCTCGGCTGTTCTGTTTCTCAGATCAACTTGGGATGATAGAGGTTCCGACTCAAAAAATCAAGAGGAAAAAATAAGGATCAACGATATCGAAACCCATCACGTTGACCGGTTGCCAGGATAGCCTGTCTGATCAGCAAACGAAACGTCTGTCGGCCCGGACGACGGGCGGCCCACAAATTGAGACCTGATGCGGTCAAACAAACTGCTACGAGGGCATGCATGTCGTGGTGGACCAAGCCTCCAAGGAGCTCCTCGTAGCCGGTGTGAATTTAACTTCTGTCAGGCAAGTCAGGTTCAAGAGGAGAAACCATGGAGGCTTGCAGTTGCATGCAGTAGCCGGCAGTGAATGATGCTAAAGATGGCGACGAGGTGGCAGTTGTGGGGAAAGGATTACGACAACCCATGGTTGATGTCCACAGTCGCGAAGCGTTGAAATGTGGTTAAAATTATTTACAGAGTAATTAATCAGAGTATACGAATAGTAGGTAAAAAAAGATACAAATAAAAGCTGTGGCCCATCATCATCCCCCATGACTTGTCAAACGGTACGCTATTACTGTACAACCTGTCCCGAAGTTAATGTAAATACTACCTATATATACATACGGTGAGTTGCATTTCACGGGGAAGATGCTTCTACGAGGTAGTCTAGAAACCGAGCTTTCCGGCTAAAATACTACGTAATTTATACTTCGCACATGTGCTGCTTCGTAACATTCTCTGTACTACGAGTAAGACGCAACAGTTTCCCATTGCGGAAGTACGTCAGTTTTGGTATAAAAATCCGGTCTCAGTATACCAAATACTGAGTAAAGTAGATCCCGATGACTCTTTTTTTTTTTTTGCTTTACTTTACGTCGATACCTGTGGGCCTGATTCTGGAAACGCCCAAGGAACTTACCATCAGCCCAGCAGTTCCTGGGGCTCAATATAATTTTGTGATTGGTACAGCTTCCGCCCTGGCAGAGGGAACTTACAGTAACTCCCTTGGCAAATGCTATTTGTGGTACGGATAGATGGCAAGAGTGGAAGCTACCTTACCTACCTAGACAAGGGCCTGCGTTTTGCCCAGCCCGGAAATCGTCCTGCTCAGCCTCCCTTGGCAGTAGTAGGCACCCTAGTGGGGCCGCATGCATCCATCTTTGCCCCCCCTTCAAACAAGGCAAGAATGCGGCCGGCGCCTCTTCGTCAGCAACCAGCCAACGCGTTACTCCGCCATTATGTCGTATACAGTAAGTTGGCAGACACACAATCAGACTTTGAACGACGGGTCCAGCTGGTGATGGTGAGTTAAGGACAATAAACTCTAATCCTGCACCGTAATTAGTTGCCAATAGGCACGCGAGTAGCTTCTCGAATGAGGGCAAAGCCAACCAATGGTGATCAATCAGCAGGGCAGATCGCTCCTCCCCACAAAGAAACGTTGATTTTCATTTGTCAACCCGGATTTGATTGAAACCATGCCAATGCCGAGTACCAGAATAGGTACCACTGCCCTGCGTCGACTCGAATGCAGTCATGGTTCGCAGTAATTTGACACGTTAAGCCTTTTTTACGCCTACCATAAATTGCATATGCGCAAGCGCGACTGCATGGGTGGGCCTTGTTGTCGTTAATAGAGACAACTACGAATAACAAACAGCAAATGTTAGTTTCCTGCGGATATGGAGAGGGAAAACCCGATGTCGAGGGATTGCTGAGTCTTTAATAGAATCGGACTGCGAGTCACAATTGACTGATTGATTACTGGGACCACTTCATGTACGTAGGTCCAGATACACGTTGCCTTGCTAGGGTGCCTTTAGCCATCGGATGAACGAAAGTCGCGTAGTAAGTTATCCGAATTCCAACCGCCCTACCGTTCCTGCCTGGCGGTTTTCACTACCACTGCGGGTAGGTACCAATTCGTGGTGTCTGCTTACTCCTGCCACGCCAGAGGTACTTCCGTTCTGTGCCGTAGGCTCAGGGTCCATCTGAGATTTCACATTGAGCACGAATTTTAGCGCCAAGTGTGTCAGGAGTAAGCCCCACCAGTACCAAAACCCACGCACACCCCATCCAAGGAGGTCCTGGCATTGTGTCGTATGTCTGTCTGTCTGCTCTTTTTGCTTGAGGCGAGGGCTTGCAGGTAATATTACCCAGTATGGTACTGATTGATACAGTTAGAACTTAGAACCCTACATCTCATTTCAAAATTTATCATCACTCGGTGCAACAAGACCTCAAAGCCACTCTCGTGTGCCAAAGCCGGAACCGATCGCCCCAAAAGTCAAGCACCGTAGCACCGTACCTATTCCAGCACCCGCCAGCCACCAGCGTGCGCCTCCCATATCTCTCTGGTTGTTCTTTTTCACTTGATGCGACAGCCCAGACGAGACTAAACCTGCTAGCAACCCACTACTTCACCATTCCGTAACCCAAGGCACCCACATACCGCACAGGCTAATAGTCGCCAGTCCTCCGCCCTTGAACCAATCCGATCTTATTCAACTTTAGCATTACGTACCAGCCGACTTCCCTCCCCTACCTTACTCTAACTAAACTCATCCAAGGGTTTCAACCGCTCCACCTACAATCCAACACCCTCTCTCTCATCTTTCACCAGCAATCTTGACTGATGCTAGGTAACTCTATACAAGAGTCCACGTCCAAGTTCCCATTGATAGACGTCAACGGCAACCGTTTCGACTCAGCAAGCACCACGCATTCATACGCAAAAATGGAGGATATCAGAGGGCCGCCAGGCCGCCATAAGAGCATTTCAATGTTGCTCGTATCTTCTTATGCCTTCGACTGGGTGGTATTACTTGTTGTTGCCGGCATTGGAGGCTGGCTTGGGATTTTGCCGCCAAACCACCGCCCTTTTCAACTCGAGAATCACAACATCTCGTGAGTATCTCTCGTCTCGATGCTTGCTTTGCACAGTATACTTCTTCTTTATGAAGTTCGGTGTGCCAGTTGACGCTGACCGTTACTTGTACCGTTTAGATTCCCTTTCACAGAAAAGGAAACTGTGCCTATGGTTCTGGCGGGAATACTGAACACGGGCTTACCAATCGTCATTGTTACTTTCATCGCTCTCGTCTTTGTCCCCGGCTCGACTGTACCACCTGGAACCCCCAAGAGCCTGATTTGGAGGAGGAAGCTGTGGGAGCTTCACACCGGCTTGCTTGGTCTGGCTTTGTCTGTGGTGGGCGCCTGGTTCGTGACCAATGCCATGAAGAACATGTTCGGAAAGCCGCGCCCCGATTTGATTTCCCGCTGTCAGCCCGACCTCGAGAACGTAGCCAAGTATGTCGTTGGAGGCATTGCCAACACTACTAGCAACGGCCAGCTCGTTAGCTACAAGATTTGCCAGAACCCGGACACCGCACAGCTTGAGGATGGCTTCCGATCCTTCCCAAGCGGACACTCGTCCTCCTCGTCGGCAGGCCTGCTGTATCTGTCGCTCTTTATCGCTTCCAAGTTCGCGATCACCATCCCGTTCCTCGCGCCCAGCAGCTTCTCGAACGTGAGCTCATTCAGTGCATTCCCATCCCGCATCCAACGCTCTGGCACCGGCTCAGAGAGCTACGAAATGGTCGACCGTTCGAATGGCGGCTCACCCTCCGACGAAATCTCCCGTCCCAATGACCCGGCTGCGGCCAGGCGCCTGGCCTCCCATTCGCGAGCCGTCGCCGCTGTCCGTCTTCAGGCCGCTGCGCCTCCGCTTTACCTGCTCCTGATTGCGTGCCTTCCGATGTTTGGTGCCATCTTTATCTCCGGATCTCGGTGGTTCGACTATCGTCACCACGCCTTCGATATAATCACCGGCTTCCTCATTGGCGTTATCACGGCCGTATTCGCATTCCGTTACTATCACCTGCCCATCAGCCAAGGCGCCGGCTGGGCTTGGGGTCCTCGAAGCCAGGACAAGGCCTACTGGGCCGGTGTTGGAAGCTATAGCTACGCGACCAGCAAGAACGATTGGGCGCGTGCTGGCGAAGAGGATGAGGCCAGCGTGGAGGCTACGGCCCAGGCGACCGACTACGAGAGTGTGAGGCGCCAGCACATTGGTGTCGCTTCGAGTGCAAGCAACGGCCCCGTCAAAAGAGCCTACGACAACGCGAGTATACATTCGGCTAGACCTCCACCGCCCAACGCGAATCAGTTCGATTTTACCAACAGGGTCTAGTTGAACCCTCAAGTCTGGGTTATCGACTGAGATGGTACCCAATCAAATTAAAGATCCCCAAACTTCGGATCAGTTTTTAGTAAAAGAAAAAAACTATCAGCAAACTTTTTATGAAAGGTCTTGTTATTTGTATTATGAAAAGCCTTTTTTTTCATATTGATTTTATGAAACGCAGGGCCGAGCTTGTCTAATACCCATCTTAACGAACCTTGGGGGGTTTACAAACTTGTTGCTAGAGCTCTCCTGTGCGCTCATTCTCTGTATGTTCAGTCATATAGATTCCCTGTTGTAAGAGATTTGGACGATGGAGTTTACAGTCATATGTTTTTGTATTTCATACTGGCGTTTAATAGGTTCAGTTTCTCATCTCCGGCACCATGATATTGGGGTTCTTTCTGATCTGGCGATGTGATTTTCTCCTTTTTGTACAACTACTACTTCGCTTGCATCATTACTAGACTAGACATGTCATACCGGAAAAAAAACCGATTTGTGTCGGATAGAAATGTCGAATAAAATTGTTGGCCTGCGCTCTTCATATCCCCGCGGGGCGTCATACTCGTTGCGTATGTAACCCCCCCAACCCAAGTCCAAGTGGGCGGATGCCTAGTAACCAAAAAAATCACTTCCGCTCCTAGCGCCTTGAAAAGAAGCCCTTACTGAGCGCGATGCCAGCCTGTCAGACTGCTAATAAACTGCCTTGTGGCGAGCTCAAGATCGCTCGATCCTTTCTTCAGGCTTATTACTGATCACCGTGCGCACACTTGCCTCGTCCGAGCGCTCGTTTGACCCAAAAGGCAAACCCATACCAAGGCCTCTCATGCGGGTGGCCGAGTTTTTCTCTGCTTCGGAGAAGAAAGAATAAGAAGAACATGCAGCTTCTGCTTTGACCCATCAGATCACCTGAACGCATTCTTTGTTCCCGCGGATGGCGGTAAACTTTTCTGTGCGCTCTTTGCTCAGTGGAGACAGAAAAGGGAGGGTGGGAGAAAGGCGACCAATCCCGGATTTTTTTGTGTTTAAAAAACAAAAAACGCCTCCCTGAACTGGGGTATCGACCAATAGCTGTGATAATGTTTTTTTCCCCTTTGAAACCACGCCCCCCTTGAAATCCTTGACTAACCATTGTAAGAAATCATTTCGTGGGCTCATTCTTTGAACTTTCAGACCCCCTTGCTCCAAATTGCTCCACGGTTGCTTTCATCGGCTTTGGAACTCCTTTCCCAGGTTAGAATAAAAGTAAAAGAAAAGAAAAAGAAAAGACTAATAAAGTTTAAAAAAAAAAAGTGAAATCATAAAATATTATCTTAATACCCCTCAGACACCTTGCATCATGCTATCGCCGGGTACTGTAGCAGAGTCCACCAGGCCGACCGCCATGCCCTCCTGCTTCATGCCGTCATCGTCCTCTTCTTCTTCCTCCTCCTCCTCTTCGTCCTCAATGTCGTCCGCGCCGTCCTTGAAACCGCTCTCGACTTCCATCTTGCGCAGCCGCCGCCTCATGTCATCGCGCTTTCCGCTCTGCCACCGCACCAGGGAGGCGGCCGCATGGACGCGGAAGCCAAAGCAGCGCGGGACGTAGCGCTCCGCCGACTTGACGGGCATCAGGGCCGGGTAGACCTGAAACAAGATGTTGTGGAACGAGGTGCCAAAGTAGGCGCCGTCGATGCCGGCGTGCCGTGACGACTTTGGGTTGTATATGTCCTCGCACCGCGCGCAGTAGAGCTTGACCGGCTTGGAGCTGGGTATGTCGCACATGCCCATCGGCAGCAGCGGGTGCGAGCCGCAGTGGACGCGGGGGCATTTGCCAAAGTCGCCCTTTTTGTATTTCTCGAGCTGTATTTTATCCACCCCGTACGGTTAGTTCAATGAGCTTTATCATGGACAGGGATATTGTTTTTGTAGTGACCAAAGAAAGAGTAAGGGATACATCATATTGAAAGGCTGGACAATGTACGCCAGAGACGGAATCAAGGAAAATGTGAACCTCACCATTTTGCTCAAACCCCTCGTTGTGACAATATACCGCGCGTGGACCAGCCCGTAGAGATGCCGTGCCGACTTCTCTATCGTCTCGCGCATATCATCGTCGCAGTCGAGGTCAAAGACATCGGTGATGAGGTCGAGAGCATATTGATAGTAGGAGACCTCGGTGTTGAGGCCCGTGAGGTTGAACCGGTCTGTCAGGTAATCCTCATCGATCTCGCAAAAGTATTCGTTGCCCTTGGAGCCGATGAACTGCAGGTGGCGGGGAGTTGGTTATAGACAAGCGGGTTAGCCAATGTGACACAAGAAGTTATATGTATATTGGGTGGGCATTGTGTGTATGTGTATAAAAGCCAACTGAGGCGGCCTTGCGCGCCGGGCAACGTTTCCATCATCGATGACGAGGCGGTGGGTGGCCAAGTCAGATTGCTGTTGCCTTTGGGTCTGGCCGATGCGGCTCTGCAGGGAGAAGCCGGAGGCCCCGCGTCGGCAAAGACGATGGATGACGTGGATCCGAATCACGCGCAAGGACGGGACGGTACGGTACTCGAACGCGATCGATGGTCGGTCGAGTCGCAGAGCGGGGGCGGGGAGGGTTTTGAAAGTCAAAGTACATGAGAAAAAAAAAAAAATACAAAAAGCTTTGAGTCAACGTACCCAATCCCTCCAATAGCTAGTGTAATCACTATCCGACTCGCTGCCAAAGTCTTCCATGGTGGCAGCGGGCTTTTGGTGACGTTGTGATCTGGGAGGAGAGGTGACGACCAAAGGTAGAAAAAAAAGACTGGAGGCGGAGTTGCTGATACTGAGAGAGTCGGACCCTTCAATCATGTACGGGCAACGCTGTGGTGGTGGGGTTCCTGTTGAAGACTTGAGCGATTCTAGGCCGTCGATTTCGCGCCTTGCAGTGGGTCTTGAGGAACTACGTATGTGGGGCCGGTGCTCAATCGATGACCATGGCACTGGCTTCTACTTTATACCGGATGAAAAAGGAGATCACGGCAAACCGATAACAGGCTTTGATGGAATTTGATGACTTCTGCTGTATTTTTCCAAAAAAAAAAAAGTTTACATGTCTGTCGGTATTGTTCGATTACAATATTGCTAAAAACAAGAAAATGATATTTATGGGTATCCGGTCCGTCCAGGGCTCCGTTCAAGATAAAAACAGTTGATAACAAAACACGCTCATTATCTCACTTTACTCGCTTGCATCAAGTTCCCGCCTCTAATTTGTCAAACCGCGATGCTCCACGATATAAAACAGTCAGAGATGTACAGTGCTCTCGCAAGACTCAGAATTATGCTATTTTAGGGATGGGTATATGGATGGGTATCTCGACAGGTGAAAGTTCAAGACAATATTGGAGAATCTGTGTGTGAGATTGAGGGTACTTAATATGCTGTTGGATACCTCGTTGCTTGACGGAACACATCACAGTGTGATCTCTGAAATGTAATTTCTCAAACTTGATAAGTGTCCACAGCCCGTCCCTGTACATGTGAAAGAGATTTTTTGAGCGTGTAGGCGCAACGGCAACTCGTCTTGCGCGTATTGCAACATGCGGTGAAGATCGTAATAACGAACGAAGGGTGCCGATGAAGGATACCGTGCAAAATCAAGACGACTGAACTCCAACAAGCTTCCAGGCTTGCTAAGCAGGAAACAACACGAGCTTAGAATTTCCATCTTGGCTTAGAATCCATTGGCTTCTCCGTCTGGCTCTTGCGGAATGGCGCCCGCTGTGTTGAAGGTGTATTGCGGCCTGAGACGCTGGTACTTCTGGCTACTCCGTCCCTGAAAAGCCCCATGCTTCCGGTGCTTTGCGGCAAAGCACTCGTCCGGCGCGGATTTGTTGTCGCCATAGAGCTAGCCGGACGCACAGGGCTGGTGCCAAGAGGCGCATCGACCTTGGGCCGGCCTGGTGGTTGGAGAGACGACCTGCGGTTGCTCAAAGCGGACGAGGACGAGGATGATTGGGCTGTCAAGCGTGGCTGATTCATCCTCGATGCTGCAACAGCCTGCTGTGAGTACGGACCAGGGGAGGTCAGTCTCTCACGGAATGAGTATCGGCTATGACTGCTAGGAGGCTTTGAAGGTGTTACGTCGGGCATAGGCGAAGCAGAGCCTGCACGGCCACTGAGAGGGCTACGTAGCGGCATTTTACTGGCGCTGGAACGGGGAGACGGGGTGCTCTGTGGCTCGACCGCCAATGGTTTGAAGTTGTGGCCGGTGTCTACGCCGTTAACAGAAGAATTCCACCGGGGACGGTTAGGAATTGGGTTGTTTGATGGGCGGGTGGTGCTTGGTCGAGGCTTCGCCATGGGTGTTAATGAGCTATCCCTACCAAGACCCCCGGTGGTTGACAGTCTCGAGATCGGCTTTCGAGGCTGTTGCTGCGAGGGTACAACGGCAGACAAGCTCCTCCGGTTTGTTGGCATCGGAAGAGCGCTGGCGTTCCCGGACGCTGACCTTCTTTTGTTCAAGATCTTCGAGGTCGGAGTCTCGAGGCCCAGATTTGACATTATTACTGATGAAGGCGGCGAGCTCTGAGGCGTTTCGTGCCCGCTTCCGAGTCCAGACATATCGTTTGATAGCATAGTAGAGATCGAGTCCCGAAGCGCCTGCCCTTTATCGTCCATGGTGAGTTCGTCCAAGGTAAGGTCCATATCACGCATGCGATCTCTTAGTTCGTCCCACTTGGTTTGGAGTTCCGTATGCAGTCGCACAATCTCCCCGTTGACTGTCAATCTATCCTTGATGCCGCGGTCGATGATAGAAAGAACACGCTCGATTGCAGGGCTGTAGTGTGTCTTCTTCGCTTCGTAGCTTTCGATCTTCTTACCCATCAAGGCAGGGTTCGTCAAGTTAAGGCCAGCGTCCACACACTCCTTGATCTTGGAGACACTGCGCTCAACCGATTCGTACATCTTCTGTGCTTGTCGGGCCGCCCCTCGAAAGACGAGGATCCAACGGTCCTCACCAAGCTCTTTACGTAAATTCTCTGCATCCTTCTCGAGCTTCTTATAGCTGTTGTCCAAGTCTTCTCTTCGCATTTCGAGCTCTTCGGCGGCGCTGGGGAATGTCTTTTCAGCCCTTGCCGCAAAGGCAGAGAGTCGCATGGGGAGGAAATCCAAGGAGGCACGCAAGGGCTGCATCCTCGCAAATAGAGCCAGTAGACTCGAGTCATCCTGGGTCAAACTGGGCACGCCAGGCGAGCTAGGGCTGGCGGGGAACGCTGGCAAGCTAAAACGGTGGCTCTTAGCAGCTTGTAGCCTTGTTGCTGCGGGGGGCGTCTCCTCGACTATCGTCTCCAAGTCCCCGATGTCGACATTATCTTGACCGTTAGAAACGGCCAGCATGGACCTATGTCGCCGTTCCTCCATCTCGAAAACAAGCCTGCAAAGCTCGTCCATCTCGTTTTGGATATCTCCCAGCACCATATTCCATAGCTCCTCCCATTCCATAGCAATCTCAACCTGGCCTTTGACCGAATTCAACGTGACGTGTATGTTGGCCCACTCCTTAGTGATGGCTTCCATCTGCATGACAGTCCTGGCAAGGTCCTCGGGAGCAACCGAGCCAACGTCGGGTCGGTTGTTTAGTGCTTCAATGGCAGAGAGATAGACCTTGATCAGGCTTTCAAACCGACTTATAGCACTCTCCACCTCCTCCAAGCCTTCTCTGCCGCCGGCGGCCGACCACTCGACATCATCGTCGCTGTCCAAGCCGCTAATAACCTCGGAAGCTTTCGAAATCCAGTTCCTAATCTGCTCGGCTGCACCGATCAGTGCTCTCGTGGCGGACTGGGCGGTTGATATGGCAGCAACCTTTTCCGACAAAGAATTGGCATCAGGGAGCTGAAGGGAAGTCAGTTGGGCCAACTGGTTAGAGAATGAGGCGCGGGATAGTGTGTATATCGACCCTGGGCGCTGCAGGCCTAACGGGTTGAAATGAATTTCTTGACTGAAGTCGGTGGCGGGTGTGGTTGCTGATGAGAGGGGTGGTGAGTCTTTTGGAGGCGGAGGCGGCCTTTCGTCATCATCCGGAGTAGTCGGTGACATAATGATGCTATCCCTATCGAGGTGCTGTTGACGTGTCTCGGGCTGACACTTGGTCCCATTGCCGTTGGAGTGATCCGGCAGTCGAAATTTGTTCGTATCCATGGCCAGCTCAGGCACTGTGTGAATCTCTGGAAGCAGTTCAGGGCCCTCTGGGACCTCAGGGGCCACAACAGCAGCCGGACTGGCGGCAACCTCAGCGTCCGAATGCGAAACCGAGTTTGGGCTTTTTTTGCCGGACCTGAATTTCAGCCCCTTCAGACTGGCCTTCGACGGGATGCGAACGAGGGCACCTTTCCAGGGTCTGCCGCGTCGTTCAACGATGGGTGCTTCGGATCCGGCCTGGTGACCTTGGTCAAGCTGGCGAAGCTGTTCTTCGTCGAGGCGGCCGATAGCTTCGGCCCGAAGTGCGGCAGCGGATTGGGTTTCTCTCTGAGGGTTACTGGAGCCGAAACCGAGGGCTTTTAATCGCGCGGCCAAGCCCGGCGAGGGTCTTCGTGCAGTGATTCGTGCGGGTGAAACGGAAGTCTGTTGTTGTGATGTTTGAGAAGAAGAATCGTCGAGTGAATCTGCATCAATGCATGCAAGCGGTGGTTGTGAAGTACCTGGCGGTTGATGTACGATCACTGGGGCGTTGATGTTGTTCTGCAGAAAGGCAGTAGCATTAAGTGATTCGTGACTGTGAGTGGGTTTGTCGGGGTTGTCGTTTACGTTGACGTCGTTGTGTTTATTATCGGGCTGTTCTTGTTGTTGTTGTTGTTGCCTGGGATAAATTGTTGGCAAATGTCCAGGATGCTGGTTCGGGTACTCAGAGAAGCGGAGCTCAGCCAAGTCTGGTGGGAGATCAGCGAAGGATAGGCCATGGTCTGATTCAAAAGGCGGCTGGTTAGAAACGCTGGTTGTGCTGAGGCTACCGACTGGCTCGGGCGCCTCTAAACTCTGAACGGCATTATCATCCGACTTTGGCGGCTGTGGTTTTTGTTCATGTTGCTGTTGTTGTGCATCGGGATCAGATGTGCCTCCGACGGAAGCTGTAACATAGGTTGCGCTCATTCATTTACCCTGCTGCTACTATGGAGCAGCACCTTTCGTCGTGTGAGGTCGGAGCTCGATCTGATCCGATCCCAAAAGCTAATGCCAGCACACCCAGGCTTGGTCCGTGGGGTTCGAAGCGCTGGTCGGTCGGCTCAGAGTCTGACCGCCAGCGACCGCTGTTTCCTTCTGTTACTTGTGGCGCTGCCGTACCATTCCACGTGCAGGAAAACAAGTTGAGAAGTGACGGATTGCTGGACGCTCTCCACTTTGCTGCAGAAAAATTCGGGGACTCAGCGAATGGATTGCATGCACTGGTCCAAAAAATAGGATTTTGTCTGCTTCGAAAGAGGGAAGCAGATAGGATAAATGTGAGTAATAGTTTTGATGAGTTGTCAAGCCGGCACTGCTTTTTGTATCCTTTTTTTTTTTTTTTCTTGAAAGAGGATGGCTAGCTCGTGGCGCTTTGCGCTGGCGCAGGACTGGACGAGGCTAGCAAAGTTAAGCCAGAAGAAAGTGAGTCGTTTGTGAAGGAAGCGCGCGAATTTGTTTGAGAAAAAAAAAAAAAAGAAGAGAGGTGACGTATGTTTAAGGTACACGAGGCTGGCTAGAAGCTAGACAAAAAAAATAATTTGTAATAATAGCAAGTAGATTGGATAGGCAAGCATAGGTAAGGTTAAATGAGGACAAAAGAGAAGGTAGACTGGCAGACTGTTAAAATTGAATAGTTGAGGTAAGGTTCGAGAAAGAAAGAATATTACTTGAAAATGGGAGAAATGACAATGGAGACGGACCTCCAGAGTGTCGGCGTCTCAGAATTGCGGGAGAGCTTCAATAAGTGCTTGCTTGCTTGCCTGGCAATGGAAGCACTTTGATTGGAAGCAGCACGGTTGATTGATTGTATGTTTGATGGGTAGCCACAACTTGTTTGCTTGGTCTCGGAAAATAACGTCGAGACCAATGTCCGTGTACTGGGTTTCTTCGACCAAGCTCTACGAGGAAAGCAGGACGCGGGTATTACGACGGGACGAGTCGCCACATCGGCATTGCACATCGTTTTGCACAAGCGGCAGCACGACGGTATTACATTGATCATTTATCTGTGTCCGCCCTCTCTGGCTACTCGGTCAACTCGGCCAACCTGGTGCTCCCCTGGTTTTATGTGTCGCTTTGCCGATCGAATGCTTGTTGGGTAGGGCTCCAGATCCGAGAGAGCCTTCTAGTGTCTTGTCGCAACCCGTTCTGCAGCCCAAGATGAAACGTAAACGACCAAGAATAGGAAGTCGCGTTTGTACGAGCTCCGAAATCGCGTCTCGGGCCCAGTTACGTCTGATGTAAGGCAGTGGAGGGCACCTGGGTTGATTTGGCTCTTTTGATTTGAACCCAAGTTCACATGGATGACTACTGTACGTGTATACTAGATCTAGGTGTTGTATTACAGTCAACATCTAGGTAGGTACCTAGTCTAGAACTAGAACTACACTAGATTCTACGGAGTAAATGTCTGGACTTCGAACCTCGGACTGTCGGTCGGTACGGACTTGACCTCGAGGATAACCAAGCAGCTCATCAAACGATGATGAAAATTGTGGACCATATCCAAAGGCGAGTTTAGCGAGGAATAAATACTGTACTCAGCCGTAACAGTAGTTTGTACGATCAAATCAACTTTGATTGAAGCCAACTACCCACCCAGTCAAAGTCAAGGCTGCCCGACCACGCATGCCAACGTGGTAGGTACCTTAGTCAGTTGACACTGAATGACACCTGTCCTACCGTAACCCCATATTCATACCCCTCCTCTCGGCGCAAGAGACCACTTTCCAGGCCTACGCAGAGTTACATTCAGGGGTTACAGGTTATATTATACGTGATTTAATCTCCATGGTTCCGCGGTGTACGGTACAGACCAAGTATCCGTGAACGCTGGGATATTATAAGTGATTAAACGGCATTATAGATGCCAAACCGCGTGAACGGGTATCCCAACTTTTCCAGATACACTATAACATATTAATAAATAATGCCTGACGCATTTGACGTATGCGTGTGTGCCTGTCAATTGACATTGTTATGGCTGCAGCAAAATGCATAATGCAATGCTACGTTGATGTACGGCAGCACACGGACTCCCGCCACTATCTACCACAAGAATCAGGCCTAGTGTTCTAGTCTAGAACTAATGTACGTCTACTGTACCGTAGTCCCTCATTCCAGGCGTTCGGTTTCGCGATCGACCAATCAAGTGAGCCCCTTGTTGTGATTTTGTTGAAAACGGCACGACTACGTTGCCTAGGCGTTGCTGCGAGCTAAACCCCACGATGAAGTAGCTCAAACGCCTCAAATATCGTTTCTGCACCATAACAGTAAAACTCTCGCATTTACTCCGTATGTACACCACCGTTGTAGCTAGTGCATTGAATAGATTATTATAATCGTTCACTTCGTGGAAAAGCGCCAAGACGAAAGTGGCTGATTGACTACTTCGTAAATGACTGACAGCCTCCCAACAAGAGGTCTCAGCAGGTAGGTACTAAGTACGGTACCTAGGTATCTAAGGAATTCAAAGTGCCACTCAAACGAAAATAAGATGAAGCCTCCACTAGATACAGTGCATGGGGGACCCACCGAGTCGCTCTAAGTGGCCAACCGGCTATGGACGTTTCACGCGTTCCTTGCCAATTCAAGGGTCCCACCAGTCAGTCGGCATTACGCGATATGCGAGGAAGGTACAAAGTAATTAATTACCTAGACCTAGAAGCAGCATTTTCCGACATGGACGTAGCGCCGTCTCATTGTTCAGCCCAGTCAAGTCAGTCACTCGTTTTCTAATCCATTTTTCTTCTTCTTTGGCTTGCATCGCTTTTAAAATCACAAGCTTCTTGTAAATTTTTGGTTTTGGACTGAAGGGTAAATTCTGATCGTCTTTTGCTTATTTACGCCACTCGCCGCTATGCAACAAAAACGGTTACTTTAACCTAGGAAACTTAAAATCAGAGTGTTTTGTTTATGGCTTGCTTACTTGCTTGCTTGCTTCAAGGACGGCCCGTTACCTCTACTGTCTGTACCTTGTCTGTATAACCCACATACTTACTTACCGTTTACCTTAATCTCGATTAAAGTGGACGCTGCAGACGGCACCAAACACCCGTTGCCTCTCCATTGCTTTCTCTTTGACAATCTTCAATCCCATACGACCTCACATTCCACTTGGTCGGGCCGCCTACAGATCAAGAATCTAGCCCCCCCCGTCTAGTCTGAAAGCACAGGCCGGCCCGCGCCGCCTGAACGATATCGGATCTGCTACCACCTATCTACATACATCCCATCCCAGGTTCACATCCAGCTACCTACCTGACATCGTCCATTCTTTGCATACAGCTGGTTCGACCTGTCAGTTACTGTCGCCTCCATAATCAACAACCGGACCGCCCGAAACCATGGCTACCGCTTCGCAGGATCGACCCCCAACCTTCCGGCGCGATTCACCGTCACCCGAGATAGCCCCGACCCGAGCTATAGGGGCCTCCCCAGAGCTATCCCGCTGTCTCTCGAGTACCTCAATGGCCTCACAAGGGTCCGCTACTACTGACGGCTCGCGTCCTCGCGAGTCACTTGGGGCAGCCAGTGACACGTCCAATCTCTCTCGCCACTCTTCGGCAAGCTTTGCTTCTTCTTCTCGTCTCTCCGATGTGAGCGGGCTTGGTGTCGACACGGGTAGCCGAAGGAGCTGCAGTGGCAGCCGCTATTCGACGATGAGCATGGACAGGCCCGCCGCTCAGCGTTCCTCATCTCGTCGACGCGGCTACATGCGCCCTTGTGGGACTGATTTTGCCGCCAGCGCCCGCCAACGAGAGAGTGTCCTCAGCTTGGGCAGCATTACACATCTTCAGTACTACTTTGCCAGGACTGGTCTTCTTGACGGCAAAGGTGGTAACCTCGGTCGGAGGAGGAATCAAAAGGCACAAACTCTGGATTTTTCTCAACTGGACACGTCCGCCTTCAAGAAGACTGGCAGCGGGTCAGATGTCGACTCATCGTATGCCTCCCTGGGCAGTAGCCCGGATCTAGGCGCACAACAAACAGGCCTGGTCGAATCTCCTATCCGGGAGGACCACATAGGGGACGAAGCGTACTTTGACGACGATGTTTCTGACCCGGAGGACTACGATGGGGCCGAGCACGGCATGCTTCCACCAACTACCAGCACATATGTCCACCGCGAGAAACCTGTGCCCAAGCCACCGTCCATGTCTGAGCTGCGCGCAGAGTTGACAAGCGCCCTCGAAACGGCCACCAAGGCACTGATTGAGGCCAAAGAAGGCAAGGATGTGTCCAAGGCTGAGGATCCAGAAGACAAGGAGAATAACACTCCATCAAAGAAAGCGCCGGGGTGGTTTGAGGTACAGGGCGTACACATCCTCGATGTCATGACGCTCGCGATTCGAGCAGCCAAGGTCTACTATACGAGTCACGAGCATCCGCACAAGCTCGACGCCATCAAGTCGGAAAAGGCTGTGCGCGCTGAGCTTTTATCTGTGATGGACGCGCTGAAGCGCATGGCCTCGCGCAACTTCGCCGGGGGCATACGTGAAGACGAGTTTGCCACTATGGATGGCTGGGTCGCCGGTTTGAAAGACATGCTGAGTCGCGAGGACGAAATGGTCGCTGCTGAGCGGAAGGAGGTTGCCAGCTGGACTTGGCTCAAGGACAACGGTTGGTCCGATAGCTTGGAGAAGCGTGTCGAGCGCGAGTATGCCTTCATCAAGTCCCTGCTAGCTGGAAATGGTTCATTTCCCGGCCAGAGCACTGCATCGACTACACCGACCCAGATGACGTCGCCAACGGCAACCTCTTTTCCTGGCGCCGCCTCATCAACGACAACAGCACAATCACTGCTGACAGGGACCGCCACGACGGACGAGGAGACTTTGCCGGAATGGAAGCCCATAGACCGTAATACCTCGCTCGATAGTCAAACGGTGCCAACGCCGTTTCTGCGTGCCATGCAGAACGGCAAGTTTTTGGTCAGGCTGCACAACGGAGCCGTGCATAAGTCGCAGCGACGCTTCGGTGCCATTGGTTCGTACCACCAAGACACGGCCAAGCCATACCGTTCCGCCGACAACATTCGATACTGGGTCAAGGCCGCCGAGCTGCGCTGGGAGGTCCACCTCAAAGGCGTCGATCCCCTGGCCCTTGTTTACGACAACGTAGGCCCTCAGGTTTGGGTGGCATTTGAGGATGCCATATTAGACTGGTGCCGCAAGGTCAGAGAGGAGATAACTGCCGAGCTTGTTGCTGCCGGGCTAGTCTGATTTCGGTTTCCCCTCTGGCTCTGGCCTTTTACGGAGCTGCGGGCTCGTAAGCCGTATGTTCACCCACGAATCCCACGAAAATACCATTTTATGAAGTTGCGGCGGGAGTAACTTTTAATCTCTCGCATTTTTGTCCCCTTTTCTTCTTATACCCTACGTTTAGGCCAATAAGCTATTTTTTTTTCACACACAGAAATGTGTCAATGCAGTTTAGATCTCTTCAAGAAGACGTTCTTCGTCTTTCACTGCATTTTTATTTTCTCCAACGAACATCTCGTCGCCTATCTTTGTTCTCATGGACATCTTTCTCTTTTTTTCATGTTACATATACCCCCAAAGCATTGCTTCGATAGGGCGTCTTTATTTTCTTCGTCCGAGTCTCCCCTTGCATGGATATTCTGTTTTCTTAAGTCTTTGGTACTGCACTTTGCCAGCACTAACAACCCACCAGTACTTCTTGCCCTTTTCTTCTTCTTCTAGAAACTATAGGGGTTGGGGAATTTCTCGACCTTTTGCCTCCGAAAAATGTGTGTTGACTAGATTTGGTTAATAACAAAGGTTTTCATTCATAATTCACGATGCTTGTGTGTGGCTTACACGCCAGATATTCGAATGCGGATGCCCAGCTGTCAAGATACACATTCACGCACCACTTGTCTTTGCTTTTGCCTTTGTTGCCTTTGTGGAAGCGACCATCATCCGTTCGACGGGGAATGGAGGTAACGAGAGTCGGTTGAATAAGCTCAGGGGGGACACAGTATGGACCAAAATACCATATATGGGGAAAACAAAGCACAGCCCAAATCGGCATTTCTTATCACGTTAATGGGTCCTGCACAAGGTTACTGACAGTCTAATCTCATGGAGACTGTGGTGACGATTACTGTGCCTCTGCCCTCCCCTGCACCCCTGCATTCGAGCATAAAACAGCCTTCGCTGTTGAGCAGTTCATTAAACCCTTCCAAAAGAGAAAATGTGAAGAGTACGGATTTAAAGTAATCGTCAATGGCTTGTTTGTGCATTTATTTTTCGAATGCTCCCGGCGGAGACAGAGTTGGAAAAGAAAGCGGACAAAAAGAAGAAGAAAAGACCAAGAAAAAAGAAATCATGTTTCATCGCAGGGACATCCATTCGACTTTGATGCTGCTCGTCTGGATTCCGGCTGCCTTCAATCTAGCCCAGGTACAGCAAACTCGCGACACCCCTTGAAACCCTTTCAAGTGCAGTGACTGCTATGGTGGGCAACGCCTCTCTGTCTCTCTATTGGACCATTGCAGGTAAATGAATATCTGCCGGACGGAGTAAAATGTTAACCATTCCGGACTTCCGGAGATTAAAGCGGTTGTCTCACACAAGAAACTATACATCTTGGATCCTAATCTCGGTGAGTGAGAAAACGCCCTTGGGGTCCCCAAGACAACGCAACGCCAACATAGCCCACAAAAAATCCCCCGATTGACAAAAGCCTCCTCGTGGAAAAGAAGAAAAAACCCGCCACTCCAGACACACAAGCCACCTTCGTCCTCCCTCTGGACAAGAAATGGAAGAACAACAACATTACCCTGGATGCCCTGAACAGGGGCGGCCTGCTCCCTAGGGACGGCGTCGATACGAACGCCAAGGGGGGNGGGGGGGGCAGCCCTTTGGGCCACAGCGGAACGTCAGGCGACGTGCAGTCGTGCAAGATTCTCAACTGGGGAGACCAGGCCAGGGACAGAGATGACGACGCGAGATACTGCACGCCGCCGCCGCTGGACCTCTGCACTGTGGTTGCAGGGTCGGGTTCCGGAGGGACGTACGATGTGGTCGTATTTGGCGGCTCCGAGAGGTACCGGGGCTCGTCCGACGTGCGTGTCCTCGCCATCCCGCGCTTCCGCTGTTTCAGGGTGCCCAACATCGACCGGGACCAGTGCGCAGTCGTGGGGGATGACCAGCGGCAGATGCTTTTGCTCGGCGGAAGCGTCAAGAGGCCGGCCTGAGCTATGGCCTAACGCCATTAACATCCTGGATTTGACGGAGCTGAAACGGAGGGTCGAGTTTGATACTGGGTTGGATTCTTTTCTCTCATTACAGCGGTCTACGAAATGTCGCTTCGTAGAACGAAGACACCAAGAAACTCTTTCCTCAAGCCTTGTTTGAGGAAAACACCACTCCAACCACCACACCACCAGCAGATATCTGTAGCCATGATAGCTGGGGGCGTTGGAGGAGGTGTAGTTCTACTCGTCTTTTTGATCATAGCGGCTGTTGTGATCATTCGCCGACGCCGCCCGCCATTGCTGCTTTTGGAGCAGGAGCCGAAAGGCTCAACCAAGTGGAGCAGTGTCAGCGACCTGACGACAAGCACATGCTGGACTTGGCCCAGATCCACCAGATGTCCGAGAGGCCTAAGGAGCACGAGTTGGAGTATATGAGGGGCCTGCGGTCCATGAAATGCTCTCTGAAAGGCGTCCAGGAGAAGTCCCTGGGTTAGATATACTGATAGAGCTTTCGAGTGGTGAGCCAGCGGCCCAAGAACTGTCCGCAAGTCCAATTCCAGGAACAGAAACGAGTGTGACCATGCAGCACAGGAGATATTAGGCAGAACCAATAAGAAACTTGGACTTGTTCTAACAAACGTCGAACAAAGCAAACCTATCGTTGAATACCGACCTAAATCAATATTTCTAATCGTCTGACCACCAGTTTGACTCAATCAAGTGATATGTCTCCTGCACAAAGTCCTGCGAAGGCTTGTACTCCTCCTGCTCCAGCCCAGCCTCGCTTGCTGCGCCGTCATCATGTCCCTTGGGCATCCCAGAGTAGTATCGACCCTGCTGGAAACTCTCGCCGAGCCTCCTTGCGACGTCATTGGCCTCGTTCAGGCTCACGAGACGCCGTTTACCATTCGAGTACGCAAGGCACATCTGATGAATGTCCTCTTTACGCTCCCGAATCTCGGCCGCCCACTGACCCTGGTACTGGCGCCACTGGTCATCCGAGGTTTGGCCGTTCATAAAAGTCAGGTCTTGCATGCGCCGCTGCTTGAACTTGACCTGCTGCTCCGGAAGGAAGAAAGACGGACGCATCTTGATCAGGGTGTCGAGCCCCTCAAACCGGTCGTTGTTGTAGTAACGACGATCATTCCCGCTGTTGCGCGTGCCGATGCGCGTTTCGATAAATATATCGTGCGCCAACTCGGCAGGTGTCCGTCCCACTGCGTTCTCGCGAAAGAGCAGGTTGGCATCCATCTCAAGAATCAGCTTGATACTCTCCAAAGGAGCCTGCCTTGAGATTAGCATGTGCAAAGGCGTGTCACCAGTTCCGTCCAGCATGGCGAGCTCCTCGCCACCCGAATACTCGAGCAGCAACTTCAGGACCGCAACCAAATCCTCGGGCTTTTTGTATTGCGGCCAAGATCCCCTCCAATTCTGGTTATGCCCAGTAGTAGCCTTCTCTATCCACTGGTGAAGGGGAGTTCGTCCATCAGCCGACAGGCTACATCGCTCCTTGAACATGGCTTTGCGGAGGTCCGGCTCGAAGAGTTCCAGCATTGACCGGAGCTGATCAGCCTTGGGACATCCCTTCAGAACAGCATGCAATATGTTCTCCCAGTGTGGTCCTTTGACTGCTTGGTCAGAGTGGGAAGCCAGAAGCTCCACGATGTCGGTCCTGCCGCGAAGACAAGCTAGGTAAAAAGGAGTGTAGCCGTCTCGAGATTTTGTGGTCATTGATGCAGGGTAGGCCTTGATCAAGTATTGAATGAGCTTCTTCGTCTTTTCTCCCTTTGGGCCGCCGATTATGGCAGCGTGCATAACAAGATCATTCTGGTTTCCCAGCCATTTGGTGATGGCTCTCTCCACCCCGCCGGTCGTGGACCCTAGGTGCTTGAGCCGGGCATCATCACGGGCACCCTTACTGTTAGCAAACTCCAGGTAGTGCCGCAGGGGTGTGTCACTCAAGAACCATTCAACGGACTCGATCGAGCCGCAGGAGGCCGCAGTGAGCAGTGGTGGAGTGTTGGATTCTCGGGCCTTTATCATGACATCCCTTCCCGCAGTTGCCCAATCCTTTCTCTTCTTTCCGTACACAGTTAGACCTTGATAGCTCTTGGGCTTTTCAATCATCTTAGCACCGCTGCGCTTAACCAAGTCCTCCAATGGCAGACCCGCGCCGGTAGTCTTGATGATCTCAGCCAGTAACTCAGTGCGTCCTTTCTCGATGGCCCAGTCCAAGATACGTCCCGGGCAAGCAAAGAAGCGAGTTGTTTCAGTTTCAGAGTCAAGTTTCTGTCCAGACAGCAGTGTGGCCGTGTCGAGGAGGAAGGACAGACCATTCAGATCATTCTGTGCGATAACATAGAGAAACAGCGACTGATTTCTCTGCTCTTTGTCCTCATCGCTTACGATAGGGAAGGGGCTGGAGGCTTGAAGAAGCATATCCAAAGGCTTGATCCGACTCTTGACCTGCATGGAGATCTCCCCGATGTTGTCGATTGTGAACTTGTCGTCAACAATGTGCTTATAAATCCGAGGCTCGTCTGTCTCACCCTCTGAGAGCTCAGAACCCTCCGAGTCATAACCAGGATCCCTCATAGTAAACTTGGTGGTTGTCGTCTCCTCGGGTGCGTATTGAGCCTGGGAAATTTCAAGAATGGCCTTGGCGACCTGCAAGTGGCCCCGCAGAAAAGCGAGACCAAATATATTGGCATGGTTTTTATCTTTGACCGATATCATCAACGGCGCTTCAAGTTGGTCAGCATCCCACGCCCCGAGGGTCAACCGCTTTATAGTTTCCAAGTCTCCATCCCAGGCTGCCTCGAATAGTTGGACATAGGCCGCCTCTCGGACAGGGGTCATATCCTTGACCGGATGAAAGCCGTGATTGAACTCGTATGGAACGTCGCTGTTATAATCAACCCTGTTCCTAGAGTGGAAACGTCGTCTTGAGCCGGCTGGGATATCTGGATAGAGCTCAGAAAAGGTCTTTCCACCTTTCTCGACAATGATAGACTCGACTTGCTCGAATGCCTGTACAAGATTCAGAATGGCCGTCTTCTTCTCTTGTAGGCCTTCTAGAGCATCAAGCTGGCGAACCAGAATCTCGTGGAGCTTTACGCGCTCAGCATGCTCTTGACGGGCAGCCTCGATGTCTGTTGTTACAACAAGATGCTTCCAGGATCCGGGCTTGG
Organism: Pyricularia grisea; assembly: GCF_004355905.1. Classification (NCBI taxonomy): domain Eukaryota; kingdom Fungi; phylum Ascomycota; class Sordariomycetes; order Magnaporthales; family Pyriculariaceae; genus Pyricularia; species Pyricularia grisea. The sequence continues at coordinate 2,274,361 of NW_022156717.1, read as the reverse complement.
CTCCCTCGAGAGCTTTATCGTCACCCATAAATGGCAATGGTTCAGGCATGCTGGGCTCCTCGCCCTTGTACAAACGTAGGGTTTCGAGCTGCTTGCGGAGAATATCCAAGAGGGTCTGCCCTGAATTATATCCGCGACTGTAAGAAGTAGGATCAAGCAGATCCTGACTTTGCGCGTTGATGGTGTTCACATCCGCCCCACGGTTAAGCAGCTCCATCATAATGAACGGATGTCCATAGAGGGCCGCAAGAATTATTGGCTGCTCTGTCGACCGCCTGAAAAACTTTTCACTTTCAGAGGCGCTGACAAGTTTATAGTCTGAAGATTGCTTCGCGCCCTTGAGCCACGTCTCAAAGTCAATTTGAGCGACCGCTCCAGCTTCAAGCAGGTGTACGACGAGTTCTGTATCACCGTTCTTGATTGCTGACTGCAGGGGCCCAAACGACTTGCCGTAACGAAACACAGCCACGTGGTTTATGGAGTTGTTGACGCCAGCGCGGTCAAGTTCATTCAGAAGATCAAGAAGTTCTGTAGCGCCCGCTTCTGCATACTGGTGGAAGCAGGTGAAACTATTCATATCAGCCTGGGCAGATGTTGCCCCCAAACTGAGTAAAGTCTTCACCATGTTTTTCGCTTTCTCGCCGGGAAGCTTGAGCGCCATGGCAAGTGTGAGAAGCGCAGCTGTAGGTTTCTTGTCGTGGCCAAAGTATTTGACTGGTAGTAGCACGTCTGCTCCATACTGCTGACATAGCAGCTTTACGACATCGTCGTTACCCGAGACGACGGCGAGGTGAAGAGCAGAGCAAGGCGTATCCCATGCGATAACATTAACGTCGTAGATATCCGGGTCGTCCTTCTTCTCTTCAGGGATGAAGTCTTGATTGTCTGAGTCGCCACCTTTGCGCTTGATCTTTACAAAAGAACCGGTGGCCATGCTATGCGCTTCGTCATCCTCTTCCGAGCATTCGTCGCTCAGAAGCTCTGCCGATTCGCTGTCATTGTCTTCGGCTTCTTCATCTTCCGTTTCTGGTTGTTCTTCTTGTTCAGATAAAGCCGGCGCAGTTGACTTGCGGCGACGATCACGCTTCATCTCTTCCTCGGCCTCATTCTCGTTGCTCTTGTCCATCAGCATCTTCACTATCCCCACATCGCCTCTGACAGCTGCGAGGTGTAGTGCCGTGCGTCCATCAGCAAGTCTTGCAATCAGACGAGCTCCAGCCTTGATCAACAAGGCAACTATCTCGGGCGTTGAGCTCGTGACGGCCAGGTGTAGAGGCGTGCGGCCGGTGTAGTCCCTTTGGTTGACATCAGCACCTTCTTGCGCGAGCCAATCTTCAACATGCTCGGCATCCAAGTCCACGATGGCCTGGCACAGACGGGCAGTATTTCCAACATAGGCCATCTCTGTCCAATCATCATCACTGAGAGGATTGAAGGAGCCAATCTGCTGTCTTCCAGGGTCGTCCTTGATGAATGAGATACGGCCGGAGACATAAACATTGCTCTCTTCTCCATGTACGGCGAGCTCCTCCTCGGTGTGTGGAGTCGGGCAGAAGCCACAGCAATCCTCAATGATATCAGTGACCCGCCCAAAGAAAGCAGGGTGCCGATGAAGATAAACTTTACGATCTTTGGGCTGATTCCATTCCGCATTGAGGACTAGAGGATACAATATTTGTCAGAGTCTGATATTAGCTGGGTGAAGAATAGGCTTTGCCTGGTGATATACTTACGTAGGTCCCTGGTGTAGCAAAGCTTTTCTATCTTTTTTGCATGGAATTTGACACCGTAAGGGATGGTGAACGTGTGGTAGTTGGACACTTCTTCCTCATTAACCCAGTCGGCAACCTCATCCTCATGGCAATCCTTGATGTTACCCCTGAGTCCACCAGACCAGAAGTCGCGGTCAATCGGGGGCCTGCCCCTTTCCTCGCGGCGCTTGGCGAGGTAATTGTCCCTTGCAGATGAGGTCGGCAGACGTTCGAGGACCAAAAGTCTGGCTAGACCAAGGGTTCGGCGGAAGTTGCGCTCAAAGATGGTTGGGTCAATGCGAGACCTGTCAAGATCTGGCCAGTACACCTCGAAATTGCGATGGCTATACTTTGAGAGGCGGTTCTCGTAGGACGGGCTGCGACGGGATAAGTCGATATGATTGATCTGGGTCATGTAGGACTGTAGTGCCCTCGGCGTGCAGTAGACCTGTTTGCCATCGTATGCTGCTCCGGAGCTATCAATGTCAAATCCGGTGAGGATCTCCGAGACGGATTTGTAGATACGGAGGACAATCTGGATGTGGCGGGTCGGGTATTGGCTGCATATGGTGATGGCATGCTTGGTCCTGACTGTGGTGCATTCGGTGAGAAGGGAGTCTTTGACGCTGGCTTCGATTTCCTTGATTTTCTCAATTGCTTCGTCCTCAGTTAATCCGTAAATGAAAAGGTCCACATCAGATGCAGGACATAGCTTTTCATGGTAGTACTCCCTAAGCGTTCGTTTTGATTTATTGAACTCGTGGGGCACAGGCAAGAGACAATTGACGACTGCAGAGCCAGCAACAACGACGTTGTCCCAGTGGAGGTCAAGAAGAGATGTCTCGGAGAAGACAGCAAAATTGTGTTGGAATTGCCCGATGGACTCCACAATTGCAGGAGAACCATTGCGCTGGCGCTTGTCATTAGGCAGGGCCATAATGTACTTGCTCCTCTCCTTTGCAGACTCAACCTTCAGGTTGCGGGCCCGAATCTTGATCTGTGACATGTTTGGGGCGAAAAGCGGCAGCACGTTGATGTAAGGATCCTTGAGTGCTTCATTGTCGGGTTCCTGGGCATAAAGTGCCCTCAGCTCATTCTCGAAGACACGGTATGGTTTGAAGAGATCTACCACGGGGGTCTTATTGTGTTTTTCGAGATAGGCTGGGAGCTCCGCATGTGGAACCGGAGTCGCAGACAACTTGATAGAAGACATAGTGATGGTCCCCTGAATGAATAAACGTTGGGGGATAAGTTATACGTGCGAGTAGATGGGTGGGATATATGATCAAATTGAAAATAGAAATGGCTTCTAGCTGACGGAGGTGGCGCTGCCAACAAAAGAGCAAGACAAACAGGTGCTGTGGATTTTGCAAGATCTCGTGCCTCTAAATTAAGGAGGTAGGCAGATAATCGAAAAGGGATCTGAAGACAGTTGAATACTCTGCCTGAAAAAAAAAGAAGAAAAAAACTTGCTTGAAGAATGGCAGGGAGGACTCGTCGATTAAATACCTCAGGTGATCATGTAAACAAAGAGCTGAGCTGAATGGGAATCTGCCCACAATAGGCATAACACAAGAACATGAAGCCTTCCTACGTACCTTATCCACCTAGTCTAGTCCTAGATAGTACCTAGCAAGGGAGTGGAGGCAAGGACAAGATTCAGGGTCTTGGACACGTTACGCATCGAAGAAGTTCGTGGTGAGAGTGATCGATCACCTTACTTGGCTAGGAGAATAGCTCAGCTCATCCTGACCGCTAGTACAACGATGTGCCTGCAAACGCGGTTGGTGCAAATAGGTATCGTTCGCGTCGAGCTGAGCGCAGTGCTGCCTAGAACTGTGGGGGTCTCTTTGGCACGAACCTCTCGCGAAAGTGCGTGACTTCCGTCAATGCTCTAGGCAGTACTACCAGAGAAGATTTCGTCAACAAAGAAAAAAGGGTTCCATGATATTTGGGATGGCATGGCTGCCTAGAAATCCCGTTGAATATTGGGTTCACGTCTGGTCTGATAGAGAGAGTTACAAGAGAGAAGCTAGGAAGCCCATGCAATTGCAATTGACTTGCACGAGCGGGCCCGCTTTGCTGCCTAGGTACTTTCCCCAGGCACTTTGGTTGTACGAGAAGGAGCTGCCAACTGCAGAGATATGAGAAGAGCAAATCTTAAAGGAGTGGGGAGAAAAAGGAGAGAATAATAGCAGGTTATGGTTCCGAATTTACAAATTCTTCAGATTTTGTCCGAAGTGGCGAGCGAAAGACAAAAACACGGCAAAGCAATATTAGGTATATCCAGGGCAGAAATACACGTTAGGGTCGATGCCGAGGTGCCGATTCTCCGACCAAGGATTGGTATATAACTACAACCATACTGGCCCTTAGTCGTATTCCATATGCCTAAGGTAGTAGCTTTATACCACAATCTGAATTTGTAAGTTATTGACAAACAGCTATTCAAGCTGCTGCATTCTATTTCATCTGTAGCAAGACTATTTCTTTGCTGTCACAGCCTGAACAAAGACAACAGCGCCAATGCTATCCGGTGACCGTTAGCTGAGTCCCATCAACGCCAATCCCAAAGCCGAAAACGAAAAAAAGAGATACCCAAACATGTATGCCACCTGGCCATATTTACACACTCTTTAGGGGCACCGCGTGGTTGTCCACTTTACTTTCAAAAGAGTCCATCCTTATAGCGCAATCGCTCCCCTTCGGCTCTCGCGAACGTGCATCAGGCCCTGCAGGCCACAGAAAACCAGGAATCCCTGCAGTAAAAGTCAGTTATGTGTTCCAGAGTTGTAGGGCAGGCTGATGTGTGAAGCACGAGTACGATCCAGAAGGCCAATAGACAGTCGCTTCTCCATCCTGATGCCAAACTGTTTGGGTCGGGGCCAACTAACGCAGTAGATGATGACAGCAACAAATATTGTGCCCGCAACTTCGGGGCCGTTTTCGGGATCATCAGCGCCTCCGACCATCTCATGGTGGTTGTTCTTGAATAATATGCCGAGGACCGAGAGGATGAGGATGGCGAAGACGGAGATGACCACGCTGGAGCACAAGGTGATTTGTTAACATTGGCACAAGACGGGGCAAGTGTTCGTGCACAGTCGATCGAGGCGATAAAGGCGATATAGTATGGTATCTAGGGAAAAGAAGGCGACTGACCAAGACCATGCTTGCATGGCACTGACGAGAGGCTTCATCTTGACGGATAGTTGTCGGCGATGTTCGGGATCACCAATAAAGCTGGAAAGGAGCCTCCTGGGGGCAGATTGATCTCAGCAAGAGCTTGCTGACATGCGGATTCAACGGTGAGCAGCAGCTCGATCGATGCGCTGCGAATATTGTCGATAGACGTGGTATGCCGAGATTCGTCTTCGTACCTAGGTAGGCTAGGCAGGTATGCTAGGTGCTAACCCGTCGGCTTGATGATGCAGTTGCGATGGAATGCTTGCAAAAGCTTGGACCCACACGTCCAAAGCCCAATGATGGTTGAGGAAATCATCGCCTGGATTTTGAGGCAATCAAGCAGGGCGAAGAACTGAAGGCACGTGCGTTCCTGCTGTGCAGGCATTCAAGGTATGGACTTGCACGCGCTGCTAGGTACTGCCAGAGAGGTAGCGCGAATCCAACCGACCTACCTTACTAGGTAAGGTATCCATTCAATTGACAAAATTTCAGATCAAAACACCGTCAGTTCAATCTAACGATTCAACAAAGGTCCTTCTTTTTATATTAGTGACCGCTCTTCGTGGTGCTGGCTTTTATCTTTGTAACGACAAACTCGACCACTATAATAGATAATCCACGCAGCTTGTTGTCCAGCTGCCCACCTCTTGTTTGACCCGAGGGTTTCAACTTTCTATTACCGTTCCAACATCAATCATTGATTCATAGCTGTCCAACTACCTTTACTACCTTCGTTTGAAACCATTGGCACTTGCACCATCTATCAATCCCACTTGGCCTTGAGAGCACAGCCTGACCTATTGTTTGGCTACCGCAAAAGGACCCGAGGACCAAAGGACAAATAACTTTGGCTCGCAAAGTTAGTTGTACCACCACTGGAAGCAAAGGCTCCGAGCCAACTATTTACTTGCGCCGTTAGACGGTTTGTACGGCAAGGAATATATCTGCCTAACCATCTGCCGAGCTTTTTACTCCTAAACACCGTCTAAGCCATGCTCAGGGTGCGTACGGTCAAGAGACCCCATCTGCTACGGGAATGACGAGGGCGACCATTGTATCCCGTCGACGGCAACGGCCACACCGGCTGGCTGCTCTGAAACATACAAGATAAAGTAGCTGACAATGCCCGACGACATCAATTTTCAGGCGTTCGATCCACACGCCGAGGATAAACTCCATCTTCGGCTGCATCGGGCACGATCCGTTGTCCTTACCTCCGAAGAGTAAGTCTCCGCACGCTGGCGCATCGCATTACTCCAGCTCTTTCTGGCTCATAGCCGTTTTCGTGGTTGCAAAGTATCGATCTCCCTCCTCCCCTTTCCAAGCTGGACTAGGTCCGGGTGTTTGGCGTGCAAAAATTGTCCAGTGTTTAGTCTTGCATTTTTCCTGCACAGATGATACCCTCATTTGCATGTCTCTATTTACCCAACCCCTCATTTCGAACCCCTATCCTAGTCGGCCTTCAGCTGTCTACATACACGCCCCTTTTCTTTTTTGTAACCAAGTATCTTGGCCAGCGTCAGCACCGGCATCAAATTCTCAAATCAAACCCTTCAACTCCAACTATCCACTTCTTGGTAAAAAGCCGTGCATGTAAACAAGCCTGCCCCAGTGGTAAGGAGGAATCAAAAAGCCCGTTCCTACCCCGAGTCTAGTTCTCACCACGTTGATGCACTTCCTCCCCGCCTTTCTGTTGAGTTCAGTGTTAGAGCACAGCAGGCATGTTGCCGTGTTTAGTCCATATTTAAAAAAGGCATGTCATATTTTTTTTTGGCTTCACGCCGGCACGCGCAAGATCTGATCGTCGCAATTCAATCTATACCAGTGTGACCACACGCCGCAAGGTACCTATTGAATCGAGATATCTTGGTCTCTTGCAGGGGATTTGCGGCAATGGATGCAAGCTAACGAATCCAGTCAAAAAGGCCCTCGTGAAGCCCAGGTTAACCACCGCAAGCACCATAACATAAGAATAGCCCACTCCCAAACAAGAACACACCCCAAAGTTTACCTTCCCACCAGCTCCAAACCGTCCCGAATTACCGATCTGTCCTACTCTCCTGCACGCACAGACAGACACGGGAAAAGGCAGCAGGGGTGTGTGTCCAACGGTTCGCTTGCTTGCTGATACCTAGTCCTAGTATTGTGCTCACATACCACCCAGGAGCACAAGTGTACTCGGACTACCCAATCAGATTCCCTGTCATCATACAGTCAATCATCAATTAACCATCAAACGCAACCATATCCATGTGGGGAGCGCAATTTCAAGGAAATGCTATTTTTGCACCTTCATCATACTCCCTGTCTCGGTCATCTTGGTCACTCTGCAGCTGTTGTTCCTTTACCATGTTTATACATCTGAACTGTGGACATGATGCAAATGACGAGGTGCAAAATAAAATCAGGCTAGTCGAGATCCGTGCAGCTCAGAGGACGTACGAGGGGGCCTACATGCGGACCGCCCTATCGCAGTTCAGCTTCGCCCTCATCATCTTAAAGATTTTCACGTCCGAGTTCTATCCTATCGGGGCCCTCTTTGCCGTTTACGGTTTCTGCGTCTTGTTGGTCGCAGTTTATCGGCGTCATGAGGGCAATCGCCAATTCTTCAACGAAGAAGTCTCAGACAGTGACACGTACCCTGCTCGCAATGGCGTTGGGGGCCATGGCGACCATGAAAGGCAAACATTGACCAAGAGGAAGTTTCGCACCAGTGGGAACAGTGTTGTTCTACTCGCCGCCTTGAGTCTCGGGGCATACATCACTTTGCTGTATCTTATCTGGAACATGGAGGCTTGAGGTTTGGAAGATAACAAGACCCTCTGCTCTATTGAGAGCCTCTGCATCCGGCCCAGATTCGTTCTAAGACTTGCAGAAGCTTCGGTTGTCGGTACATGATGCCATTTCATATATTGTTGTTGTCGAACGCTATTTGTTCTCTGAGCCCAAAGATTGCCACATCGTGGAGATGTATGTTAAGGTAGCATAACCAAATAAATAATACATGGGAGAATATAGTGTATTCCTGTACCATAGCGCATGAGCTCTCGGCCGAATGGGCCATGGGTCCTCCGAGGTGTATATTTGACTCTCATTCCATTCCTCAACCCGAAAAAAAAAGACTTTACAGTATGACAGAGACCTTTATGAGTGTGAGAGAAATTAATAGTAAAACCGATAAAAATGCGTATTGATACGAAACACAAAACCTGTCCACCCAGAGTAGATTTTTACACTTGGACATTGCGCCCAGACGATGGTTCAGTGATTGTCAGTATGGCCAAATGATCTCTCTGGTTTATCCCTAGGGCTACAAGAGAGGGAAGCGAGAAGAAGAAAAAATAGTCAAAGATAAGAAGAGGGACTTGACTAAAAAAGAATAACTCTAAAATAAAATAAAATAAAATAAAAAACTCCCCAAACCAAAAGCAAGGCAGAAATTCGTTTGTAACATTGATGGGTGACGAATAAAATCGAAAAGAAGAAAAGAGGTTAACAAAGATAACATCACCTCGTATACTCTTCTCTTCCCACCCCTTTTTTCTATCATCCATTGTCATGTCTGTGCAGTTCTGAACAAAGCATTTTGCACTTTCCTGATGAGTGTTTTTTTGTTGCCCTTGTTATTTTGTGTTGGTCCAAACCCCCCTTTTTGTGTTTTGTTCGCCAGTAAGTACCCCTTAACAAGCAAGGCCGCAATTCCAAAAAGTCGTGAAAACAAAAGCCAAAAGAAAGAAAAGCAAATCTTCAAAACACAAACACTAAAAATGAATAAGTGGGAAAGGTTGTATATGGAAAGAAGGATAAAATATAACAAATATGCTTTAAAAAAAAACCAACCAAACCAAACCAAACCAAATAGCGGGAGGGGAATTAGGGGTGTTGTAAGCCGCATATTTATGTATCGCCCATGCCGTCCCGTCCGTCTCTTCGGGGTCACGCCTTTTCTCTTACCCGTTCAGCTTAAGGGGCTTTTTTCCCCCTCGTCTCGCGCTCTCATGCAGCTAGCCGAGCGGGAAAGGCGTACGAGCGGCTTGTCGTCTTGTATCGAGCGCGGGAACCCCCCGTATGTAACAACTGAGAAAAAAAAAAAACCCCCCGTCGCATCAACGGAACGGGACGCGTGAGGAAGATTATGATATGTCCTGAGAATATTGCCTGCTCTTTTGTCGCACGGATTTCCGCATCGTTTTCTCGTCTGAAAGACGATTCGCAACTTTTTTTTTTTCAATGGGGGAGATTAGGTTTAGGTTCATCAGACTTTTGGATCCGTTCTTGTCCCCGTAAGGCCTGGTCACAAAGTGACCCAAAAAAAACGTTCCACCAATCTCGATCGCCGAATCGGGTTGTCTCGGAGAATAAACCAAGAAGTCGCGGCGCAGATACTTGCAGAGCCCAGCAAAACTCGAACAACTTCCCACTCCCAAAGGCTTTTCATAGGTACTTTCTTTTTTCTTGTCGGGCTTCTTTTCCCTACTGCCACCTGCGCCGGGAAGTTTCGACCCCCGCCGTCAGGAAAATTGCCCGACTCCTGCCTACCTCCTCTTGGATGTTTCCAGGCGTTGCGGTTTCCAAATGTTGATTGAAATGGTTGATCCTGGTGCAAATCAGAATTTGACGTGTTTCATATTCAGGGGATTGCGCGTGGTGAACGCGCTCAGACCCTGATCTCCAACGACACCATAGCCAACTACCCCGTATTCTTCCCAGACAAGTCGAGGCTCCGGATCCAGGATTCGCTCTCAAGTCTAATTCTTCTTGGTCCTTCTTCGTAGTGGGAAAATGGCATTGATCTCCTTTTGCCATTCGAAGAAGACGAAACCCGCGACAAACGGTTTTGCCTTGATGCCCAACCACCTGAAGGTAAACACTATTAACAATCCAAGCGCACGCCGACTTTGTCACCCCATGACACTATTCGGGGGATTGTTATCGAGAGGGATAATACAAGGCTCCTGCATGCTGATGGTTCTCGCCGGGCGCCGGGTGCACCACTTGCCCATCGGAACCCAGGGGTTGGGAGGTGCCGTTCTCGCCGTACCAGCTCTGGTAGGTGCCGTCGGGCTTGGCGGCGTACGTATATGAGGGGTGCTGCCATGTGCCGTAGTTCGCCGGCGGCACTGCGCCGGCCGACAGCGAGACGCCATGATCGAGCGTCGTCGTTCCCGGTATGACTTCGACGCCGGTAGCGATCGGTGGGGGATACATGTCGGTAGGCATTGGTGCTGATGCCTTGCGCTCGTACTGACGCGAGCCCGATCCGGCCATCTGGGAGATGGATGGGTATTGCTGTTGAGAGTGATGGTTCTGCGGGCTGCTCATGCTCTCGGAGCCAAAGGACATTGAGCGCGGTTGCGGGGGCGGGTACGATGACCAAGCCATGTCGTCGCGTGACGCAGGATCCGTGGCTGTCGGCGATGCCCACGTCGTGGACGGGGTGGGAGCGTGGGCGCTATAGGGTGAAAACGTCACAGGCGTGACGGGTGATTCCTGCGCATAAGGCCTCCAGTTGGAGCCCATCTCACCCGGCTTAGTTGTGTTGGGGCTTCCGTCTGGCCCCATCCAATTCGTCATTCCGCCGTGTCCGTACTCGAAGCTTCGTGTTGTAGGTAAAGCTGCTGGCACTGGACACGAGGGTACCCGGTCAGACAGTTCATATCGGTGCGTCTTCGGAAGTTCTTGTCCATCCACTTACGTTTGTTATCAGGGGAGAAGGCATCGCCGGCCGTTTTCAAGGCTCGCGATGGTGCCATCTGCGGCATCGGCGGCATACCAATATGCGCGGGATACATCTCTCCTTGGTGTCCCCCTGTGTGGGGTATCGCTGGGGAAACAGCTGCGCAGCTGACCTTTCCAGCCACCGACACCGATCGAGTCCCCGACTTCCCCCTAGGTTCGGGTGCAGGTTGTGTGTCTACAGCGCTAAAGGTGCATACCTTTTTGAGCCGTATACAGTTGATACAACGGCCTTCAGGGTCATCGGAGGAGATGATGCACCTGATTTTTCGGCGTCTGCAGTGGTCTGCGAGTTTTATAGGTGAGGTTTGTCAGTCTTTTGGCGTATGCGCAAGAGTTGCGACCCCTCGAAACATGTCAAAAATTCCACTACCGGCCGACCGACCGACCGACCGGAGCAAAGACTTACTGCAGGCAACAGAGATGCGATGGTATCCTAGCTTGTTTCTCTTCTTTCCATCCTGGAGCATACTGGAGTGCTCGTCCAGCCTTTGTTGACCAAATGCTGGCGGGGCTTGCATTGGCGGTGGCATTTCCTGCCTGACATTTGGAGTGGACATGACCCTCTTCAACTTCAATGCTCTGGCCAGGGTGTCATGGCGATCTCGTGGTGAGTAGTTATGGTCGTACTCGGGCTTCAGGCCCATTTCGGGATGTGGAAGGCCCTCATATGTAGGGATATAACCGGAGGGCGGTAGCCCCATTTCAGTGCCGTTGGGAGGCGGCGGTGGATATTGGTAAGACATTATCTCTGTCATCAGTCCTGGCGAGTGTGGCGTGTGACGGGTGTTGTGGCCTGACCCCCTGAGATCCAATTGTTTGTGGGAATGTGGCGAAGCGACGACTGCCATGAAAGAGCCGGCTTTCAGATCTGGTCAAGAAACGGGGGCGAGTGGAAGAGCCGGGTAAAGATTATGTGTGCGCCGAGACAGTATTCCAGAGGGGCTGTCTGTTCACTTTTTTGGTGTGCTGTCAGGCCGTTGTTCGACAAGGCCTTGATTTGTCCAGGTACCCCAGGTGACGTAAAGTGTTTCTTTGATTGTTATTTTTGGTACACTTCGCTTCCCGTACCTGGTCTCTCTCTGTCTCTCCCTCTTTGCTGATTACCTGATGCAAAGGCAGAAAGCAGAGGGCTTACGAGCTAATCTTCAAGCACTGGTTCCTTGGTTCAGCGGGTAATAGGGCCAACCGAAATAGCCAAGCACACGCTCGTGTAACCTTTATGCTTTCGTCCTTTGGGCGAATGTCGGCCAGGTGTTCCAAAAACGAGCAAGGAAAGTAAGTAGGTGAGGGTAGGATGAAATTGGCGGTTGGAATCAGTGTGACTGGAGACAGTTAACCGAGTTATCGATGTCCGAAATGGATTCAACAAGATAATGTCGCATAAAGTTCGGGTGCGGAATTAGTGAATATGGCGAATCTTTCATTAAGTCCTCAATGGGGACCGTCGTTGTTGCTGTCCTGGTTGAGGTGGAGATGGCCTAGATTGGACGTTTCTATGTGTTACAGTGCGTTAGGGGACTAGACTGACAAGTTGAAGAGCGGCAAGACAGGGCATGAAAAGGGCGTGTGGGAACGGAACCGTCTGTGCCATGCGGTGCAGCCTCTTAAGTGAGCCTGCAAACAGGGCGACCAGGGAAACAATAGGCGCGAAAGACAGGTAGCGAGACTTCAGGCTGCGTCAATCGAAGGCTGTGGGTTTGCGGGGTGACACGGCTCAGAAATACACCCACAGCGAGACTTGGCGGTTCTGGCTGGCTGGCTGACTGGTTGGCCTCCATACATGCCTAGCTACGTAGCCTTGGGTGAACTTGCCGGTGGAGCAGGGGTCTTGAGGAGGAGGAAGAGAAGGAGGCAGTGGTGGAGTATGGAACGGCTCGAGAGTCACTCTGAGTGATGGTGATGCGGAGAGTTAAGGAACAGACGCAGGTCGTCAAGGCACGCACGGCACTTGACATATCAAGCATGCGAGTGCTGGCTTTCCTTGTTTACCAGGCTATCAAGGAATGGGGGCCTTAGGTGTGCAGTGACTCTCCGACTGGGGGTCGCGAGTTTATGGGGGGAGCAACTGGAGAGCACTATTCATTGAGGTGGGTGTGGCACATTGGGATGCGAGCGGGATGCATGGATGGATGCAATGGTGAAAAGGGATCAACCGAGCTAACGAAGCGAAGTTGTACGTACCAAACGTGCACAGAGTATGGACTAGGAGAAAGGGTCAATCTTTCTTTTGCGACTGTCCGGTCAACAGCTTGTCAACACATGATGTGAGAGGGAATAGTGTGTTTTTTTGTTCGACATGGAGTTTGGGTTGCCGGTGTTATCACCCATTGTTGCTGGGACATGGGGAAAGGTGGGGATAGGATGGATGGATACAAGTTTGGTGGGTATATGGGATGAATCTGGATGATGAGGTTGCTAGGTGCTGGTAATGGTGGGTGTTTGGTAGGTAAGGCAGAGACGGCATGTTTCGTTTTTGGTGAAACTTGGCTCCAAATCGACTTGGGTGGCGGTAAGTACCTACTTACGATTTGCTTGCATGAATTTTTTTTTTTTTTCAACTGGACCCTGGCGGGGATATTTGGACCATGCGACTGGATATAAACTAATGTGTGTATCGCAGTACCTGCAGAGTGAGCAATCCCGCCGCGAGAAGATAGACGAGGTAGCAGTCTGCGGGACTTCCAAAAGAGGAAAAGATTTTTTGAGAATTAAGAAAACCAGACTCGAAGAAAAATTCTGTATCTGGTTTTCAGGTAAGAGGGAAAGGTGTATGGTGTTGTTTTCCCTTTGGTTCTCAAGCTTCAGGGTGATTAAATTGGATTATCCTGACCCGCGGGTACCTCGAAAGGCTCCTTGTTGACAGCGAATAGGGGTACGTGGATCGATATCGTATGGATGGGCTGGGCCGTGACCGATTATTTTTATTTTATTTTATTTTCGTTCGTGGTTTGTGTCGAGAGCGGTTGCCGTCTGCGTCTAGGGGCCCCCAAGATTGATTGGTGTGTGCTGTTTTTGGAAGCTGAGGATACTACCCTCCGAAGACTGGAAGCACACGCCCCTTTTACCCCTTGACCTCCAGTCCTGCTGCAGACCAATCTGAATGAACGACTGACTGGAAATTTGCTGCACAGCAGACAATCCTAGGCCCTTTCCACAAACAACAATGAGCCCAAGTTCGGTTAGTTTGTGTGCAGGGTATATGTCTGTATGAGGCTATATTTTCGGAAAGATTCGACGACGGCCGGTGATGGCGGAACGAGCGTGGGAATAACAGAACGAGTGACGGCACCGGGCGGAAGCGGTTGGCGTGGAAGGTTTTTTTTTTTGGCTTCGAGAAGGAATGAAGAAGGATTCGAATTCGACGGCTTTTGCTACATTGGGGATGGACAGTTATTATTCAGGTAAGTCAAGCGGAAAAAAAAAACAGATCTCAAATACTTGTGTGAGACGATGACTTTGTTGTTGACCGCAGAAGCCCAATGCCAACCTGGTTCACAACTAATACATTGTGGAGATCACGAGGCAAGGTTGACGGTGATCCCCGTATCTTATTAGCATTCCTGGCGAGCGTGCACTTGCTATCACTCACGCCACTCACTCCACGGGGACATCCAGGTACCAGAATTCACACTCATTTTGTCCAGTAGTAGCACTGCTAGTACACCATTGTTTGGATAGTTGGGTATTTAGGGGGCGTGCAGGTCAAGGAAGGGCCTGTCAAAGGAATTGGATGGATGGAGAGGCTATCGTGAGGTAAGGAAGCGCCCCCCAGGAGGTGGTGGACATATGGATCTTACCACTAATGCGTTCTAGGGTGTCAGGGTAATAAGTCGGTTTGCTTGCCAAATACACTGTATGTATGCCCTGTGGCCACCAAGCAAATCGATACCAGATCCGAGCCGCACTTTCAAGATTTCGGACCTGATTCCATAGCAGCGCCACATAAGCAGGGAATGGGACTGTGGTGCTCCTCGATTATCCTTATCCCTTGGTCCCAAGTGGGGTATGAGAGGCCAGCCACTGATCTCGGATGATTCCAGGGGACTGTCCTCGTCGTTTTTGGCGTCTAGGTACCGGCTTGGCAGGGAAAGGGGAAAAAAAGAGCAAAAAGCAACAGTGAAAGAGATGAAAGAATAAGGCAAAAAAAAATGAAGTCCTATTTAGCGCCGATATGCGTTCAATATGATTGCTTGCCAGACAAGGAGGTGCCGGCGACCGTGAATGGGCCAGGATATTGCCCGAATTTCCTTTGATAGCAGAACATATAGGATCAAGAGCAGCATTATTTATCACCCACCTTCTGATCATGGGCACATGAAGTATATATATGATGCAGGCCCAGGTGAGCCTAAAAGGGAAGTCAACCGACAAACCGACCGCGTTCCTGGTTCGTCTAATCAAGTCAACGGACGAGGATCGCAGATCATGTCGGCCTGCGAGTGTGGAGAGGCAGACCAAGAAGAAAGCTGGAGAAGAGACTAGGTCAAAATAAAAATGGGGACAATGTCACTGATCTGAGGCCGGGAACAAGGGAGATGCGATGGCGGTCTCTTTTTTGTCCCCGCTGAGCCGAGGGCCCCCGTAATTAATCTGCTGGTCAATAATTCACCATTCGACAAGCTTAAATGCCTATAGGTAAATGGTTATTTCAGATTTGGGCTGTCATATTCAGCAACTTGGAAGAATCGGGTCTTTGTTCGGTTAGTCCGTCCTGAAACAGCAATGCTAACCTTTTGGCGGCAAAGGTATAATGAAGTGCCATTATCGGGCTCACCGATATAGATGAAAGGGTGTCGACGACAAAACTTTGGCACAAAGACATCTACATAGCCTCACTCGTCATCTTTGTCTGGGCCAGGGGCAGTCAATCTGGAATATTAACCGATTTGATGTGCAGCAAGCATATGTAGCGTAGGAGAAAATTCCCCCATCCCATAATGGCGCATGGTGGGTGTCAAGGGAGCAAGGGTGGTGGTGGTTGGTCTATGCTGGGGATCCAAAAAAAAAAAAAAAAAAAAAAAAAAAAGACCCGATTTAGCACTCCCGCACGTACCTACAGTAGAGCGCTAGACTAGGTCCCGTAGGCAGCTTGCTTGGTCTGGAATATCCAGCCAGCCACTCACTGCCTTACCTGCCACAGTAAGTTGGGTGGATACTTGTCTAATACAGCCGCCGCCCATATCCAAGCAATAGTGAGTCGGTGTACAGTGCATGTCTACCTTGGATTTCCAGCAAAGAGCCCGAGATGAGCTGGGCAACTATGTCAACTCTGGGCCATGCTTTTTCCGTTGTCGAGTTCATATTAACTGGGAGAATTAGAAGGCGGGGAGCCGACCTAACCATCCGAGTGAGGAGTTAGAACCATAAAGACAAACCGAGTGGTTGACCAGCCTGGTCTGCATCATCCCATGTCAGCATCTACACATCGTCGTCCCATTCCGTCTCGACGCCGAGGGCGATCCTCTGTAATGCAAGCTCCATGGCGAGCCAACGGTGTGATAAATTCTACACCTCAATTTCTGGGGAAAGTAAAATGTATGGAAACCAGGCAAGAAAAACAGCGAGAAGAAAAAAAGACTAACCGCCCCTTCCCTTGCACGATCGATCCACCCCTCCATGAGCGTCGGGAACCGCAGTGGGGGATCAATGGAACATCATCGCATGGGGAATACTGGGGTGCGGTTGCTGTCGCTTCGCTGGCTGGAGCATGACGGAAAACAGAGCCGAGTGGGCCCATTGCCGAATAGGGCAGACCTGAAGTTCTGCCGTTACATTTGATTCCTCTTTATCATATTTAATTTGCCGGTTGTGGATTGCTACTAGCAAGTCTTTGCAAATGTCTATCAGCATAGGCGAACAACCGAATTGAGCCAAAGTTGACTAAAACTGACGACGGAGATAATTAATGCACCGACCAAACCAGCTCCATGGATAGGTACCAACAGATTACCAAAAAAGAATGGTGTGGCCGTGGGAGGCGAGAATGAGAAGACCATGCATGGTAACTCACCCTTGAAGTGGGTAGCATTATAACAGGGGTTGATCAAGTTACGCCCCCTCAACCAACCATCCCTCAAGCCCAGCCAAGCATGCAGGCATTATAGCTGGCCAAATCCACGGAAGCATGGACAACAACTCTCTTCTGCGTAACGCCAAACACAGCTATCCAGGCATGTTTTGCCATCCAGAGCTGGTTGCGTCCTTCACTGTCCTGCAGCCACGCGATGATTTGTTGCCAAGAATCCTTATATTCCCAATGGCCCTTTACGTCACATTGTCGATACGCCTGCAGAGTGAAATGTGACGAGAGATATGTATACGCCGAGTAAGCCAGCCTCCCTGTTTATGTCGGAAGAACGATCGGCTTTTGGTTCCAGCCAAGTCGGAAGAGCCGATCTAAGCCTTGGCATAGTAGTAGAAACTTCAATGGGACAGGTCGAACATACATGGACGCGCTTGAATAGTAGGTAAGCATGAATGAAGGCAAAGCAGGGGGCATCAAAATTTTCTCCTTTTTTGCTTTTCCCTTTGTTTTTTTGTTTTTTTTTTCCTCCCTGACCGGTGGAGAAGAAACAGCAGTAATGCTACTCCTTTCATTTCCTCGGCAGTCATGGTATACAAGATCCGATTTTCGCGGGGTTTTGATTTCTTCTCCTGATTTTGTTGTTGTTTGTAATGGATTTTTTCCTGGACTGCATCGAGATTTAAATCAAGTACAAGTGCCGTCGGCTCATGCTCAAGTACAAATCCGCCGGGTTGACGAGTGCGACCGACTGTTGGACCGAAGCAAAAGCAAAAGCCTTGCTCTTTCGAAGTGGTGGACTTTCCATGTGGAAGATGCTGTTAAATATCCGGCATATGCAGGTACCAACTTGCCGAGCAGGCGGATGCTAGATTAGTTTATAGGACAATTTTCATCCCATCTTTTTAAAGATGCCGCTTGATTGCCACTAGGCCCTAACTGGCTGCAGGTACAGATTCTTCGAGCCATAGCCGAATGAATATAAGGTCTTTGATTTCGGTCGTACAAACAATTAGGATGTCGGCACTATAGCGTGAGGATATGTTGGCCAATGTGTTCAAGTCCGAATAAATGCCATCCAGACAATAGCGACGTACTGCACTGTTTGTATGTACTGTAGGTATTCGTAAAAAAGTCTGGGGACCCATGGCTTTGATTACTACCTGCCCAGGCTAGGTTAGATTCTTCAGTTTATATGGGTCTAGGTCTCAAGCTAGCCCCGATACTTTCCTTAAAGTTCGTAGTGACGTAGCATTTTGGGTGAGATGAGACGAACGAGATCGCTTGGCGCGACTCTTGGGCAAATAATTGGTAATTACCATGTCGTGGTTATGAACTTGGGACGAACTACCAGCCTTAATAGACTTCAGACCGATCTGAGATCCTAGCCTAATCCTCAAGCCATGGTACTCTCTAAAAGGCAGGATAATGTCGCGACGACAAGGCCAATGGCTTCGGGTAGCAGCGATCGTTTCCACAACGACAAGTAGAAGACGCTCCAAGATGGCAGCAATATTGCCATTGAGTCGCCTTGTAGAATTCGGTTATTTGCCGATCAAACTGGAGACGATGTGGAACTGGAACTTGGAAGTAGTCCTGTTGAGTAAAGAGTGACCACATCAGGTATCTGTTAGTTGACAAGCAGCGCAGCAACTGGTCAAAAAAGAAATCAATGGTTCGATAGATTCTCATACTATGCACACCTGAATACAACATAATTATCATCAAACCAAAACAAACAAGGATTTGTTGACACAAGAAATCGGAATGGAAAGAGATTTGTAGATTCTCAATCTAATTCGCACCAAATTTTAGGCGCTGCATTCCAAGGCCCTCTGCCTGCCTACCTACCTACCTGACTACCTAGGTATCTGAGGTACAGAGAGAATTTTTACTTGCGTGAGGACTCTAGCAGTGTTAAATGAAGGCAAATGGAAGGAGCATTGACAAGACAAGCTTTCAGAGGAGGCAGGCAACCTTGACCAACGCTTGTCGTATTCTCGCATACTTGCCTTACTTTGTTGTACAACCATGCCCCACTCAGATCGAGTCAAAGACCAAGGCGAGTTTTCAGCCCTGAAAATTTGATTCTCGCCTCCATCTTTTCAATCATCATTCCAGTTTTTGTCCAAGCCGGCGGTACCGATTATGTCACCATTGTGGGCGCCTCGGAGGTCAGACCAGACCTGAGGCCAGACCAGACCTCAGGCCAGGCACCACAGAAGGTGGACCATGATCCTTCACGGCATTTGTTTGATCTGCCTTTAGCCAAAATGCCCTACGATACGGCCCCTCCCTCCGCCATCTCCCCTTCGGCAACCCCAGGGTTCTCTTTCTGCTGTCTTGATCAATGCTGTCATGAAAAGCACAGCCAGCTAGCATAAACAGAAAAGACCAAACGGGAAAGGGTCTAGACTACCTTACCTCCATTAATGACCCCATCAGAATTCTGTTCTCAAACCGGGCCGCCGACTGACTTAACCCGAATGAACGATATTATCGACGATATAGCACGCATCCTGATTTCCAAGAAAAGCAGGGAATTTGGCAGGGGAGAACAGGCTCGTTCGGCCCGGGAATTCCCATGCCCCAAAGTTTCTCGCTCCTCCCGAGATCAGGGTCGCTCTCCCTTCCAAGCTTTGCGCGTCACAGGGCCATTTCTAACCATCGAGTGCCAAGCTAATCGTCAGAGATAAAAAAAACCCCCCCTCCAACTGTTCTAGATTGACCAAGTTGGCTTTGCAACAACAGTAAGTAGACTTTTATCTCGAAAGAAGAGTCCCCTTCTCCTCCCAGTCCGCACGATTTTTTCCCATTCTTTTTCCGCGGTTGCTTTAACCGGCAGTGACGTGTGAAAAAGAGGCCATCACACTGCCTTTTTGCAACAAAAAATCCTTATTACTGGCAAATATATAGATTTTGGTTGAAATCTCCCGGGCAACCGGGACGGCTCTACGGCTGCAATATTTGACTTGACAAGTGTATCCCCCAGCAGATCTTGAGGATCCCTGACTTCCAATTCCAGTCGATCTCGGATTATCGTCCGATGTTGTTCACAGTAAGCGCTGCCCCTCCCATGAGGATAGTTCCGGATGCTGGCAGCGGCTTGATCGATGTCGTGCCGGGTCACACCCACAATGCCCCTTTCATGGGCTAAGTTAGTTCGAAAAAAAGGAACATTGCAAAGGAGCATCCAGGCGTGCCCCTGTTAGTCGTCACCTACAGACTTTCCTGCATTGGGCAATAGCTTTGGCTCGTCGACCTCCGAGCTGTGGATATCTTGATTTTCAATCCCTTGGTAGCGATTTTGTCTGGATCATAACAATGGGGCCCGTGACCAGTTATAATTGCATGTTCATGGGCCCACGATTGCTTTTTGCTCACACACTTGGCTAGTGGCAGCGGTCTAGGGAGCAAAGATTAGTGGCGCTCTGGGAAGGCTTGCCGATCTGCCCGGGCCGCGGAGTGGTAGGTCTGCTAAACCATGGGTATTCTGTAAATTTGTTAAAACTTCACGCGTCCAAAACCGGATGCAACTGATGGGCATAGTCCCCTAGGGCCAAGCTGGAACCTCTTTTTTATTTTATTATTATTATAAGCGGTCCTCCGAAGTCGCACTCGTCGATGTTTGTGGCAAACCCATCTAGGTTAGGAGATCGTCGTTTCCATTGGGCTCAAGGAGATTAAACGGAACCCTCCGAACTTCATGGAAAGGTAGTCTTGGTAGTGTAAAAAAAAAAATCAGTTGCGAGGATGTACAGGGCTGTGTGTGTTTGTGTGGGTTGGGGTTGCGGGTGAACTAGACTAGAACAAGAAAAAACATATCGGATGCTTCTTGGATGCCTTTTGCTGCTTCATGTAGGTATGCTTCAGACATTTTCCTCGTGCATGATGGAGCTACAGCTCCAGTGATTATGTCTTAAAGGAAAGCATGGGTAGCGGTGTAAACAGCCATGCATGATTCCATAATATACAACATATGCAAAGACTTGGGACTCTAGACTAACACGCGGATGCTCTATGATGGGAAATAGTTCGGAGAATGCAGAATTTCCACTCATGACTCTTGTTGTCTCTGCTGCTCGTAAAGTCCCCGGAATGCCGCGGCGTGTCTTGGGTTCCTTCTCGTGCGTCGCAATTTGCGAGGTCTATGTTTGTTTCGTGGGATAAGGCACAAAAGACGTCCATATACTCTGTTCAATGTTATAGTTTTATACCAATCACATGGTTGATAGTCATCGTGTGACTATACAGAGGTTGAACCATTGGTACGTTTCGATAACCATTCCCAGTTCAAGCACGTAGCAGAAGCCCTGATCCATGTCGAGTACTCTTTTAGCATGGCAAAAGAGCTGCTCAGTATTTTTCTGGCGTGCAACACGCGGTTTGTATCTAGATCTAATAGTCTATCAATCTAAAGTATTTGTAACCAATTCCGAGATTGTGCAACATGAATATGAAGTAGCAAAGTATCCAACTGTCCATGACAAATAAATGGCCGGGATCGCTCAAGCACCCGGACCTCCTGCGCTAGCCTTTGCATTTAGATCGTCGGCCCGCTGTATACACTCCTCTATCACCGCCCAAAACTTGGGAATGTCCAGCCCGCGCGGTATAGTGACGCCCTGTGCACCCTCGGGAAGCAGAGTCGCAATGGTGCGGCCCGTCTGCGCACCGGCATAAGCATCTTCGTAGGTACCATCGGTCACGACCTTGACGGCGAAGCGTTCGTGACGCTTCCCGCCATCCCTCGCAATGTCAAAGTCGTAAAATGGGATCCGGTATTCCTCGGGCAGGCTCTGCAACACTATGGCGGCGGCCACTGGATCGTGGAGGGGAGGACCCTCTGTAATGCCAAATGCAGTTCTGCGCGGGTGAAGATGTTAGCAAGAAACTCATAGTTCTGTATTGTAGGGTAGCGGTGATTTGGTTGTGAACTTCTTTCTTACCTGTATGTCTCGGCAAAGAAGTTTAGAAGCTCAACGAGCATGACGCGAAGTGTCGTCCTGCCCTTGGCCTCGGCTTCGACAGGACCTCCGTCGCCATGAAGCAGCTTCTGCTGGACTTCCTTTGTGGCCAGAACCAAATGCGTGACGTCCAGGGGAATCATGGTGGATTTCCGAGCCAGGACTTCGTTGCTGAGAATAAAGTCTGCAGACTCCGGGTCGATAAAGATGTTGAATTCTGCCCAAGGGGTCCTGTTACCGATCCTCTCGAGGCCGTCAACTTGCCCCGACACGGCTGTTGTGAAGCCTCCACCCACGGCACCTCCCATAAAAGACAGGCCTGCAACGTGCTCCGCAAGCTGGGGATACTTCTCGACGGCCTCGGCGACGTTGGTGAGGCACCCAGTCGCCACGATCCATGGGGTCCCTGCAGGTTGGGCCAGAACAGCCTTGGCCATGGCGTCAACTGCAGAGATCGACCTCTCTGGAGCCCTGAGCGGCTTGGGGAGCAGGTCGGTGCCGTCAATGCCAGACTCTCCATGGATGTCAGTCGGGGAGTGGACTGGTGGCCGAGACCGGGCCTTGGCGGCACCTGGGTAGACGGCCACTTGATCGTCTTTGCCAATGGCAGTGAGGAGGGATGTGGCGTTGTATGTTGTTTTCCTAGGATGTTATTTGCGTATAAGACATTTGAATGTTTACTTTGAAGACTTGGTGCCAAATGTTGACATGATAGGTAGGGTAGATATGATTTGAATCTGCCTAAACCATTCACCCAAACCTCACTTCATAAACTCACTCTAAAGATGCGTTACCGAAAACAGTTGAAATCCCGAGAAGATTTATCATGGGATGATGTGCGGCCAAGAGTATGGCGAAAGCATCCTAGGGGGGGAAAAAGAGTTAGTCGTTGAATTGTCAAGCCGAATGATACATGTAGACCCCGCCGACGTCAGGCCAGTGAATCTTTGTTTATACGGCTTCTTACATCATGGCCTGGGTCGCAGTCAAGCCAGACTGGTATGGGCTGTACGCTCATCTTGGGCAGCGTGTAAAATGATTTTTTATGCAATTTCCAGTGTTAGTGAATATCCGGGGTTTGTAGATATAGATGGCAGGCACTGCAGCGAGGCGGGTTTTAGTTAGTGAGAAAACCAATGTCAACGGAAATGACGAATGGATAGAGCCATAAAGGTAAAATGCGGGGAGGATAAGATCAATCGACAAACGCGAGTAAGAGGGGCGATTATGGCGCTCACATGAGGTTCTGTTGGGTCCACAAAACCTCAACTGTTCCGTCGTCGGGCACTGTAGCAGTTCAATTCTATGATTGACCTCGGACGAAATCCACCAGGGATTCCAAAAACTCACTTCAAATTCCGTCTTTCACCAGAAGCAGTGGATTTCGGCCGGCGATGGAAGACGGCGGTTGTCAATCTGACCGGGCCGGTTGAGTTTCGGGCGCTAGTCGAACCGGATAAGTCGGATTCTTCAACAGTGCTGCGCGGGAGCGGCCCGCCGCGTCTGGGCACTACACCCACCTCATTACAAGGCACGCAACCATCTATACAGTGCATACAATGAATCGGCCGTCGATACAAGAATGACCACAGTCGTCTCGGTCGAAAAAAAAAAGTCGAGGCTCTATATTATCACTTTTTGATCAAACAGAGCCACTTCGATATGGACATGCATGTTTGGCAAATGCAGGCAGGCACGGAAAAATCGGAACGGTGCTTGTCTACTACTTCGACTTTCAGGGCTGAAACTGCAACGTCTGTTTATGATCTGGTCATTGATTGGCTTGCACGCCCTCGGAAGAGAAAATTTTACATGGGCAGGAGAAGCTCGAACAGGTTATTAACTTCTGGTTTCGAACTTTTGCAAATCCCCAATTGAACGCCGTGGGTATGGTCTCTCCTCTGCGACCTCAAGTTCACCACATGGCGTATGTGGGTGCATGACGAAGTAATACCATACTGTTTGCCGTTTTCCCCTTGGCGGAATGAATTCAGAAGACTTCATCGCATACCCTGCTCTCCTCGCTTATCCTCAGTCTTTTAATGGGAAAAGCTAACGGCACGGGAAACAGCCGAACCCTCGAGACGTATCATCGACGCCGTCAAGATGAACTTTTATATGCTCTTCTGCTCCGCTTGCATCGCTTTATCTTGCCAAGGGCAATCATCATCATGATCGACATCACTTGGGCATCTGAGCATAGGCAGTTAGCGCCTGTATGCATTTGCTGTTGAAATCTTTTTCTGACCACGTCGCTGTCTGGTGGCGAAAAACTTATAATGTCATCTGCCAGAGGCCGCAGGCGGAGTGAAATCACTTCACGCGGTCCTGCCATATACCAAGACTCATCGCCGTCATTATCATGACAAACGTAAACCATTTGCTGTCGGCTTTATCGAATCGTCTCGGGATTCATGCTTGGGTACCAGCAATTTGTTCGCTTCGTCTCCATTCATTATCTGGTCATATAGAAGCGACTTTTGTCAGGCACGCTCCCCAGATTTCTCTGTTTCTATAATAACATGGGATGGGTTAGCAAAGTATACATTGGGGTCTGCTATTGAAATAACAAGGTAAAATATGTTCGTCATTAGTACAAAACTGCAGCCTTGACAACAAAGCACTAAGGCTCATCTGCACAACCGTTAACAAGGGGCGACATTAGAAGCTGTCCGTCCATCTTCAATGAACGTATCCTCTTCGGCAAAATACTTGGTCAAAAGCACCGTGCTGCCTTGAAATATCACTGAACCAGCCTTGCCTGAAGACGCACATATATTCGCTGAACCGGAGTCCATCATTCTTTTCTGAGGAGGGTAGTATTTCTTCCTCCAAGACGTAAGCAAACGTGCCGTGGAATCCCAGTTGCGGGGCTCCATGTTGCTCGCAGGTTTGTCCTGCGCGCTCATCTGTCCAGGAATTGGCCAGGTCTAGTTAATATGAAAGTAAGAGAGTGTCCAGTCCACAGTTAGTGAATGAGGCCGGGCGTGAGAGACAGCAAATCTATATCTTTGACTACCTCTGCCTTGGATCATGACCGATGTGCCTGTCCACGCTGCAAGGATCCTGAAAACCGCCCTGAGCGTCATTCATAATCGACAACTTCTTCACGAGCAGGAAGACAAAACTATCCTGCGCGCCCATGTATAATAATCCTGTCTGATGCAAAGAAAGTTGGATGATACCATGATCTATAAAGCAACATCAATCGAGCCCTTCAGCAGAGATCGTGCTGTCTTCCTTTGGCAGAGATCATAGCAGTCGAAGCCCTGCTGGCCTACAAGCACCTGAGCTGAACGCAAGGTGTGACTGGAGCTTACAAAAGCACATGGTTTCCCAGACAAACCACGCCGAGTAAAAATATTTCTGCTCTATTCAACTAGTTTTCAACTATCTCTAGTTCGTGATACCCCTGGATACCTGCTAACCTTTGGTCAACCCTGGCTGTGAAAAGGGAGGCAGAACCTGACCAAAGCTGACTGCAGAGATGTCAAGGGAACACTCGCCTACTCCAATCTGTGTCCACAACAGATACGACACACTCGCATTCCAACACGTCTGACGTGCTTTAACTGAGTGCGACCCTCCGTGACCGGTTGCAGTTGTATATTAGAAGATGTCCTAGAAGGTTCGTGGCATTTGTATCTTTGTCTGCTTGGCTACATGGCTGTCTTAGACGGCGACCATACCCATGGGCTGTCGCACCAGCCCTCTCAGAGATATACTCCTCAATAATATTGAGCACTTTGCTAGAATCCTGATGCTCAAAGCGGTTGGCAGCCTAATCACGAAGTGGCGCCTTAGTTTTTATGCTCAACCCCAAAAGATGGAGTGAATCTGTCGGATTTGGGACTCAAGAGTTGTTGAGCTGCTGTTACCCATTCTGATTGGGGTTCAGTAATACAAGTAAGTGCTAACATCATCAGAGTTAGAAGGGCTGCAGTGGTCTAGTGATACTCTGGGTATGAAGTAGATAGGTAGTTAGTCGCATATGGATTGCAGCTGGGATCAAGATGTACCAGCACATCAGAGAGAGCTGGTCCAACCAAGCCACAAGCCGACTTGTTCGAGTTCTTCACATTAGCAATAAGCAACGCTGGGTCAAAAAAGCAACAATCAGACACCACCACTAACAAAAACATCAAAACGACAGGGCCGATCGTGGATCGAACACGAGACCTAGAGATAATTGCGAGTGCGCTGCAATCTCTCGCTCTACCACTGAGCTACCGACCCAGTTCGTTGAATTCTCGTGACTCAGTGGCTATTATAATCGGTAGGGTGTGAGATGCCACCATTCCGAGACTGAAGGGAAGTGGGGAACTTGGCATGCGGCGGGTCGCGCACGGTCAAGGGCTGTCAACTTCACTAGATTATCTCAATAAAGGAACAATTTTAGGTTCAAAGACATATATTTATCAAGTAATACCCAATCTCACTTAGCACCAACATCGAAGACTCAAGTGATACTAACAATAATGGGTTGGAATAGATTGATACCGGGTCTTGCAGTTGCCACCCAGTTTTGATTCATTGCTCAAACCTCCACCGGTGTTCGGCGTTAACGTATCCACTTTTGTTGCGCCCGTTCGAACCAGCCCCGCTTTGGCCTGGCCACTTTCCCACATAGCACACGTGACTAGGGTAAATTCAGAGTGCGGCGGGTACTATTGTCGTCGTCTCCGTCAAGCTCCTAGATTTCGTCCCCTCGCGACATTCCCAAATCAAGAGACCATTCAAAGGCAACATCAACCACCCAGTTGCCCAATATGTCGTTGGTGTCGGGCGAGAAGTCGAACTTCCAGTTCGTAAGTACAGATACCATTCTTTCGTCCCGATCCCCGAGAGCACATTCGGTCTACTTGTCTGTAGACACATGTTGCGCTTGTGGGTTCGAGGACGCCTTGTCTGGCGCAAATCTTGACAATTCACTAACAACCATCTCAACAGATTCTGCGTCTCCTCAAGTAGGTCTCTCCTTCCGCCCACGCTCCCTCATTTGTCGTCGCTCTCGGGAAATTTCTTATGGAAACATTGAATGATGCCTGCGCACAATTGGCGATACTCGAAAAAATCCGCATTAGCCCGGCACGAGTGGCTCTGCATCTGTCGATATAATTCCTTATCCCTTTTGTGAAATGGCGAGCCGAAAGCGCTGTGTGTGGGCGTAGATGCACACCTTGAGGCTGGCGGCGTGTTTCCATCAACCACTACTGGCATATCGACAACACTTAGAGCGACACAAATGACCGATAAACTCAGGAAGCGAGTCTGGCTAACATGTCACTCTTCTAGCACAAACGTTGACGGAAAGCAGAAGATCGTTTACGCTCTTACCAAGATCAAGGGTGTCGGCCGCAGGTACTCCAACCTGGTCGTCAAGAAGGCCGATGTCGACCTGAACAAGCGGTATGTCGACTTTCAGCAGCAGAAATCTGAGTGCTCAAATCGATAAAGTATTCTAATACTTTTTTTGTCTTAGTGCTGGTGAGCTCACCTCTGAGGAGCTCGAGCGTGTTGTCACCATTCTCCAGAACCCCACCCAATACAAGATCCCCACATGGTTCCTTAACCGTCAGCGCGATATTGTCGACGGCAAGGACTCTCAGACCCTTGCCAACGGTGTCGACTCCAAGCTCCGTGATGACTTGGAGCGCCTGAAGAAGATCCGCGCTCACCGTGGTCTCCGTCACTACTGGGGCCTGCGTGTCCGTGGTCAGCACACCAAGACGACCGGCCGGAGAGGACGGACCGTCGGTGTGTCCAAGAAGAAGGGTGGTTAAAGAAACAAAACACAAAAAAGGGCATCATGGGCTTGGGGAGCATTGGCCTGTCGGATGGGTTCTCTGGCTTTGGCGTTCAATCTCATTGTTGCGGGCGGTCGGGCGTGTTACGGATGGTTTCACTGTTGACTGCTATGCGTGCATTCACAGCCACCGAGCACGCAGGTAGACTAAATTCATCAAGGTTCTTTTGCTGGGACGACTAAATGCGACAATGCAATGAAATTAAAAGGTTCATCTTTTTTTTTTAAACCTGTGTCATGGTTAAGACTTTCCGTTATGAAGGGAGACCGTCAATGCTTTGTCGATGCCAGTGAACGACGGCCTCATAATTTCCCCCGCTGTTCATGTGTTCCGGTAGATTTCTGTGAGCTTCGTCGAACTCTTTATTTTATGGCGGCACGGTAACCTTTTAGCTTATCCTTTTCTTTCATTCTTTGCTTGTTTATTTTACTTTTTTTTAGTCTTCGTGCGTAACTGCCATATCCAACACCTCGACGCGGCCCTGCCCCTTGGTCTCGTTCCCAATGAAGTCGGATACAGCCTTGAACGCGCCAGGCTCTACAAAGCCGGTAACTTCCCATTCTGATCCAACCACGTCCTGATTTTCCACCTGCTCGATGTAGCCCAATATCTTATCCTTGACAGTTCCAGGAGCCTTTTGCTCGCCATCCTCAGTCTTGGGAGCCTTGACTGCCTGCTTGAGTACACTCGTGGGGCAGGCTATCCTGAGCCGCATTCTGGCGCGAGCGACGGGGATAGGCTGGTGGGCTATGAGTGCCTTCATGGCCTCTAGCGCCTGAAGCTTTGCGTTCTTTGTGGTGACGACGCCAGTCCAGATGGGTTTTGAGGTTTTGCCGCCGGTGGCCTCTCCGTTCTCGGCAGCGGTGGTCGGAGTGGCGCTGCCGCTACTGCTCTCCGTCTTGCCGTCGGCTGCGGACTTGTTTTGTTGTTGCTGCTGCTGCTGCTGTTGGGTGTGGGCCTGGGAGCTGAGCATGTCGAGGGCCTTTTCTATCATGCCGGTAGTGTAGACGCGCTTGGTCCTCGGGTCGACGAGCTTGCTGGCCACGATGCCGACGACCTCGTTGTGGACGCGCTCCAGCTGCTGCGCCCGCTCCTTCTCGCCGACTTGTATGTCTCCCTTGTTTAGTATCTCGAGGATGACGTCGGCGACGGGGACGTCCTTGCCAAAGGCTTTGGCCAGGTCGGCCGAGGGCGCCGTCTGGCCCTTGCTGACGTTGAGAAAGACATTGGGGATCTGCAGGACGTTGTCCAGGTCCGTCTCGATGCCGGAGCGCCACTCGAGAACCTTGTTCTTGTAGCATGCAATCTCGAAGCGCTTCTTGCCCTTCTTGAGCCGCACCAGCGAGACGTTTGTCAGCTTGATCTGGTTGGAGGGTTGGTTTATTTGTCGCGACATGACTGCTGTATCTAGGGCGTGTCTTAGGCTTGATGGCGACGGTGGTTGTGTAGCGGCCCTTATTTTTTCTCTCTTAAGATTGCCTAGCCAGTGAGGTGTCCAAAGAGGTAAGTAGTGGACACCCCAGGTAAAAGGTTGGTAGCCGGATGGTAGAGGAGGGGCTGTTTTGCTTGTTGGTTGATGTTTTTTTTTTTTTTTTTTTTTTTTTTTTTTTTTTTTTTTTTTTTTTTTTTTTTTTTTTCTCTTCTTCTTCTGTTTCTATTCTAGAGTGAAATTGAGGATGAGAACGTTTAAAGCTGAATCTATTTGAAAGAAGCACACTACTCGGCGCAATAGATCTAAACAGGTGACTGAGCCAAATATTTACAGAAGTTATATGTCATGCTAGATATTGCCAAAGTATCGATTTATTGATGAAATTCACGTCATATGCTGGGCACCGCGCAACTGCCTCTTGCCCCTCCATGACTGTTTTCTCCACATTGCGGCCGTTTGGTGGGAGAAATTGCCTTCTCTCCAACCAAGATGACTGCGACATGAGCTGCTATGGTTCATCCATGACAAAACAACAAACATGACAAAGGGTAATAAATTCAATTGAAATACCCGAACTATCTATCCACCGAGGTAGGTACCTATCTAGCTACCTAGACATCTGTCTGACACAAAAAGCTTTGGTTAGATTTTTACGTTTCTACATACGAAGGACACTACCATGGGGAAATTGACTAGGTATCTTAGTAAGAATGGGGTTAACAATAGACTCAATAGCACACAGTACTATGGTAGGTACTGTAGATTCCTCCAGGCAACGGGGAACCAAGCTGGCAGTATGAAAGATGTTGATTGGCTCCTCTCTGTATACCTTACCTCCTTGGCGATAGAGGTGGTATTAGCTATCAGGGTATCTCGACTTATCTGACCTTGAGCGTCGCGTGATGCCAGTTAGCAGATCATTGGCTGAGGCACGTGGGCACCCACCCACCCAAATCTAGTAGTAGGCACCCATTCGCCAGGGTTACCGCGCCACTTCCCCCCAGATGGCGGAGACCCAGTGATGACGCTAGGTTGTCGGGCCAAACCCAAATAGCAAGGCCGAGCTCGTTTCAAAGGGCGGGCGCCAGCTGCTCCCCTGCCCGCTCTACTTAGTACCTGAGGTACCTACAGTACCTACGTAACCTCGGAGTTTGGTTGAGCTACTACCAACCTTACCTACATCTACAGCTCCAAGCTCTCTCTCCTTCTTCTCCCACATCCCATCCCATCTCATCTCTTCTCCCCCTTTATCCATCAAATTACGCTTCGGTTCGATTGGGTTCTTCGACCAATCCAACCTTTTTTCTTATTACACCACACTTCAAGCTCCGGCCGGTTATTTATTGGCTTGCAGTGCGAGTCACCCGATTCGGAGCGAACTATCCATCAGTTAACCCGCAACCCCCCCCCCCCCCCCCCCCCCCCCCGACAGACAGCCCAACAATCATGAGGATAGCTACATCAACGCTGCTAGTCGGCGCCGCATCGGCAGCCTTCGCCCCCCAGGATGGCGCCCAGCATGTGCTTAATGGCTTCGACTCGATGAGGTCGGCCGCCGACCCTCTCCAGAAGCCACTCCAGACCTTTGAGGAGGCCATGGCCAGCATGACGTCTGAGGCCAAGGCCAACTGGGAACACCTCAAGCTGCTCGTCCCCGACGCCGAGGAGCAGGCCAAGACCTTCTTCCCCAAGAAGCCCAAGCCTGCTAGCCGTAAGCCCGACAGTGCCTGGGATCACATTGTCAAGGGCGCCGACATCCAGGCCATGTGGGTCGAGGGTGCCAACCCTGAAGAGAAGCACCGCAAGATCGATGGCAAGCTTGACAACTACAACCTCCGTGCCAGGTCCGTTGACCCGTCCAAGCTGGGACTCGACACGGTGAAGCAGTATAGCGGTTACCTCGATGACGATGCCAACGATAAGCATCTCTTCTACTGTAAGTCTAATTCATATTTAATCACTTGCGTCAACTTCCGACCTCGAGCTGACCCGCCCCATCTTGACCAATCACAGGGTTCTTCGAGTCGAGGAACGACCCCAAGAACGACCCCGTAGTGCTTTGGCTCAACGGTGGCCCAGGCTGCTCGTCTCTCACTGGCCTGCTCTTTGAGCTTGGCCCCGGTTCCATCAACGATAAGATTGAGATCGTCCACAACCCGTACGCATGGAACAACAACGCTTCAGTCATCTTCCTTGACCAGCCCGTCAACGTCGGCTACTCGTACTCTGGTGGCTCCGTTAGCAACACCGTGGCCGCCGGAAAGGACATCTACGCCCTCCTGACTCTCTTTTTCCACCAGTTCCCTGAGTATGCGAAGCAGGACTTCCACATCGCCGGAGAGTCGTATGCTGGCCACTACATTCCCGTCTTTGCTTCGGAGATTCTGTCGCACAAGAAGCGCAACATCAACCTCAAATCAGTCCTTATTGGCAACGGCTTGACGGATGGCCTTACTCAGTACGAGTACTACCGTCCGATGGCCTGCGGTGAGGGCGGCTGGAAGGCCGTTCTCAGCGAGTCTGAGTGCCAGGCAATGGACAACGCCCTGCCCCGATGCCAGTCCATGATCCAGAACTGCTATGACAGCGGCAGCGTCTGGTCGTGCGTCCCCGCATCCATCTACTGCAACAACGCCATGATCGGTCCCTACCAGCGTACAGGCCGCAATGTCTACGACATCCGTGGCCCCTGCAAGGACAGTGGAAACCTGTGCTACCCGGAGCTTGGCTACATCTCTGAATATCTCAACCGTCGCGAGGTTATGGAGGCCTTGGGTGCTGAGGTCAGCTCGTACGACTCGTGCAACTTTGACATCAACCGCAACTTCCTTTTCCAGGGTGACTGGATGCAACCCTACCACCGTCTCGTGCCCGAGCTCCTCAACCAGATTCCTGTCCTTATCTACGCTGGTGATGCCGATTACATCTGCAACTGGCTCGGTAATCAGGGCTGGACCGAGGCTCTCGAGTGGAAGGGCAAGAAGGACTACAACCGCGCCGATTACAGCCCCCTCACCCTTGCCTCGGCTCACGATGTCAAGCCGTACGGCAAGGTCAAGTCGAGTGGCAACTTCACATTCATGAAGATCTTTGAGGCCGGTCACATGGTTCCGTACGACCAGGCCGAGCCATCCGTTGACTTTGTCAACAGGTGGTTGGCTGGTGAGTGGTTTGCCGCTTGAATGGATATGATGAGCTAAGGGGAGGGTTGTTTTTGTCTCTTTTGTTATTTTCTTGTTTGAAATAGTTTGTTCGAATTTGATCGCTCCTGTCTATTCTCAAAGTCCTTAGTTGGCTCAAGATCATGTTAGGAGATTGATTGTTCGACTGTGCTTTGGATTTGCAGGCAGTAGTGTCGAGAGCACACCTTTTTATCTCTAAAGAGTGTCTTCTCCCCTAGATTGTATTCATTATTCAAGATAGTTAAGACATTTTGCAAAGAAAAGCCTTCGCAGACATGACCAAAAGCGCATCATCACATATTGGTGGACGGTAGTCTATGTGTGATAGTAGTCATAGCCCATCAAAAGAACTCCTCGATCGTACAGATCATGTCCAATTATCACTGTTGAGCCACTTCACTGAACACATATCGAAGGCTAATTAGGATGACTGATGATCCACAACATTCAATTTCTCATGTTCAGAACACGGTATCATACAAGGTCGATACGTAGAGGACCCCATCTGCCTCCTGAAAACAAACAATAAGTAGGTCCGTCAACTCCAGTACACCAGGCTGCCCAGCCCCCGCCGTTACTACTCTTTGACCAAACTCCCCTATTCCATGCCCCTCCCCGACCATGCCACAAGGGAAATTTCATTTTTCGCCCATCCCATGCGTAACGCCCGGGGCAATGCCAGGCCTCATCAGCATAGCTGATCTCGAAAGAAAGAGAGAGAAAAAAAGATATCTATATAAATCGTACATCCCAACCGGTTCTCGCTAAGGGTAAAAATGAAAATAGAAAGACAGCATTGAGAAAAGGTTGTCAGGGATGTGATGATTTCCCAGAACAAGTAACCGAAGAGCATTTCGCTACCATCATCCCTGTAGAACTCTTCAAGATGCTGTGTACAGAACGCGGCATGGGAGTATCTCAGCGAAGGGCAGGTCAATGTAAAGCCACCCCGGAAATTCCCGAGTTGGCGTGCTATCGTGTTTATGATTCGACGATAATAAGAGCAAGAGTCGCTGCGTAGACTGAGCTCATAGAATGTTATATCTTAGCCTCGGGCGCTGTTGGGGTGAAACTTTCGACTACGCCTCGTGTCAGTGTGGCAGAGAGATGCGTCACGTGTTTATGTGAGCGTAGCACAGCCAGCCCCTTTTCGTGGACTTCGCGTTATTGAGGACCTGAAGATCCAGGTCTTGGTGCATCTTTAACCTTCAAACTAGCAAGATGCAATAGTCTCAGGCGACCTTTTGAGGCGAGGTTTTTGGGCGGTTAGCCTTGCTGCTCGGTCTTCGATGACTCTTTTTGGTTTGGGCCAGGCGCCTCGAAATGCTTTACATGAGACAGAGCGGCCGATGAAGATACACCAACAGGACCCTGTGCTTCAGGTGCACTTGAGTGAACAGTAGTAGTGGACTTTTCTTCGTTGTAGCCTACCGACAAGTTCTTTTGGTCTCCTCAACCAGCAGTGTCGGCAGCCGATAACGGTGGACTTGCACCCCTGTGACGTCGAAAGAAGGTGAAAGCATTCATTCTGAACCTGCTTGACTTCTTTTTAAGCGTACCCCCTTCAACGGATAGCTTGCCGTTTGGCGATGTAGAAAGAGCGTCATC
This sequence comes from Pyricularia grisea, assembly GCF_004355905.1. Lineage (NCBI taxonomy): Eukaryota > Fungi > Ascomycota > Sordariomycetes > Magnaporthales > Pyriculariaceae > Pyricularia > Pyricularia grisea. The sequence continues at coordinate 2,240,667 of NW_022156717.1, read as the reverse complement.
CTCGGCCGAGTGCGACGGGCTGATTTCGAGTCTCGAATCTGAGTGGCTCTTGTGGTCTAATCTCGCTGGCAGTTGATGCTTGTTGGCATGTGGCTCGTCCGGAGCTGTAACCATCGTGGCAGGAACGCTGATGGGTCGATCCAGAGATTCCTGGCTGAGAATGCTAGTACCTTGCGTGCTAGGCGAAAGGGGCATCTTGCCAGTGGTTGCGCTCGTTGCCTGGGAGGCCCAGTCGCCCGTACCCGGCGCCGATGCGCTCCCGTCCGTCGCTTCACTGCAGCGCTGTTTTCGAGACGTGCATGGACGACTCTCTTGCATATTGAACGGGTCGCTTGCTGCAAAATCGGCGACCGCTTCAAACTCACTCGTAGTACCGTTGACCTCCTTGTAGTGGTTGTAGGGCTCAGGTATATGCGCGGGCTTGGTCTGTGGGTTCGTCTCAGGCTTCTCTTCAGCGTTATTGTGTCGCGTTAATACATTTTCGGCCGAAATATCGGTCTTGCCATGTCCATCTGATGTTTCGATTGCATAATCAGCCTCTGCGGGAATCACGACGCTCATAGTCTTTGGAGACAACGTCGGTTCCCTCGCAGCCTTTGGTCTGTCATGTCTCGATTGCTCATCCACAATCATCTGGTCAAACAAAGCCTTGTTGATCTCCAGTTCATCAACGCAATATTGCATCGCCGGGAGGATGTCGGCAACTCCTTGGAAAAGTGGGATGGCAAACAGGTTCATAAACCCCAGTTGCGCCTTTGAGAGAGAAATCACGTCCTTCTTTGGTGGTGCCATGAGCGAAGACTGAATACCGAGATCGGTTTCCATCGAAGCTTGGCGGGAAAACTCATCGGACAGGATGTGAGTCCACTTCAGAGCTGTGTCATGCCTTCGTGCCTAGAAGATAGTTTAATTTGTGTGAGTTTTTGAGCAACGCAACCAAGGTCCTAAAGGCCTGCGATGATACGTACCACATTGCTTATATCAGCGCATTTGATCAAAATAGCGCAAGCCAGTGCCTTGTGCTCTTCAATCATACGTCCGTTCCACCCCTCTATTGCATTATTCTCGTGCAGCTTCTCCTGGAGGTCGCCGAGTTTCTTCATGTAGTCAAAGTGAAGCCCCATATCAGTCGCGAGGATCGAACTGATCATCAGGTTTCGCATCTGCAAGTCTTCAAAAGCAGCTGGCCAGTATCTCCTTAAAATCTGTGAATAAGCCGCACAATGGAACGACTCCAAAACGGAGCGGTCGTTATAAAGCTGAGCAAGAGGTGCGTTGAGCGTCACCAAAAAGCCATTGTTAACTCCGGGGTGACCAACATCGTGGCCAACAGCCGTAACAAGAAGCGTCAGTGCTTCGAAAGGTTTCAAGAGTGTTGCTATGGGAGATGTTGGCTGTGGGCTGGCCATGTACTCGTCGCTGCGAGGCGGAAATGGCGGTAGCGAACCGATCTGCACCAAAAAGTTGAAGGTGGCCTGCAAGACGTCAATGACGTGCCGGAAATTATGGTATGGCACGAAATTATTGTAAGCTGCGCGACATGCGATCAGAAAAGTCGATAGTTGGTCTGTCGGCATGCAGCCCAAAAAAGCGGTCAGCAAATGGACAATTGCAATAGGCGCACTCTTTCAAGATGAAAAGGTATACACCTAGCCAGTCTCCAGATAGTGGAACACTCACCGGTCGACATTCTCCAGCGCTCAAGCTCCGGCATGGCAAGCGCATGCTTGAGCATCAGCGTCGCCGCCACTATCAATTCGTCGTCACTGAAGTCGTGCGCGCAGAAATGCCACCGAGAAACTGCTTTGGCAATTTGCGACCGGCGATCCTGGGACACAGAGATCCTGACGTTCGACACCCGGTCATCTTGATCATCCCCTGGGCGACAAATGCGCCCCATAAGGCTTGAAACCATGTCTTCCCTGAGGTAAGCGTACGGCTTTGCGTCGTCTACACCAACCCAGGACCGCTTGCGCCCACGCTTCAATTCCAGTACGGCTTGTCGTTGCTTGGAGGCCTCTTTGTATGCCTGGTATGCATGGACTTGTATTGAGGTCACGCACTGGAGGGGTTTGACCAGGACATCCGTTGCGCCCAGGTCCAGACAATACTTGAAAAGACGAAGATCAACCGAAGATTGGGGTTTTGTCGATATCCGGCCGGATTTCTCACGCTTTTCGTCCACGCCAGAAACGCCCACGAGAGGTATTGGCACGACTAAACTAGACACATTGCGCAGATGAGACTCGGAAACAATCCTCTGCAGTAGTCTTGTGCCGTATAAATCCTCATCGTTGGAGGTATGCGATATTTCATCGTCCAGGACTTCGATTGACTGCGAAGGTGTCCTAGGTCGTGAATGTGAGCGAGAACGGGGCCTGTCTTTGGGCGCTGGCTCGTTATTGGAGACATCGATTAGGACAATCGTGGGTTTTGTCTCAATGATTGAATGATCGAGCAAGTCGAAGAGCTGGTTCAAGCATGACGCTCCAGTTGCGACGAGATGGACTGCCGTTATGAATCGTCAGGTCGCGTGTGCACAAGGGCATAGGGAACCTTCTGCAAAGGCGGGGAGAAAAACTAACCATCACCGATGAACTCTAAAAGCAGTTGAACGTTTTCCCTTATTGCCTGAGTTTCATAATCTGAGGACCCGGCCAATGAATCCTCAGTTCCTTGGGAATTGTACGATGAAGCGCGAACGATCCTGTCTTGACGGATGGACCGATCAACGTATATCAAATTGCAGGCAGCATTCTCCATCGTGGGCCCAAAGAGCGTCCAGTCATAAGACTGGGAACGCCTTTTGACAGCCACGGGTGGGATTGCAATACTGGCAAAAGCCAGAGCCTATAGTGTCTACTCGCCGAAGGTCCGAACGAGTCTAGGCGCCTGAAGGAGGTTCTGTTGTGAAAGTTTTTACTCTGGAGAGGCCGACAATTGGCTTTTCTGAAACGGACCGTAGGGCTCCTGAAGTCGGCTCCAAGGCTATGTGGTGGGTTCTTTAGACAGGCTGATCGCAGCAAACCGAAAAAAGCGACAAGGTGACGACGGTGAACCAGCGCATTCGTAATAACGTTGGCAGGTGGAAAAGATTCCGAGGGCCACGGCCGACGGAAGTCTCGTCGAATGCTAGTAGGGTCGAAGTTCGATGTGTGCACAGGCCGTCGCAGGCCCAGGGGTTTCGACTCTAATGCTGCGCGAAACCGGTCGTCGCACCGGAAATTGAAACCCCGTGGTGATCGCGACGAAGACTGTGGGTTTGAATTGAGCGGTCGGAGCCGAAGAAGTCGTGATCAGGTTAAGAATCGGAGGATAGGTTAGGTCAGGTAAGGTAGGCGGGCCTTGGCGAGGCGCAGTTGACTGAATCTATGAGCGGGCCCAAGTCACGAAGGTTGTGGTAAAGTCTGCGCCAGGGCGCGAGGATTAAACGTCAGTCCAGTCCAACTCGATTTGGTAAGCGATCCAGGCTCGTCCTTGCTCGCGGTAAACACAAGTTACGAGTCCAAGGTGAACAAATGTAAGGTTGTAGTGTGGGTGACAGTGTTGATGAAACAAGATATTTCCTGCTGCCGTCAAGGTCTTTTCCCTGATTATGCTACTATGAATGGGCGGAGCAACAACGTACAGCGGTCGTGTGTGTAATGAGTGAATAGGCTGAAGGAGTCGATAGTGATGAGTACAGATTTTCGTGGGTTGCGAAATAATCAAAAATGAGAAGAAAAAAAATGAAAAAAAAGAAAGTAAAAAAAAAAAACAAGTAGAGGTAGCGTCGAATTGAATTGAGCCGAACAAAGCGGGAAGCAGAAACAAGAACCTAGAACTAGGCACGGGCAAGTTTGGACTGGAGAATTTGCGATAGTGGTGCCATGCTGGTGCTTGATCTGTCCGCGGGTCTCAATCGTGCTGGGCACTGGGCACGGAGTGGAGAGGCCGAGGTGAAAAGTGAACTGCTCGCTCGAGGGATCAATTGATTGAGCGATGCAAGCAAGCAGGTGTGCGGGTGCGCAGGTGCGGTGCGGTGCGGTGCGGTGCAGAGCACACCTAGACTAGCAGGATGGCAGGTGGGTGTCTCGCCAGCTTGTGGATCCCCGGCCAGGCGACCTTATCTAAACTAGTCTAGGCAGGTAGATGAAAAGGTAAGGGACCAGCCAAGGAAAGGCACAGTACCTGCCTCCGATGTACGCCTGGGATTTCCGATGTAGACAAGAATACCTGGATGGGTAGGTCGGGGAGGCCGGTAGGTAGAAAAGACAATACACCAGGTAGGAGATGATTTTTTTCCGACAACGAAGATTCGCAAAAGCAACCGACGGAAAGTCGCAGGAGAATAAATCGACAAACACGACACAGTACGTACTGGATAAGATTTATAATATCAGTTTGGCGTCCTTGGTAGATGGGTGTAGACAGGTCTACGATCTAGCCTCAACAAGCCATGGCAGGGGAAATAAATAAATAAAAAATAACAATAAAAAAAAAGACAAGAAACAAGAACAGGGAAAATAAACACAAAAACTAAACGGGAGAAAGCAACGACCAGGCCTCAATCTAGAATAGAACTAGAATAGTCTTCTGCAGGCAACGAGCTTCTTCAATGTAAGCAGCGAATGGAACGCTCGACGGCCTTGGAGCGGGGATCGACGGCAGTTCGTTTGTTGCAGGGAGAATATAGGAACGGGGCGGCAGCCGACGATAAAAATCGAATAAACTGACGCGGGTCGTGACTTTAATCACAAAAAAAAAAAAAAATTCCAAGAAAGGATCATAAGCATGAGATATAATATTAGAAAGAATATGGATGGGGCTTGGGCTCTTGTCAAGATGCAATAGCCATTAACCGATAACCAAGCAACCTTACTCACACACCTTACCACTTAGAACAACACTGCCCTGAGCTTACCTGGTGGCTTGGCTTCTGGCAAGGTGGTTCTGGGTTCATACCCAAGGTAATTTACCTGGTAGTACTTTAGGGTAGAAAGAGCAAATCCATCGGAAATGTGGGCATTTACTTTGTTACTCCCGTCGCCCCAACAGTAGTTGATAATTACACATTATCAACTATGATTCGATGCATTCATGATGATTGTGTCAGGGAATGCCCTTGTGCGGCCCTCTGGACTGCCACTTAAGACTTGGGTTTGGAGTAAGCGCACAAGACACAAAGCACCCAGCTTGCAACACCAAGACGGGAAGGAGCGCAACCTGGAAGCGGACGTGCGAGCCTTGGCCAAGCGATGCGATGCGATGCTCCTCGGTGCGACGACTGTTTACGGTCTGATCGTAGAAGGAAGGTGCAGCACGGTGTAGTGTAGTGTGTGTATTGTTTTATATTGTATTGTATTGTATTGCAAACGCATCGCTTCCTTCCCCTCTTCCCTCGCTCGCCTCCAGTTTGCACGCACCTCGAGGAATAAAATATAATATTTCTTTTGCTATTGTGAACCCAATTAATTGCCCCATGAACGATGAATACGCCCAGTTACCTGGGTTGGTATTCATACCGGTAGGTACATGAGGCAGGTTGGTAGCCAAGGTAGATAGGTAGGTAGGTACCTAACCGTACCTAGGTCAGGTCGGTATCTAAGGGCTTTCCGGCATCTACTGTATTTGTATTGTATCCTATTCTATCCTATTGGTGCCATACCATACCTACCTACCTACTGTACCTGGCCGAATTGATGAATATTCTTGGTACGTAGTACCTATTACTGCTACCTACCTAGGTAGGTACAGTACGTTGATTAGGTACACTACCAGCCACTATCCTGGGATCTCCGAGAGTCGGCGGGGCAATGGCACGCAGCCATTCCCGCTGTAAGGGGAAACACAACCCTCGAGACCAGGAACATCCTGATACCGTTACTCGATGCAATGTCAATCACACCTCGGCGAAGAGATGACCAGATAAAGTCAAATGAATGCACGTGGGTGGGGGTCCATCTTTCCAGACATGGAACACAGATGGCCCAGTTATCCCCGGTTAGGGGATGAATGCGATTCAATCTCTCTCATCCAGTTTTCATTTGTTCAAAAATTCCATGCTTCCTCTCTTATCCGTTGTATGGAGAGAGAAAAAAAAGAGAATAATAAGAAGAAGAAAAGAGCTGCTCCTGATTAAAATATGAAATGAAATGAGATGAAGAAAAAGAACAAATCCTACCAAAAAAAGTAAAGGGAAAGAAAAACCACCCCAACAAACTGGAGGACGTACGGAGTAAGTACCTAGGCCCGCTAGCAAATGTATCTGCAGATACAGGGGGAATAAAGGAGGGGAAGGGGGTCACGCCACATGACAAACGTGGCACCAAAGGAAAAAGGGGGCATGATCCTCCAAAATGCTTCGAGAAGGCCGCCAGAAGCTCTTGTGGAAGTCCCTTCGCGCAACGGGCGACACGCAGCGAGATTAGCACCCGAAAAAAATCGGGGAACCAAGCCTTACTATTGGTAGTGTGAGAAGGTCGACCTGTCAGATCTGATCTATCAAATTGCGTGCGAATGGAATACTAAGGGTGTGATCTTCTCGTCCATAACAACGAATTTTTCTTGTTAATCTTGCCAAAAGGAGCAGGAAAAATGGGTCTCACCCTCCTTTACGCCGTAAATCCGGCGCTAATGAAACCTAAAGGCCACAGGCCGGGTTCCCCTGCAACAGTATTATGTATTTTTTTCGAAGATCAGCAAAAACCGTTATATAGCGCGTAGATTTCCTATTTGGATTACCACAAAAATACGTAACTTAAGTTACGTATTTTTGTGGTAATCCAAATAGGAAAGAGGGGCCGTATTTGCAGTGGTAGCAGGTTAAAGATAGTTGTTGTTGTTGTTGATGAAAACGTTGATCAAATGAAGCCGGAATTACGTTCGTGATGCATTTTTTTGGTGTTGAAAAAAGCCCCTTTTTTATATATATTATTGTATAGCCATGTTTTTAACCTATTTGTAAAGACGGCGGTAGCGGGCGTTTTCTTTTATTGGGCGTTTTTTGTATTTATATAGATAAGTTGGTAGAGGGATTAGATATCGTTAGAACGGTTTGATTTAAAGGTTTGAAGTTATCGCCAACGAGAAGTTATAAAAGCCGTGATAGAGAGATTGCGCTATGATATGAAACGTGTATAACCGAGGGGTATGTGAAAAGAGGGGTTTTCACGGCCAAAACCCATAGCCCCTGGTCATCCCGGGTAGCCCGGTCGAAAAAGCTACTTCCAAGCCCTTTTCCCACTTTTTCTACATGGGTAAAGTACCGCCTAATTGGGAAGAGAGAACTTTATTAACGAGAAGATCACGCCCTAAGAGAAGGAAGAGGAGGACAAAAAAAAACTTCCCGTTTCCAAAGTTTTCAAAAGGACCGATTGAGATTGATCGTCTCTTGGAACGAAGAACATGGGCCCAATCAAGGCCAATAACGAACTTTTCTTCCATGGGCGAGACATGGAAAAATCCAAAACATGATCGTCAATCTGTCTTACAACTGATTCCTTGCAAGACCTTTTTTTATTTGATTTTTCTTCTCTCAACTTTGGTCTGCATTGTTGTCCTTTATTATTTTACCTTTGCGCCTATGCAACTGTAAAATCGGATTGTTGGCTTTTATTTCAATAGCGCCTAGTTATTATTGAGTCGCGGCAACCTGCAAAACTCCATTCTGCCCTGTCCCTTCTCCGTCTCCCTTGTCACTTCACACTGTACAATACCTGTATGAGTGAGGCAGTGAGCGCTCAGGAAAGCCACCCCCCTAGATGAAACACTGGACTCGCCATCACATAAGCCTTCGCACCATAGAAAACCATGAATTAAAATGCGCCATCCACCTAATTTAGATGTTTAATTCCAAGTAAGATAGATGTAGGTGATAATAGTACAGCAAATTTTGAAGAGGCGAAGGACTCAGAAACTAGCCTTTGCCAGGTTGGTTTTAGTCGCTTGGCCTAAATAGCAGCAGCAAACTGAAGAGACACATCCAGTACCTGAGATGTGATGGATTGTCAAAGCGCCAGCTATGTCTCATGATTCAAAACAAGAGTAAACATATGTAGGCACCCTCCATTTCAGTCGATTTTGAAATTTAAAACCGTCGTGCCAGAAGGCGGCGGCGGCGGGCGGGCGGCCATTTTATCGGTAAGAGGGGGGGTTTTTTCACCGGCCAGTTCCGCAGCCTAAGAGCAATTTTTTTTTTTTGGGGGGCGCGCCCGCGCTGCCGGGACCCTCCCGGAATACTAAATAGAACTAAGCTACGATCTCGTCAGTCAATGTCAATTTGCCGTGGATCGAAACGACGTCGCAGCAAATCCGTATAGTAGTATACTAACAGCGACCAACCCACACAGTCAGTCCGCACCGACCAATCGTTTTTCATTTTCTTCTGTTTTCTTCCGATTCAAGCTTTTAACTTTTTTGGTCTCCTTTGTTTTTCTTAAAAGAGGCAAAAGATTTCCCAGGGTCCTTGGGGTGAAAAAGTTGCCATCTTGGCCACATGGGAATTTGAAAGTTTCCGCTCTTTGGCAAGATGCAAAAGTCAAAATCGTATCCCACGTGAAAAGAGCAACAAAACAAGGACACGAGGAAACCAAAACAAAACAAAAAGATGGGATCGAGAAGGGGGCCTGGACCATATTCGGCCGCCAAACAAAACCGCTCCTTGTCCCGTTATCTAATCTTGGGTCGTTGTGCGCGGAAGCCACGATACCATCCGTTTATTTCCTTTCCTTTCCTTTCCTTTTTTTTTTTAATTTTTATTTTTTCCGCCCTCTTTTCCCCATGTCCTTGTTCTTTCGTTCTCGTTCCGGGAGGAAGCTCCTCACCCCCGAAGTACCCCAATACAACAACGCGCCGATATTCATCTTGTCACACGACCAACTGGCTCATATCTCCGGCGACTGCCTGCAAACGCCGGCGGCGGGTGGATCCAACAAAATTTTGGCTTTTCCAAGAGGAGGAAAAGGGAAAAAATCTACGAAAAAGAAAGAAAAAAACAGAGTGAGTTTGAAAAGAAAAAGGAGATGAAAAAAAAAAGTTAGCAATGGAAAATAGAAAATAAAATAGAGGATTCAGGTTGATACTCGGAACAGTCCGACCCAACCGTGCTTTCGACTACCAGTCGCCGGACGATTCACGTTGTCTGCCTCGTTTGAAGTCTGTTTTTATATGCCCTATATATGTTCGTTGTTTGTCTTGGCTCAACCAAGCGCCACTCCTGAAGGACTCATAACCCATGTGTTTACCACGTACATTCTTTAACCCAACCATGACCCGCTAGCTTTCTGTTTCTTTTTTATTTCATTTCTTTTTTTTTTTTTTTTTTTTTTTTTTTTTTTTTTTTTTTTTTTCATTTTCTATTCCGCCCCTACTTTTATTATTAGTTGCATGTATCCACCTCGTCAATCGACCAATGTTTCGATAAAGCGCTTGGGAAAACCTCCTGTGACCGCTATAATAGTCGACACAAAAAAAAAAAAAAGATTCTCTAGTCCCATCCCTGTCGAACAGCACCTCTACGACAACCCAGCTCATTCATGCCTATACTTAGGGATGAACAGCCGCAAGTACGTTCAAACTAGGTATTGATGTATATGTGCATATATATGGTCTTCTGCGACACCAGTTTCAGCCCTGTAATTTCCCAGAATCATGGATGATTCCGTCAGAACGCCAAATTAGTCGCTTAGAGCTATTACGTTGTGTTTCTCCGGACTCGTCCAAACGCCATTTCAATGTATCTTGGACCTTTGGGTCCTTTGTCGACCTGCACAACCCTACAACTTGGATCTCATTCTGAGACATTTGCAGGTTCCGCACTTATCGTTGTTGTATCTAAACCCCGAAACCCCCCAAAACCTGTACAGTCAAGGAAGTCAATGTGAGCATGATAAGAACTTTGCAACTCAGAGAAACGCTTCGCTTGTGGTGCCAAAAAAAAAAAAAAAAAATAACCTCAGCTTATACCTCTGATCCATGTACACTATATTCCAGGAAGGTATGAGCACCCGGCATAATCCTTTTCATTTTCTTTTCTGCGCTTCAAACAAAAACCTCCTGCGCCTAAAAATGGTCTGTACAGAGTAACAATGATTTGGTACAACAATACCAATTCTATGCAAGTAAACCAGCATCCCAAGCCACCGTCCATCCTGCATTGTCATCAAATGGTCACTCCGCTTTGCCCCCCTTATCATCATCAACGTGTATATCCACAGCCTTCTCTGACAACGCATCGCCATCGCCCAACGCAGTCGGAGGGATGGTGTGGAGTTGCTGCTGCTGATTATTCCAGGACAGCTCCTTGATGCCCGGCAGTGTCTTCTGTGCTTCAATGTCCTCGAGCTCTGGTAGAATATCGTCTTCGTGGCCAAAGCCCTCATCGTCAGGGAGCGCCGTCCGTGCCGCATTCGGAGTCTCGAATTCAAACGGCGAGTTCATGCCCGTATTGTTCCTGTCAGAGCTATATCCGCCGACTCCATTGGACGAGTTCATCTCTGCCTCATCGGTCGCAGGCGACCCCGGCCTGTCGCCGTCAATGTTCTTAAAGTCCCAGACCCCGGCACTCCAAGGCTGCACGGGTCCCTCCATGCCGCCGAGACCCTCATCTTCAATGCTTCCGCGGATGAAGGTCTCATCCCCGAGAACCGCATTTTCGTACGTTGGTAATGTCTCATCCTCCTCGGCTGCCGACAAGAGGGGCGCGCTAGGCCCCGCCAAGCCACGACTTCCGGGCAGGTGAGTTGCTTCTGCTCCTATCAAAGCGCTCGACGACCCACGTAGGGAGGAGCCTGTGCCGAGACGCTGACCTTCCCCCGAATCCGAGTTGTCCTCATCGGAATTTTCCATATTGCTCTCGTACGTGTCAAAGATGCGAGCGAAACGCGGACCGCCCAGCGGGATCTCGGATCGGCGCCTGTAAAAGAGCAAATATGCCGACGAGGTCACCATGCGGGCAAGGTTCGTTTGTTTCGAAACTGACGAATCTGCGTCTGATGTCAGTTACTCCTTCGCCAGCGATACACTGCTGTCAACAAAGACAAGGACGACGACTACTTACCGTTGTATTCATACCACTCCCCATCAATGAAATTCTTTGCAAATGCGGTGTAATGACCGCCACCCAACCCACCCCAATGATCGTCGATACCTATGAGGTCAAACACCTCCTCTTTCCCGGTCTGCTGGTCGATGACACGCCTACTTAGGTCAAGACCTTCGATGGGGAAGTCGACCAATATGTCAAGCTTGTCACGTCGCCAACCGCTGGAGCTGAAGCGCTTCAAATGCACAACCAGAATGTCGGGCGTCTTCCAAAGGTCAAACTTCTTGCTGGCACGAACGTGTTCCTTGCACCTGGGGCAGTACCATGTGTCTTGCTCAGACAAAACCTCCTGTTTTTCGAACTCGTCCAAACAATCGTCGAGGCTGATGCCATTTTTCCTCCGCTGGGCACGTTGTTTCTTACGCTCCGCCAGTGCTGGGTCATGGACAGTTTCGATTGCGTTGAAGGTAGGCTCACCACGGCCATCGTTGGCCCTAGTGCTGCCGTAGACCTGCTCCCACGCGTCCTCGTTCCAGTCGACAACTATGCCCTCTCCGAGCCGGATTAGAGGACCGCTCGAAGATGCCGACGTGGCAGAATCGTCGACGAGAGTATCAAAGTTGTTGGTCACTGCTGTGTTATTGGCGCTACCATTGGCTTGCTTCCGTGGCAGCTTCTTGCCTTTCTTGCCATAAGTTCTTTGACCTTTGCGATTCTGACGCCGACCGCCGACCTTTTGAGGTTGTGACAGGCGTTTCTTGGCAAGCTGATACAGCAAGTTCGTTAGCGAGTTACAAGACACAAAAATGACGAATGTTCGCCATGCCGTCCACCCAGAAAACACCGTATACATAAGTCTTACCACTTGTGCGGTCGATTCCTCCTCTTCACTTGACTCATCCGCCATCCGGGTCAACTCCGCAGTGTCAATAGAGGGTTGCGCACGCGCTTTGGCAGATTCCTCAGAGCTGCTGTCGTTTCCAGCCGCACTAGGGCTGCGCATCTCTTCATCCACAGATTGGGGAGGCATCCTGCTCGCCAGCGAGGGGAGGGGATTGTCACTGACTGCCTGCCAACCAGATGGTATACCAGCGTCCGGGTCACTGAAATAGCTCAAGTCGAACAGGTTCTGGAAATCAGGCGGCAGGTACTCATTCGGGTTCACCCATTTCGGCCTCCGGCTGTTGAATATCTTCAGAGGTCTTGGCTCGCTGTAGTAACAGTCAGTTCATGGACTTGGTAGATTGTTTGTGTTATAATATCAGGCTCACCGTGATGGTGCGGCTCCCTGAGTTGGTTGCCTCTTGCTGGCGGCCCCGGTGGCAGTGCTTATGTCAACCATGTCGTCCTCGCCTTCGACTGACTTAGCAATGACTTTGGAGTCGCCAGATGAGTCGGCATCAGAGGCAGGGGCGGTGATCATTTCCATATCAGTGTTGTCCGCAGCGTCGGCATCATCTAATTTAGAGAAATGGGGCCACGTAGAGTATGAAGCCACCTTCTCTAGGATCTTGCGCTTGATGGCATCTTCGCTACGAGCCTGTGTTCGTCCAGTACAATATTAGCAAATGCGGTATACCAAGGTCGATTAGCATGCATGAACTTGTGGGTACATTGGTAGTTGCTCACCTCTTCACGTGTTACAATGATAAAATGAGGCGGTGTAATCGTAGCTCCTCCTCGCCTCCTGTTGGTTGCTGGGTTGAGCCTATGAAGCACGGGTACCGCCAGCCTTTCGGCTGCCGGATGATCCCATTCGGAGGTCAAGTCCTCCTCCTCTTCATCACTTCCAACGTGGAGCATGGACCTAATCTTCTGGTGCTTAGGTTTTGGCGGCCGGTACCCTGCATTCGTGGGGGCTGCCTCCAGCTCAAAAAACACAGGAACGTCGTTTGACGTTATCTTCTCGGAGACACTATCGCCGTCCTCATAGATTGTGAAGAATTTGTCTTTGAATTCTTCAGCTCCGATGAGGCGCTCCGCTGGCACACCTACCCGAGCTGCGATGTAGTCGCGCAACGACCGTATACTGCTATTCTTGTCCAGTTCCACATGCAGCTCAACGGGAGCGTCGTTTAGAGGGACATATTTGATCGACTTGTTCCAGAGGTTCTGCATGGGAAGGGGTAACGTGAGGTTGTTGAAGGGGTCAAAGGTGATGCTGATCTTGTGACAAATGGGGCACACCAGCGTGGACTTGTACATGCCCGTGAAAAGGTCTGCTATGACCGAATCGTCTCTCTTCTTGGTGATGTCCCACACCTTGTCTGCCATTTCTTTGATCGCTTGTGGGTTGTTGATCATGTCATCCGTGGAGTCAGGCTTCTCGATGTATGGCTTCTTCTTGACACGACTCAAGTCTTCCTGAAGTCCATCCAACAGGAAACCCACGAATTCCTGGGAGTCCTGTTGTCCATAGCCTGAAAAAGCTGGCGCGTAACGACCTATGGTGTTCTTGAACTGCCTAGGTGATATTGACGGCGGGGCATTAACCTGGTAAATATCCTTGAGCAGCTTGTAGTAGACCATGGCAACATCTCCGTTGTGGGCAAGCGGGTTGTCTGTGTTGATCTCCTTCTCAGCCTCACCAACGAGGAAGTACTTTGTGAGCTCTTCTACGCTCCGTACACACTGAAGCGCTGAGTTCATGTAACATGTGTTGCCAAGATTACCCAGTCCGACACAGCCAACTGTCCTGCCAGACTTAGCCTTCGTACGGCCCCTTGTGGATGGCCCTGGGGTTGGACTGTTGCGTCCACTAGCGTTGGCGCTGTTGGGTGCCACGGTGAGATTCGATGAGCTTCCCTTGGAAGAGTTCGACTTCTCCTTGGTTGCGACAGTGCCCTTGTAATTGGACACGTGGTAATGCGCCTCGACATTTTCGTCAAGAACCAGAGTGTCATCAGCTTGCATCGATAAGTATGCAAGTGTCGACTTTCCATTGTAGTTAGGGTTGTTGGTCTGGTCCTTGATGTCCAGATCCTCTCGCTCTGTTCCCTTAGTGAGTGCATTGAGGCGGGAGGCTTCGACAAGGAGGTTGTCCCATGGGTCCCGCTCGTCCGTAGCGGCCTTTGGAGAGTCTGGTGGAGTCAAGGTCACACCTTGTGCAGGTGAAGCCGGTGGCTGTGAGGGAGCCGCGGCAGTCTTGGTGTCAGGTTGTCGGGTTACCCTCCAGACCCTGACTTTCCTGTCCCTATCAACACCAGCCAACTGCTTTATTTTGCTTAAAAACTCTTGTTGCCTGTATGAAGTGCTGCAGGCAACTTGAACGGGAGGTGGACTCGTCGCTTTGAGCTTTTGGTCTATTGGAATCGGACTGACAGGCGACCAAAGCCTATGAATGGTGAAGACTGGCGGGTGTATCTCGAACTGCATGTGTGGCATTGTGTTGTCGGGAGACGTATTGTGAGCATACCTCACGATCGGGAGCTGCCCCTCGGTCAGCCCATACCAAGACATCAGAAGATCCCAGGCATCCTGGGAGAAAAGCACATAATGCTCCAGGCCCATCCCAGGCTTGAGGCGGACAAAGTCATTGCCGTCAATATCCTTTATGATGCTGTGGATAATGTCAGAGTTGTCTACCGGGCCTTCTGGTGCTTCGCCAACATCCTCCTTGGTGTGCTTCTCCTCGTCGCTATAAGGTCGCGCCCAATTAAGAGGACCTCGCGAAACGAGATATGCCTTGTCGCCTTCTTGCAAAGGTTGATCGTCGAAGGCTTTGAGAAGGGTTTCGAGTGTTTTGATCTGTTCGGCCAACGGAGGGACGCCTACGCGCATGCGACAAAAGAAAGTATTAGTTGGGCCAAGTCAAGAGTCCGAGGCTTCACAAGGGCCTGCGACGAACCGGTCTTCATGGTGAATGATTTTGGGCTTCCAGGCTGGTCTGCGCTCTGGCGCCCTCTGCTCTCGCCCTTGTCACCCTCTTCTCCGGACTCTTCGAGTGGCGGCGGGTTGATCATGTCTACGTCTTCCTTTGAGTCCGAGTCCATGTCTTGGTCCATACTCGAGGCCCTGCGCTTGAGGGGTGAAGAAGAGCGTTGGGGAGCGTCGATGGCGCCACCCATAATCATACGGTGCTGCGGGACACTGATGAGCGGAGAGGGGCTCCTGGCGACGCGGGATCCTGGGGGATGGAGGGAGGATGACGGATCCGGAAGAAACTCGTCGATGCGGTCGTTGTCTCCGGATAAGTCGGCCGAGGCAGCGCAAGGCGAACTCGCGGCCGAGGAGGTGTAGTCGGAGGACTGGTGCGAAGTGTAGAGGCCCTGGTGAAGTAGACGCGGGGGAAGGCCCGAGGCCGCGGGCACGGAGTCGGAGCGTACGTAGGTCGGAGTAGCCAATCCTGAGCCAACGGTAGATGTCGTGAAGGAAAACGAGGCAGGTTCGATATCTTCTTCGGTCGTGGGGAGGACGGTGTCCTGAAGAAGGGCAGTGTTGCGTTGATCCGAGACGTAGGCCCGACGGGCTTGTTCGTCGCTGTTCCGCGAGGGCCGAGAAACCTTCCGTTTCTTTGATGAAGACGTGGTGACGGCGAGCTGCCCTTGCAGCTCTGGAAGCAAGTTGATTACAGTTTGGGTTCTGGGGCAAAAAAAAAAAAAAAAACGTTTGTGAAGGTTGCCTCGCGGGAAGTGGTCGAAGAGGCAACTTAAGGTACCTAAAAATTGGCAAGCACCTCAGATCGACGAGGCAGCAGAAGCCAACGTCAGGTGGGAGCGTAGCGTAAACGAGGTACAAGGCCAGGCCGCTCGTTTGCCGAGACACCGCGGGAAGGAACGAAAGGAACCAGTTAAGGTTTCCGCGACAATCCCTTTGAAGCAGCTGGAGACGATCCGCCTTTGCAAAGATTGTGGAAATTCAAGATGTGGGCGACAGGGCGGAGTGCATCTGGCGGGTTGAAGTAGTCCCAATTAGTGTTGCACTCAGCGGGCGACAAGCAGGACGCGGCTACTGTTGCGGAGCCTCTGCGATTCGAGGCATGCAGCGCTATAGGCCGAGTGTTGGTGGGCGGTGGGCGGTGGGCGGTAGGCGGTAGGCGGTGGGCGGCCGAGGGGCTAGTCACTTATGCCCATACACCACCAAAGACCGACCACCAACGCTTGAGCGGAAGCCCAACGAAGCCGTTCGCAATAAGAGAATGCACTTTGCTTACAAATATTTATCTTGTCACTCCCCTCATAAGAATATATCCTTTGTTTATGCTTGTAAACCTGAGCTTGCAGGTCGTTACTCATGACAGAGAAATTGAATAAACATCAATCAATATGCGGAGTGAGGCCGCTTTGCGAAGGATGGAGGCCACTTCATTGCAAAATTATCAACTGAGCTTTAGTGTCTCCACTTTTTCTTTGCTACCTACAGCAACCCACGTCAGGCACACGACCTTACCTACTTACTCGCCTCTCTGGCTTTATAAGATGTCCTCACCGCAAAGGGGGAGGGGGGGCATGGCACCAGGTATCTCAAAAAACGAGAAAACGATCAAAAGAAGAGACACCAAAAGTAAGGGAGAATAAATTTGCCTAATCGCTTCTCCTGCACTGCTAGCAACAACATATCGATAATGGTAGACAACAGACTGAAGGACTGCTAGACCTCGGTGTAGGCCAGGTCCGGATATTTCGCCTTTTGATCTCTTTCATTTTTGTTCTGCCATAAGTGTGCTCCATACCATATTCTGTCGGTAATATTGCTTGCCAGATTGCGGGAATTAATCCTTCGATCTCATTCCAAGGTTTGTGGTGGAGCCGTCAGACGAGTCGAATTTTTCTTTTGAGGCACCGGCGCACGCACAAAATAACTCTAGAGTGAAGTCCGGGTTGGAACAGGGAAGGCCCAAGCACACTCCAGTTTGCTGCGCCAGCTGCGAAACTTTTGTGTACAGACAATGATACATAGCGATACTTGCACACAGAATACCGGTACGCAGATACGCTTAATGTATTGTATCACTAGAATATCTCTATGTGCACGCTCCAAAGCGCATGTTCATGAAAGCCAACCCCGACATGAATAGACCTGTGAAAAATGCCTTGAAGTTTGCTTACAGCTTTGGCTCGAAGTCTTCATACTCGCTTAAGTCCTTCACTGGCCGCACCCCACCTGTGGCCTTCATATTCAGCTTGAAGTCGTAAACATCTTCGATGACGACCGCCGTTGTCC
The DNA here is from genome assembly GCF_004355905.1 of Pyricularia grisea. Lineage (NCBI taxonomy): Eukaryota > Fungi > Ascomycota > Sordariomycetes > Magnaporthales > Pyriculariaceae > Pyricularia > Pyricularia grisea. Next base: position 2,223,482 of record NW_022156717.1, on the reverse strand, counting down.
CGTTGTACGAGAGCTGTACATCCTCAGCTGCTGCTGCTGCCTTGTCGCTGCCCACCGCATTTCCATTGGTTCGGTGTTCCTTGGACAGCTTCTCCCATGCTGCAGCTGCCGCCTCGATCTTAGCCTCATCGACCACCGCCAAGTCCTTCACTAGGTACTCCTTGAGCTCCTCAAGTTCCTTGTTATGGTCATGATGCGCTGAAGTGAGTCGCGCCTGGAGGTCCGTTGCTGCCTTGGTCGCTTGCTCTGAGTTTAAACTGAGCGTTTTGATCAACTCTGAGATCTCCCGCGTTGAGACGTCGCTCTTGGCCTGCGCCAATAGGTGGACCACAACTTTGGCCCGATCCTTGGACTTGGGGTCAATGTAGTGCGCGTAGAATTCAAGCATATCCTGCTTGGTCAGCAACTTGATATTGGCCGCATCCTTTTGCACTGTGAGTCGTGGAAAGTTGCAGGTTAGTAGTGATCCCAGACAGATATATGGCGGCACCCGCATGTTGAGGTCCTTCCCAACTTACTTCGCTCAAAATCATATGTTCCATTGTAGATCTGGTTCCAGTGCCTGGCTACTTCCTGGTCCAGGTTCTTTACTTTTTCCAACCTGGAATTGATAAGACTCCTCTTGTGGCTCTCGAATTCTTCATCGCTCATCTCATCCAACTTCTTTCCAAACTGAAGCAAGAAAACCTCGATGCGAGACTCGAGATACGAGGGCTTCTTCTCGCTCTGAATGACGAATCTGAAGCTATATGTCGTCGGTGTCGACTTTATGCCAGAAAATACGACATATCCCAGTTGCTCCTTCGTCCGAAGCTGATCAAACGTGGGCTCACGAGCCATCTGATCGAGCAACAGTGTCTGGGCGCGGAGGGGTTTAGTCGCCATGTCATCGATATCGCCAATATACAGCAGATAATCTATGCAGTGGTTGACATTCTTGGGATCCTTGAGCGGCGTTTCGTAGGTGTAGTTGGACCCGGGCGGAAAGATCAGCTGCCGTGTGATTGGCCACTGTGACTTTGGCAGTATCCGTGGCCTGAGTGTCTTCTCAACCATGTCGGTAAGCCTCAGAACATCCTCTTTGTACAGGTTGCCTAGGGCATAGCACTCCATGTGCATTTGTGAGATCATTTCCTTGTGGAAGCTTCGCACGGTATCAATCGTTGCGATGGGCAACTCGGTGGCGATATCCTCAATCAAGAAATCCACTTCGGACATCAACCAGCCGGAATAGTCAGTAATCTGGTGGTATGGCTGCTGAAAAGCCCAATTGCGGTAGGCACGGCCAGTACGCTCCTTGACGATATTGAACCTCTCCTCCTTAATTTCGAGGTCCCGAACCGTAAGTAGAACTCTCTCCATCAGGACCGGCAGTTTGTCGTTGTAGCCGGCGATCTGTATCGCCAAACCTGCGGCATCCAAGGAAACTGCATAGTTGAGACCGGCAATTTCGGCGTCGTATGCGTATTCTTCCAAGGCGTCCTTGACGAGATCCGTGTAAAGCCTTGCCCTCACGTAGTTTTGAGCGCTAGCGTGGATCAGTGGAGTCTTGCAGCTCACCACCAAGGCTGCCTTGGGTATCCAAAACCTGTCGTCTTTCTTGTACCATGTTCGAGCCAGATCATCGTTTCGAATCAGGCGGGGTCCGATTGCTGGTTCCTTCACTTCCTTTTTCTCCACATCCAACTTGGTCGGAATGAACATGTTCTTATGCGGTAGGTGTAAATGTCGTATCCTTTGCTGCGGTGAGACTGAAGCGGCCTGCTTTAGCTCCTCCATGAAATCTGAAGGGATCCTCTCGTATTTGTACTCAGTACCGTACCACTTCTCCTTCTGGTCCCAGTCACCAGGGTATTCCCGCGAAGACAAGGTAAGACGCAGGTTCTCCGGGCGAAGCATGTCAATGCCCTGTTTGATCAGTTCTGGGTCGAATTTCCGCAACTTGGGGTAGCTCAGAAGCCATTCGCGGGGCACTTCGCTCTGCATGACTGAGCTTGTCTTGCTTGCAAATTTACTGGCAGGCGTCTTTTGCTTGAATTTGAACTCCACCTCAGTCATCTCTTGCTGCTCTTTGAAGATCCATTCCTGTGGTGGCGTTTCTCGTAGAAGGGAGACGTATTGGAAGAAGGCCTTTACTATCTCCTTGTAGTGTTTGAGTCCCTGAAAGCAGTTAGCAATGTGCTCTAACGCCCGTCGGCCAGATGCAGAACAACGCTGGGAGTTGAGGTTCCACTTACTTCCTCTGTCAAACGGACTTGACAGTCAAAGATTCCAGGACTGCCGGCGCAAATAGGGTAAGCGCCGGCGCTAAGACCGTTGGCCCAGCCCATTGTCTTGACATAAGACATGATACTACCGGGCCCCTCATGGCCTATCAAATGGGAAATGTAGCGACTGGGTTGTGTTTCGTGGTGAGTCTCTTGATCCATAAATGGGAAGAAAAGGTTCAGCTCCCTGTTGTCCATGACAGGTTTGGTAAATATCTGTGTCCCCAACTGTTCTGGGCCGAAAGGATCCTGATCCTCCCATCTGTTCTGGGGCAGATTCTTGTTGGGTATGTCAGAAAATAGCTCTACAACCCAGCTCTCTAGTACGTCTAATGGTTCCCTTCCCAAGACCACAAGCTTCATGAGGTTTGCTGAGTAGTGCTTGTTGTAAAATTCGATGAACTTGTCCCGGACATTGATACCCCGTGCTTCGGGTACCGTTTTTAGGACCTCGAAGTTTCCGGTGGAAAAGTGACAGTATGGATGCTTCGGGTTTGATAGTGACTTGACTAGTTGATGGAAGCGCCACACGTCGCTCTGCAGGTTCTTCTTGTTTTCGGAATCGACGGCTTGAAGTTCGCGATCCAGTGTCGACTCCAAAAAGAGCGGCTCAATAAAAAACTGTGCGAACCGGTCCAGTGCCCCGTAGAGAGGCGAGGGGTTTTCGGCCGAGGCCTCTCCGTCGTCGCTGGGCTTGCCCGCTACCTCAAAGTAGTAGTTGGTCGACGTGGAGCCAGTGTAGGCATTAGAGCTTCCCGAGTTGGCTGAAAGGTACTGTGAGTAGGCGTTTTCAACTGGGTACTTCTTGGTGCCCATGAACAACAGCTGCGCGGTGCGCATAGTACGTCAGCAAGCGGAATTGGCGCACCAAACAGAGAAGGGAGGAGGCCGGGTTGGACAATGACCCACATGTTCAACTGCGTGGGCCATGCCTGGCATATCGTCCTCGTCGCTAAAGGCGCCGACGTTGACGTCCATGGCTGCACTGGCCTTGTCCGTGTCCGGGTCGTGGACAATCAACGCCTCTAGCTTGTTCTGGAGACGGATGACGCGGTACGTCCTGTTGTCCACAGAGGGCCTCTCGATATTATCTGTGACCCTCTCGACCGGATGCAAGGGCGCCATCCTGTCCACAGGCCATGGGGACTGTTGTTCCGTGTCGCGCCGCATCGTCGTAAGCGGCCTGCTAGCAACTCTGGATACAACGCGGTGAGTTGCGGGGATCAAGAACCGTGCGGTCTGCATGCAGCGGAGGCGCCGGGCGACTGTTGTAGCTGTATGCGAGGCTTGATGTTCCTACGATTGTGTGGTCGAAGAGCAGTATAATATAGGGCTCACGAGGGCCCTGGAGACCGCAGGCAAGAACCGGTGTCGGAAAGCAGACAGACGAGTAAGGCAGGTATGCACTATTAGGTAGAGATCTGGACCGGACCGCTTGAGATCCAATGCGGCAAACGTCGGTGGGTCGATATGGCGGGGCAGGGACACAGTGTTGGACTCGGGCAGCCTCTGAACGCGCGACGCTTGGCCTAGGTCCCCGCAGCGGGTCCACTAAGGTACCGACCAACCTGGTTGCTATAGAGAGCTCAGGTAGGTACCGAGTACCTATCCGTAGGTTACCTAACCTGGTTGCAACGTGAGGGACCACTTTGCATTCTTGGTAAGGTATGGATGGTATGCTATGGTACGAAGTAGATGTACTGTACGGTGCCACTTATCGATACAAACCAACCGTGGCTGGAGGTGGGGATACTATCTTAACGGGGCTAGAAGAAAAAATAGAAGCACAACTTCCCACGAGTCGGATTGAGAGAACTTGATTAGAGGCTACCCCTATTCACAAGGGTAGTTGCATTCTGCACCAACCAAATGTCCTATACGTTCACTCAACAAGAGACACCTTCGTCCGAGCTTGCACATTTATGTGGCTCCTTAAAAAACGGACTCTTTGCCACCCTTCAGGAGCTTTACTGCCGTACATTAGTTCGATCGAGAGCCGTCTATAGTAGTCTAGATAGAGCTGGATTGTGTGAGCGACCAAGCCACCGAGAATGGCGAAAAGATGTGAAGCTGAAGACTGCGAGGTCAACGTCTGGGCCAACGAGGCTGGAAAATCGGCTAGTGGCGCTTCGGTATCGGATGGTTTCTGTCAGTTTTGCTACCTTGAGCCAAACGCAAGGTATAGATTAGGTACCCAAGTACCACATTCGATCTGACTCTGCAAGGGAGCCTTTTGGTGGGGATGAAGTGCCAAAGAGGTATACCTAATTTGAACAAGTATTGTTTTAAAAATCAGGGACACTTGTGTTCTTTTTTTTGCACTGTCGCTTTTAATTTTGGACGTCGCCTGCATGTGCTGTTCGTCGAGGTGCGCGCACTAGCGCAAGATCGTAAGAGAGCATCAACAAGTTAGATACTTAACTTAGGTAGATAGCCACTAATTATGCCTCTTTGTATACCTGTTGATTACGTTCATGCCAGGAATGGTTAAAGTTCTGGATCGGGCAGGTTTGCCCGTTCGGAATTACCTGAACCACGAAAATTGGATATGTATCCTCATGAGGTACCTTACCTACCTAAGGTTAGCTAGGTGCTTACCTACACGCCCAGGTAACGGGGTACCTGCCAACGAAAATAATAAGAAATATTACACCTTCTCCTGTAGGCAGTTTCCCCGTACACCTTTATCTAGAACGACGAGGCCGGCACGGATGAAATCGAAAATGTCGTGCTCCCCGAATTGACTCGCTCAACAAGTCAGCGTGCGGGGAGGTTGATAGTCACCTTGGGTACTTGGAAACCAGCCTCTAGTCCATAGCGCCACGTCCATCATCTCCCAGATAGGTTACATTTGTCGGTTATCCATGTAGGTAGGTAACCTCTATGATCCGGTGATCCATCCATCTTTCGAGAAAGCCATCTTGTCATGCACATTCCGATGGATACGTGTGGTAGGTAGGGCACCTAGGTACTCTGGTGGCCGATGTACCGGTACCTCACCCGTATCATGTGTAAGGAGGCTATGTGCAGGTGCTTACCTACCATTGACTTGCCGCTGCTTTTGCCAAGTCAAGGCAAATATGATGGACATTAACTCGAAGCTGGACCTGGAAAAAGCACATGTCTGACCCCACCAAGTCGGCCCTTTCAGCCGATTCTCTTTGGGCATTGGCAGCGGGGCTATCATCCCAGTTTGTCCTTATTTCATCTCTGACATTGTGCGGTTGATGTTTAAATAGGTTGGGTTGCCATGTTGATGAAACAACATACATAAGTGCTAAAAGTGCACATGACCTTGGCGGTATGCGGACCGCTTGTTGAAATGAGTAGTATATTGTAGGAAGCATACATCAGTTAAGTTATCGTAATGAGCGAGCCAATGGATCGGCCCTGTCCTTAAGGTTGATACTACTTCGACACAAATGTTACATTAAAGCCGTGTCAAATGTTGGTCAGACAGGCTATGAAATACTACCTATGTTCTAGGTAGGTACCTACTTTAAACTGCATGCAACCTTAAGGGCTATAGTGGCTCTTCAGGGGTCGATACCTCGTCTCTCTACAGTGTCCGCCACAATGCATAATGGCTTCAGAACGTCACGTTTGTTGACTAAGCAACCAGGAAACTGTAAAATGCCTCACATGGACTTGGATGATGACTTGAATAGGGGATTATATCCTTTAATGTTCACTAGGTCTAGGTGTATTTCCTTTGTCTTCGAAGCTGTTTATTGTGTGTTTACTATTTTTGACCAGCGACGGCCAGCTTGCGCCGTCAATCTCAATAAACCTCAAGTAACGTGGTTGAGACTTGGCCCTTGTAGCCGTAGCCCCGGGAATTTGTCCTTTCGGGAGCGTAATGCCGTGAGGATAGGAGGCTTCTCTGGCTTCAAGTTATCCCCTTTACCCTGAATTATGTTAAACTGTAGTTAACGGCACAGTTTTGCCGGCATCCAGAAGCAAGTGATTGAAACAAATCGAAACCACCGGGTCATCTCATTCATCCCCATTATCTATCGGTGGATGTCAGGCGCAGCTGCACGATAGACAATGTACTAGAAGCGGGGTGAAATCACTCTCGCCCAGTCCTAAAGTCGCTTGGCTGCTGTCAGTATCAGGATCGTCACCACTGAAATTTGCAAGCGGCCTAGTTAGATGATAGGCATTCAAGCCATGACATGCGAATTCGCTCGACATGAGCAAAGGCTATGCGAGATGGGACCGGGATCTGGTCGAATGTCATGGAGACCATGTACTCGCACAGAAACTGACGAGATCCCACGGATACTCCCACGGATACTTCCGCTGCGAAACAGTATGGTGTAGTTCTGGGAAGAAAAATACTCGGCATCTCAACGCCCACCCTTGCCTAATGACCTTCGCTTAGACGATGGGCTGTGAGCGGGAGGGTTAGCAGATGAGATGGACAAGGGCATGTTCAGCTTCACGTTCTTCTTCCTGCGCTTCGCAGAGAACTCATGAGCTTTAGTCCTCTCGGAATTTCTTCTTGCTGAGGTCTCCGACCTCCCACGTTTTCGTTTGCTGTCTTGACTGCCGGACTGTCGTCCACGTATATCGCTACCGCCGGCAGTATATGGTGTGGATGGTGTGGATGAATCGTTAGATTCGGAGTCTTCAGAGTCCTCGCTCCCAGATTCCGATCCCATGTCCACGTCCTGTTCTGATTCTATCTTCGTGTCCTGTATCCAGCCATGTTAGTTTCAGTACCCCGTGTTCAGTAAGTACCCTGTCTCAAAAAAAAAAAAAAAAAAAAAAAAACATACTTTAGTCGAATTTTTCGCTTTCATATTAAAGCGCCTTATCTGTGCTCCCGAAGGCGATGGGCCGGCGTATTCTTCATTTTCTCCTTTGTCCGCCGTATCGATCTGGGCAAATCCGACCTGAACCACCCTCAATGGAGCTTTTGACTTGCTAGATGCCGATGAAGGAGACGCAGCTGGGAAATCGAGAACCCAGTGAGTGTCGCCCGACTCGGCAGCCTGTTTTGCAATAGCCGCCTGCCTTTTCCTCTCCTCTTCTGCGATCGCTGCCTTGACAGCCTTTTCGTCGAGCTTCGCGCTGCCCGCAGCTTGTCCGCGGTTGAGAGCTGGGGACAGTGGTCCCTCGGATTTTCGTCGCTTGCTCGCATGCGTTGTGTCTTCGGCGCGTGGGGTTGTGGGTGATGATGCTGTGGAGGAGTTTGCTATGCCCCTCTGCATAAACTTCATCGATAGCAAACGCGACGACATCTTGGAGGCTGCCCTACAGGGTCGAAATCCAATTTCTGTAGGTGAAATTCGAGACTAGGTACGTCCAAATAATGGATTTTATTTAGTCCCTCAAGATTCTGAAGATACTGGGTAGATTGCCCCTCCAGCGAAACAACTGCGCTGCAGCGATGGAGTGAGTGCTTGAGGGTCATAAACCCAAGTACTTATATGCTGGCAAAGCGATGACCTCTGGAACTTTTAATATTTTTTTTCTGGGTCTGACGTGTGGCAGGCGGCGTCCGGTCAAGTTTCGACCAATTGGACTGTGTGTAACTCGGATTATAGTGGAGAAAACCTTATGTGGGTCTGTTCGGTCTGTGGCCGCGATTGGCATTGATTGAGCTCACTTCACGACAAACATTCAAGCTGCATGCACAAGGTTTGCCCATTTCGGAGGCTGGAATTCTCAATCTACACCGAACTACGAACTCCACAATGATCTCCGGGACTAGACTACGAACTGCTCAGAAGCTGGCGAGCCAGCTTCGGGTGTCTTCCCGAGGTTTCACTATATCCGCTCGCCAATTGGAGTCGGGCGCGGCGACGGCCGTGTCGGCATCCAAGACGGAGACAGCCCCCAAGACTACCGACCCCTCCTCGCAGCCTCTCGAGATTCTCCAGGCCCCGAACCGTACCGATGTTTGGGCTCGTAGCCAGAGGCCGCGCTCCGAGGCGATGACTGGTCCGCGATTCGAGCAGACCGATTTCTCCCAGCAGGTTGGTGGCCAATATGCCGACATTGATGCTGCACCCTGAGGGCGAAGGAGTGCTTAATCTGCAAGATGAGGTCGTATATCTCATAAAAAGAGCTTTCTAGCTGACCAATTCCCTTCATTGCTAGCCCCAACCATACTCCGCCATGGAATTGGTTCACAAGGAGCCTGTTAGGTGGACACACGAGCGCGTGGTTGCTTGTGACGGCGGCGGTGGTCCCGCTGGACACCCGAGGGTGTTTATCAACGTCGATAAGCCTGAGATCACCCCTTGCGGCTACTGTGGACTTCCTTTTGTTAGTATTCCCTGCGCTCGGCCCTCCACGCCCAGGCATCGGTCACTTCTGTTCCTACTAACATTCAATGCTCTCAATAAACTACAGGCGAATGAGCATCACCGCAAGCACCTGGAGTCTCTCCCGAAAACCTCTTATCCCTTGGCATAGAGCGGTGACGAGTTCTTAGGTTTCCTAAGCGGTTGTATGCTGTACATAGAAGTCGAACACCAATTAGAACTGCTGTATTTCAGAACAGCTTTCCCCCGTGATTGCATTGCATGATGAGCCTCGATGTAGCTCTTTTATGTCGATAAAACATTACTACCCCCGATCTTTGTGGCATTGGAATTTCCTCGAAGTACTGCAATCATTGTCTGGGTTACGTCAGAGAGTAGCCTGTCTGCCACTGCGCAACCGTTTCCTATTAAAGGCCAGGTATTCAGTTTTTGTAGAACCCTCTAACAGTTTCATTCTCTACCGTGCAGTACTTCCCACTCTCGCACGTTCTGGACTATCACGTTTGAGAACGGACATGGTTGTTCTTGACGCCGGTACTGCTGCAGTTGGATGACGGGGTCGACTGTACACTGAGATGCATGGGGACAGCCCTTGGGTCAACAGGATGGGTTATTGAGCGCTAGCAACCGAACATTATTTTTTTTTTTTTTTTTTTTTTTTTTTTTTTGCTCATAGGCTGCCTATTGTTGGACTTTACCTTCAGCCTTGTCAACTCTGGTTCGGACTGAGACTGGAGGTTAATGTCTCTGGGTTCTCATTGAAGCTCTTGAACTCGAGTGAACCTCAAAGCATTCTACAATCAGGATCTGGTAAGATGAGCTACTCTTCCTTCGTCTAAGGCGGTGCTACATCCCACGACGACTTCTACACCGAAAAGTAGGTTTGTTTGAGCACAGTGACACGAGAATTGGGGATGACAGCGCCAAATGCTTATGCTTACATAGGCAAACATGCTGTCTAAGTAGTCACAGATTTACCTTGTTGATTTGAATCTAAAACAGTTGCCTTCTATCTATCTGGTATGGCTGGCTTTGTTCTTGTGCGGCATGATGCTGACACTTTATGTCGCGGGAAATTCTTCGCTTATCCACACGACATCAGGATGTCGATGGGGTACGAGACGCCGACAAGCCCGAGAATTCTGCAACCTTCCAAAATGCGATACTTTTGGAGCCGGGCAGATCCGATTGTTTTTGTGACCAGAATCAATAGCATATGGGACATTCGTTTCTAGTGTAGGAATGAAGTATGTCTCTATGGTGAATAGCATTGATGCCAGCTTGAACCACCCGCTTACCAGAGCCTTCTAAATGCAAGTCCAGGGCATCAATGTATTCAACTACATAATCATTTCGCTCGAGCGTTGGTACGAGAGCAAAAAGTGGGTTTGAAGTATGTGGCAGATGTATATGTGACAGAACGAGATCGACGGCTTGATACTGCAGCTCCTATAATAATATCTCTCAGCCCATGCATATGGTGAGCTTCTGTACAGGGTTGATACTGGCAGAAGAGTGACCACCGACACAAGATTATACTAGGATACACTCGGTGGCAAGCGGAAAGGTTGATCCCAGACAACCAGAGTTTTCTTGATGATATTCTACCATGCATGGCGTGGTCGATGGTATGACAAGAACATTCCTCGGTCTGGAAAGTTTGCTTGTGCACATTAAATTCCCCATATGCCTGGTGGGCCTATAATACCTATGCTAGACAGGTTTAATATGATTTTTCTTTTTTTTTTTTAATCGTGTACCTAGAAATAGTGCTGGTCTACCATAGTAGTTGGTCTATATTAAGAACATCGAGCAAAAGATAAGACCCGGATTTATTCAATGGGACCTTGAAAGATTTGCCTTTGCCACTTTATAAAAAAATGCGATTCATCATGGTGGAGCTCTGCAGAGGACATGCTTATTTATTTTTTAAGTATGAATCATTTTTAGAGTATGGGATGGAGACAAAGTGTACTTCCAAAGTACTATGTAAATTACTGATGTCGACAAAGACGATGACCGAGCTCACATGGACCAGACAGTCGTCCCCAGCTGACCCATCCATTCGCGCTACAGATTAATCGCGATTAATGAGGAGCCTGACCGCCGACTCGTGAACTGCACATAAAGGATGCCGTTTGCCACGTAATGCACCCAAATCCGTGTCGTGGTAAAGTTTTTGAGATGGAAATGTGGCCACGAACATGGTCTTGCCACAGTTCCACAACGAAGAAATCTATCACTTATTTGACCGCTACTGTGTAGTGGGTTCGTTATTGTATGTTCAAGACTTTGAACCTTAATCGCCCTGCCCATGAGTCTTTAGAATGCAATGCCGGTCATGTGCGCCTCGATGTTTACAGCTTTGGCGGCTGGGCGAGTCGATCGACAAGGTCGTTGTATAAATTAAGCATTTGTAGAACTCTCGGGACCTTAATCTGCTCCGCGGTACGTTGAGTGCAACACAAATAATGTGAAACCACTGATAGTCGATGGAAGACAGTACGTTGCAAGGGTTAGGTAGGTAGTCGTTGGTAAGTTACTTCTTTCTCTACTTGAACTGCCATGCATTTCAGGTGGACACTGGTGTATTTTTGGGAGTAACCAAACAAGTCGTTCATGATTTACTTCGTGCCTTGGCGGCCAATGGACTCTCGAATTAGGCCCATTCTGGTTAGCGAAGCCCCCGCCCATAGGGCGCAGAGCTAAATAAGATTTCTGGTCTATATTTGTACCTCAATCGAATGGCATTGCGAATATGTTAATCATGCTGTGACAGGTAATGTTTTTCCATCGGTGAGAGATGGTTGTGCACCTATCTACATACGGTATGGTATCTATATTAGAAAAACCGGGTATTGTCAGGCGCAGAAAGAATAGAGGCAGTGAGTGGTAATTAGACCTAGACTAGTGGATTGTCAAATCCAAGCATTTCGTAACTTTGTTCGTATACCTACCTATGCAAAAAAAAAAAAAAAAAAAAAAAAAACCTCGGACCCAGCTGGCATGGAGCGAATATTGGAAAAAATTGGATGCTGCCTAGAATTGACATGATGAGGGGCAAGACAAGGGAGACAAGGGGCGCATGCGTCCGTGCTAGTGGTAGTCGCAGGGGGAGGGGGACGAGGTAAGGCTTCGCCAGGAATGACAAGTACTTGCGCCTCTGCTGGTACTGAAATTCAACAGAAGGTGACGTATTTTGTACTCGGTGCATCTGATGCTGAACCCCATAAATTCCATAGTCTGCCCGTATGAAGATAAGCACCCTGCAGGTAAGATTACCAACAGACCAGGCAGCACCAATTCGGCGTATCTTATAATTACAACAACAATGCGAAATATCTTTCATGTTGCTCAGGCCTACTGGCGAGGGAAACTTGAACAGGTGAGGCATATATGCTTGGTTTGACTTTTTGCTTTGATCGCAGTATCCTTCATTGCCCTGAAGCGTTTACAGTAGTACCTGGGGTTTCTAACCAGAGAAGCGGCATTGAAAGCCGATCGTCTACCCCACACCAATACCTCTCTAGGTGCCTGGGAGAAGCCGGGTTGCTTTAACGAGTTGGGTTTTATGCTGGGGCCCAATTACTACTACGTGCCAGGTTATTTGCTCCGAATGCTGTCTGCATGGCAAAAAAAACAACCCCCCCCCCAAAACAAAAACCGTCTGCCCACGCGCGCGCCTAAAAAGCAATGCTCCCCATGCTCAAGCTTTTTTTGGCTGCTACCTTGCACAGCGGTACGGTTGCAAGGTTGAACCATTTTGATAGGTAATCTCGGCCTGCACCGCAGTAGATCGCATCTCATAACCCATGATGTTCTAAGGCTGAGCCGATCTAATTGGAGCGCGGCTTTCGTGCGCTAAACTGGGCAACAAAGAGGAAAGGAAAAAGGAGGGTCAGAATTCAAGGGTTGACCTACGGTCGACAGACAGGCATAGCATCTTTCAGGTGACTACCTTACCTACCTACCTACCTACCTACCTAGATAGGTACGGTACGGTACGGTACGGCATTGAAGTTCCGAAAGGAAAAGTGTACATGTTTATGGTGGCATCCAAGATCCAAGGCAAGACAGATAAATAGTCCCCATGACCATTTTTTTTAGCACAAGACTTTGGCTTTCTTTGAAACTTGACACGAACGCAGCGGAGCCTAGCCAGAATGTTATGGGCTGTTTGTGCCCTAAAACCGAATATTGCTTGAATCGCCAACGCCCCTACGAGCGCTCAACTGGGCAGAATCCCCTCAAGATTGTTTGGACTCCATCTGAGGTGAGGCTGTGCGTCCCGCCTGCTCCCCTCATTGGCAATCTGCTATTTATTCCCTGCGCCGCGAGCAGACCGGGGACATGCGCCCATAGGAACCTAGTAATTAAGAGGGGAAAAAAAAAGATCAATTGGGCAATTGGGGGCTTGCAAGTAAGCCAAAGCACTTGGCTGGCCGCTGATGAACGTTTCTTTTCCTTCCCCTTGTCAAATCAGCAAGAAGCAGAAGGACCCCTGCAAGAGAGCGGCAACGTATAAGCAAAGTAAACCAGGGTTTGGGGAAGTTCATCACTGCGAAGACGAAGCGGCCGACCGAACGGTTTGCGAGTTTCCCGTACATTTGAGGTGATTTTAATTAGGTCGCAGTGGGAGGAGCTGCTCTTTTTGTGGTGCTGTTGCTTACACCATAGGTAGGCAGCGCAGCGCAGCAACCCACCCAGAATCCCCCCAGTGAGATCTCGGCACACCCACCGCATTTTACAGTACATGTCGTAGGTGCAGAGTACGGGCAAAGGTCAGGTCAAAACATAAAACAAGGACCAGCACAAGGAACTCGAAGACAACGGACCCTGATACAAACCTTGTCCCTTTACTCCAAGCTATGCCGTTCGGGCGGGCAGGCAAAGGGCAGCAGCAGAGCAACAGCCCCGGTGTGTCGCCAGCACTCCAACAGCCGCATCAAATTCAACAAGGCCTCTCCCAGCAGCAGCAACAGCAACAGCAGCAACAGCAGTCGCCGCTGCAACATTCCTTAGCAAGCGGTGTCGCGCAGTCATCATCGCCCGCCAACGTCTTCAGCCCCGTTGACGCATCCCCCAAAAACCCGATTCAGAACCTACCGATCAGACAGTCGAGTAATTCCTCGTTCGATTTGCGATTTCAACAACAGCAGCAGGCACAACTGCAACAACAACAACAACAACAACAACAACAACCCAGCCCATCGCCGCAGATCGACTTTGACCAAGTCGGCCGGAGCCAGAGCCATCGCTTCCCTCACCAACCACCACCTCCTACTTACGCCGTTGCTTCGAGCTCCTTTGACGACCTGCATTCCACACATTCGCTCGCTGTCTCATCGCCATTACTTCAGCAGGGCCAGCATAACTTTCCCACGTCGCCATTGCTACAGCACCCCCAACATCAACACCTTCAGCAGCTGCCACTGCAACAACAGTCACCTCCAGTCGAGACTCGCAAATCCACACGGAAGCTCGTTAAGAACATCTTCTCCTCGAGCCGCAGCTCCGACAATTCGTCACAACATCACGCAAAGGGGTCAATTGATCAAGGTCCCCCTCAGGTTCAACGGCGGGCCTCGCAGCGGGTGAGCCAGACTTTTCACAGCAGGAGCTCAGCCCCTCAGTCAACATTGGACCAGCAGCAGCAACAGCTCCATCAGCTACATCAGCAGCAGCAGCAACAACAACAACCCCCCTCCGACTGGCAATCTCAATTATCTAGCCCAGACCTGGCCCAGTTGAACGCGCGGGATCCCCTGAGACTAGGGATTCGTCAAGTCCAAACGGATCTAGGACCTGCATCGTATAGCCAAGGCGATCAGGCCGCTCTATATAATCACCAGCAGCAATCCGGCTCTTCCCAGGAACTATCTCGTACCCAGGGCCAGTCACACTTTGATTCGTCGGGGCACCAGCACCAACAGTTTCAGCTCCAAACACAGCAATTCCACAATCATCCCTCTGGGCCGCCTCCAGTTTATACAGGTGGACACCTGGGGCCGAACTCAAGCAACCAGAACCCGGAGACCATCTCGCAACTTTCGCGCGACTCACCCGTTACTGACTCGGAGCAGATAGCTGTCAACTTGCACTCAAGTCAAAACTCCCCTGCAGTTAACTACCCTTCAAGCTCTCAAGACTTGTCGAACCCTGGGACCCAACACCAGCACCATCCGCATCAAGAACAGGATCAAGGTCAGAATCAGATTCTAACTCAAGGTCAGGGCCAAACGCAGCAGTCACAGCCGCACCAGCAGCAGCATCAATCCCGTAATCCCCTAGACGGCGAAGACATGGCTCCGCCTGGCCAACCAGGGCAGCCTCCGATTCGCCGGTCGCAGGACGCCGAAAAGGGTATGCGGGGTCAGCAACAGATGGAACCCCCACCCGGCCCGCCTCCAAACTACAGGCACAGCCAATCTTCCTCTGCAAACCCAATGCAACAGTCTGGCCCTGGCGGCATGCCTCAAAACTATAGCAGAGGCGGCGCGTCTCAGGACCGTCAGTTTAACGATGCGCAACCCGGTGAGAGGACTAGTAGTCCTCAGCCTGAGGCTGTCGAGCCGGATAAGGCCTTCAAAGAGTTACGTATGTGGTCGAATGGGACCCCCCACCCCCCGTGGCCCCCCTCCCCCGAGGGGCTGGCCAGAGATTCTAGGCTAGGCACTGGCTTAACTAACTTTCTTTTGCGACATTTTGATATTAGTAACCAAATACAAGAACGTCAAGAGGTTGTACTTTGATGGAAAGAACCAGATTGAAGGGCTCAACAACCAGGTTGAGCAATTGCAAAATGCGGTCGCGAATCAGCGAATCTCACAGTCACGCACGGCGCTCGATGACAATGAGTACACAACGCGCTTCAACCGCCTCAACGGCGCCATTAACAACCTGTCATTCAACATTCGCAAGGACTGGGTCATGATTCCTCCACTGCTTGATGGCTTTGTCAGCGCCGATGCGCTGCGGACCGGCAAGCAGGAGATGACGGCAGTCGGTCGGGCTGCAATCACACACTGGGTTGTCGAGTTCGTCTTCAACAAGTGTTTCCACCCAGGTCTGCCACCAGACCTGTCGCGCGAGCTCAAGCACATCGAGCAGAATATACGGACATTCTCATATACCTTGAACAGTCAAGAGGAGTATGATGCGCTTACGTCCAAGGTTGTCAGCTGGAGGATGGCAACGCTCGAGGGTCTACAGCCAGTGCTGCAGTCATCAAGGAGTGCGGAGCACCGCGTTGAATTCACAAGATTAGCAACTGAAGGGTTAACCAACAAACTGTTTGAACATCTGACAAACCCGCCCCCTCCAGGTGTGGATGGCAGTGTGTCGATGATAGTCGAGCTTGCCGTCGGAATTGCGGCCAACTTGCCCCTGGAGAGCCGTGACGTGGCAGTGACGTACCCGTTGCCTGGGTCGCAGATAAATCCAAGCCTAATGGAAGTGGAGAAGACGGGTCTGCCCGCACTCGAGTTGCGGACGGCTGACGGTGAAGGGGCTGGTGACAGCGACGAGCAGCAGGAAGACCGCATCGCGGCCAAGGACGGCAAGGCCGGACAAAAGAGCGGAGCCTCGCGCGTTGGTGACAAGGCAGCCAAGAGCGGTATGTCATCAACACTTTCAAACATTCTCGGCGGATCTTCGCGCAAGGGCAGCGTGGCATCGGTAGCCGGGCAACGACAACAGTCGATCTCTTCAACCTCAATCGTCAGCAACGGTGGTACTGACGTGGGGATATCAGCAGCAGCTTCTTCATCAACGACAAACCTGCTCTCGAAAGAAGTCAGCAACAAGATTCGGTATGCCGGCTTTGTGGTCGTCGAGGTCAGGGGCCGACAGGTTCTCGTCAAGGCACCCGTGTGGAGCATTGCATGAAGCCACAACGAGCAAGATGGTACACGGTAGGGAGAATCATCGATATTCACCCGTGGCTTAGGGCCTTGTTGGAGTCAATGAAGCGTATTCTTTTTTTATGCTGTCTTTTCTGTTTTGCTTATCTTTCCTCTGATATCATGATGCCAAAAAGACATTTTTTTCCCCTTCCATCTTTTCTCACACCCTTGAAAAAATCTATTGGTCACTTTGATTTGGGGTTCCTCATCTAGTCATTTACCCTGACTTTTGGCCCTCCCTAAGCCTCTGCCATTTGCGAACGAGAGCAGGCAAACCAATCGGACTATGCTAAAGGATTATGCCAGGTTGTCGATGGATGATAGACTTATTCTTCTCAGGTGACGGATTTGCAACTTGACTGCTCATCTTTTCAACCTCGGAAGCATCTCATCACATCACAACACTTGGGTGGTTGCAAATGATGAAGCTGCAGCCGAGGACTCTCACTGTTCTGTTGATTCATCTACACGACATTCTCCAGTAATGTAGCTGCTGCTTATGGGATCTCGGCCTCGGTATGAGGGAGCAGTCAGTCAGCTTACATCTTTGTTGGTCACCGCCTTCCCATTCAGGATCACCCCTCCTCAACCTTGAAAGATTCTGCCACCCCTCAACCCAAAAAGTCCAGGAGCATGAATGAATGGCTTGTCTACATGTGGTATACTTCCATGTTATGCATTGCATCAAGCAAGAGCGCAGAGACAAGGAACATCTCCACTCGGCTTGATCCTGACTAAACGTATTTTTTGCGGCCTGGCATCTTGACTATCTGGAGCGTTTCTTGCTTTCATTTGGAGATACCTACCTGATCAAACTATCAGCATTGTCCCAAGCCAAACAAACAGCAGCTTCCAAAAAGTAGTCTACCGGCTATTCATCATTTCCCTCCCCCAATCCAGCAGGATCATGGCGGAAACAGGTCAGACCACTTCCAAACCGGAACATCTCGAGCCCTCCAAGCTTGGGACCAAGGAATAGTCAGTTAGTCTAATCTTTACATATAACGCCAAACCAAATATCCTGTTGCACATCACCTTCAAACCACCCAGATTCTTGCCATAATCTAACAGGCCTCTTTCAACCCCAGCTGGGATGCACTCTACGATACCGAGATCACCAACCACGAAACCAATCCGTCCGACATCGGCACGGTTTGGTTCGACGACTCAGACGCCGAGGCCAAGATGGTATCCTTCCTAAACACAAAATGTGCAGACCTCGGCCTCGACAGGGACTCCACCTCCTTTGTTGACCTCGGAACCGGCAATGGCAGCATGCTTCACGCGCTCCGAAGGGCCGGCTGGGCCGGTCCTTGCCTGGGAGTTGACTACAGCCCCGCGGCGGTCGCCCTAGCCCAGAAGGTCGCCGCGTCGACGACTTACTCGGAAGCCAGCGACGACGATGATGAGGACGACGAGGAGGTTCAAAAAGAATCAAACAAGAGGGAACCAAGCAACAACCCCATATCATTTGCCCAGTGGGACGTCCTCGACGGGCCTCTCGACCCGGACGTGGCCGCCACCCCGCGAAGGGGGTCCTGGGACGTCGTGCTGGACAAGGGCACCTTTGACGCCGTGTGCCTGAGCGCCGACGTCGACGCCGCCACGGGCCGACGTCGCAGCGAGGACTACCGCGCCCGCGTGCTCGAGCTCCTGCGCCCGGGTGATGGCGGCGTCTTTTTGGTCACGAGTTGCAATTGGACAGAGGAGGAGCTGAGGGCCTGGTTCGAGGGGGAAGCCGGCGAGGGCGCGGCGCGTCTAGTTTACGCGGGTCAGGTCCATTACCGGTCTTTTAGCTTTGGGGGCGTCAAGGGCCAGACCATTAGTACGGTCTGCTTTGTAAAGAAGGATTCCACGTCCTGAACCAATAGAGTTGTGCTGTGTCCTCTTAACAAATAAGTTGGCGATCATGTTTTTGATGACTCGGAGGAAGGGAAAACAAAAACGATTAGATGCGCCTCCTCATTCCAAACGAGCGGATTGTCGTCAACATCTGCTCAGGACATGTAGCATTCCGTAACTACAGTATACGGTTCCTCAATAGGAGAAGTAGAAAGAGATGACGTAATGCAATATGGCACAAGCCGGTCGGTGCTACCACATACGACCACTATGTTTTTTTTTTTTATTTCATTTTGTGTTGAGCCGAAACGTCTCATCTATGTCTTCTTTGCGAGGGTTGAGAGGAAGGGTTTGCCGAGAGTATTCGTCTAGTTCTGTACCTAGTCAACGGCCGCGGCACTGCAATTCAGGTCCAGTCATGTCTTATCCCCCAATGGTTGGCGATAAAAGTACTGCCACAATAGGCCAAATGGGGGGGGGGGGGCAAAGTGGTCATCCCAATGCTTAATCGCGAAATCTCAACCTCTCTTTCCATCGGCATCTGATAGCAGCCAATTTTTTTTTATAAACCACCCCTCATTTGCGCCGTGAGAGACAGGACCACTATGCCATGTCGCGGACCTCTCCTGTATATGCTCTCAAAGAATTTCAAAACACCGAGGGGTCTTGTCATGGCCACATTCTTCCAACAAACTGGCCTTGAGAAGACGATATGATAAAAATAAGAACATGGATTTTGCTTCATTAGACTTTCTGGGAATCTATGGTGACGTATTCATAGGCTCACCGCCAGGGAGCGGTCCAGACGCAGCCGCGGCCGCCGTCGTTGCGAAGTATCGAACATCTACATCGTCATCCTTCTGTAGCTTCTCCAGACTTGGCATGACGCGCTGTTGGATAAGCTCTGCTCCCCTGGACGAGGGGCTGAACGGCGTGCCGGCCTTCTCCAGCGAGTAGACGGTACCCTCCTCAGGAAGGCGCCGGAGAACGTCGATCAAGACACCGTATGTCTTGGCGACATTGAACCGGATGTTGGGAATGTCGTCGACGACGAGCTTGTCCAGCATCGGCAGGATGTTCTTACCAATCACGTCCATGCTAACAACGGTCGCCAGAGTCTGTGTGGGGGAAGATCGTTGTTAGTTCAGGTCCCCCGCTCAGTAATCACACAGAAGCTATACAGGGTGGGTTATCGGGAGCTTACCGAAATGGCGAAGCATGTTGTCATGCGGTACAGGTAGTTGGGGTGGTTGCCCATAGCCATCACCTTGGGAATAATGGCCTCACTGGCCCACTCGACTCCAAAGACTTCGGTGAGCTTCTTCAGGTTGTGAGTTGCAGCTTCCCTGATGGAGAAGACGGTGTCGCCAAGCCAACCCATGCACAAGCTGCTCAGTTTTTCATCGAAGAACTTGACTCCAAGCTGGCTGGCCAGCAGTGGGATGTACTCGATAATGGCCAACCGCACCCGCCACTGCTTGTCCTCAGCTAGTTGAACAATAGCAGGGAGCAGAGACTGTGAGAGGAGCTCAATGCCAATAACTGAGAATGGTTAGATTTCGAATGCACGTGATGCCCAGAGACCAGACCACGACTTACCATTGTTAACCAGCTCAAGCTTCGAAATGATGTGCAACCGGACCTCGGGGAACTCGTCCTTGAGCATCTGCAGGAACATTGGGAGCAAGTGGTCAATGGTCCTAAAATGAGAGTAGGGGTCAGTCATCGCGTCGTACGTACTTACGTACTCCTTGCCAAAGCATGAAGCTATAACTGTACAATATTCGAAATCAAAGGTTGCGTATGGAATCCACTCACTCTTGTTTGCCAAGGATGGGGGCCAAGCCCGAGATCTGTGTACCCAAAGCTGCGCGAACATGTTGCGAATTGTCCGAGACTAGGTCCTCAATGCTGCCCATAACCTCGTTGAGAAGTGTCGTCCTGTCGATCAAGGCGCAGAAACCTGGAATTTGCCCTGCTATGGCCGTCCGGACCTCGGCCTCGTTGTCCTTCAGGAGCTTAACAAACGCTGGGACAAGATCCCTGGATACCACCTCATCATCGACAGCTTTTGCAATCTGTATTCCACGGGCAACATTCTATTAGCGATCCCGTATGCGGACGTCCTCCGAACTCCTGTCTCGAGTCGCGGTTTATGTTTTCCGTGCTTCTGTTTGCTCTTACCTTCTCGAACCTGTCTGCAATCATGTAACGAACTCTCCAGCTCTTATCCTCTATCAGGTTGCGGAGCGTAGTCAACAGGACACCATGGCTCGACTGCTGTTCCTTGGGAACAACTTCCGCGACGGAGATAAGAACTTCGACGGTGAGCAGGCGAACGCTATCCTGGTCGTCTGACGCAAGGTGCTGGAACATGGGTATCATTTCATCAACCACAACCGCAGCCGGCATCTCCTTGACAAATTTGGCGAGGTGGGTGGCCGATTGCCGGCGGACCATGGGTGTCTCATCGTGCACAAGGTGGCCAAAGTCGCGCCTCAGCTGCTCCTGCAGCGGCGGCGCAACCTTGCTGTATGGTGTTGTGTAGAGGCCACATCCAGAAATCTTGGAAGTGAACCAGTCGGCCTTGGAGAGGCGACTAGTCAAGGGGATGAAGTATTCCTCGACTTGCTTCGGTGACAACTCGGCGCAAATCTTGTTCAGTGACTCAACAGCCTAGCCAGCGAGCGCGAAAAGGTACATCATCAGCCTGAGAACAGTTCCAAGAGGCAATAAGCTGCAAACACGAAGCGCAAATGATTGGCCGGCCAACAGAATGGTTCGACATCACATCAAAGCTCATACCTTGTCTCGGACAACGGGCTCCTCGATAGCAGCAAGATTCTCGAGGGGAGATAGCAGGACGTGTCCCCACTGCGATCCGCCGACATACTCGACAAAGTTACCCAGCTCCTCGCTGAGGGCAACAAGAACCTCATCCTCGTCCTCGACGGATTCTAGTACCACAACATTATTAGTAAAGCGGTGCTTTTCTTTCAGCTATGGCCAAGGTGACGCAGCTGGCGCGATGCACGCCGATCGGTGCGGGGCGGGGAATGTGCCGTGGTGGAAAAGACAGCGCAAATAGTAGCTGGGTGGTGGGTAAGAAGATCGTGGGACGCTAACCGTCGAGAAAAGGGATCAGCTCATCGCGAGTGCGGTCAGGGCCAAGCGCGAGGGCAATGGTCGAGAGTCGATGGATGGCATTGAGGCGAAGGAGAACATCATCGTGCTGTTTTCAAGTAGTATGTGATTAGTTAGGAATCAATTAACCAAAGTGGCTGTGATTCAATGTCGATGGATGTATGCGCTTGCTGGGTTGGGAACGTGCTGGGCTGTTCAGGTCCAGATACGGCGGGGCAACCAGACGAAGCGAAGCTCCTTCCAGCTTGCCACGCCAAATTGACTGATGTTTGGTAAATCGGAGGTGGCAGGCTGGCACTCAACCAAAGCACGCGACCAGGATGAATGGGTGCACGGATCTGAGAAAACTGACCTTGAGCTCGTCGATGAGGACGGCTATGGGGTAGAGCTCGTCGTTCGCATTTGGCGCGTCAGCCATGGCGAGCTTTGTGTGTGTCGGGGCGCGCGAAGGGGTTTTGGGTCAAGGTTTGGTTGGTATCGGTCGGTGCTGTGCTGTGCTTGTCCGCTCGTCCAAACGGCTGATCCAAACGGATAGATGCTGCTGCACTGTATTGGCGTGGGCGGGCGGACGGGAGGACGAAGCAAAGAGGGTAGAAAAATGGGAGAAGAGAAAGATGAAAACAAATCGGCCAGGGTCCTTTAGTCTAGACGTTGTTGAGTGCACGCATCAAGATTGTCGCTGGTCTGTGATGCAATGACTTTCAGGTTTGGGGATGCGGGTTGGTTATTTTGGTGGTAGTCCAAACCCGGCCTGTAGGCTCTCTCCTTTCGCAGAAAGCAGGTGGGTTCAACCAAAAGCTGGACCCGGTCCGCGGGCGGTCAATCACTCTGCTTTGCTTTGTGGTGCACTGGGGGTCACCAATGACAGCGGCAGTTTTGGGGGACATGTATTGGATGTTTAATTTGATGTACCTACCAGGCTATCCAGGTGTAGTGAGGTACAGAGAAGTACCCGCATTCCCCACAATGTCGCAAGATTACAGCTTTCCCACCGCGACCCTGTACAGTATCTCGTCTGCGAGAGAAGGTAAGACCGTCGGAAGCCTAGGCGGCTTGCTAGTCTCGATGAAAGACAACGTTGAGAGGGAATCGAGCATATTATTTGTTTGAAATTTAGAATGATATGCCTAGATATCAGTCTGTAATAGGTAGCTAGCTGCCTAGGTACTCGGGTACTTAGTTATATCATCTTTTCTTTTTTTTTTTTTTTTTTTTTTTTGCGAAACTGAATCAAGAATTAACCCCACGGCAAGCACCTACCGCTATACTGCGCCCCTCACCTGCCTAGGTAGGGACCTAAGTACCTCTTGACTAGCTTATATTTCACCCCTCCAATTGATCATGGAGCTCTTACTGTCAGTGAGCACGGCCAACCTCGGGTCCCACACAAACACCCTTCAAGGTTCAAAAGAGAACACGGCAGATAAAAGGGGTCAATCTTCATTGCAGGCGTCAGTAAGACTCAGTTGCAAGTCAAAATACTCACCAGACGAACATCAGGCTGTTTTGCCCAATTCCTCGGCGTCCACCTAGATAGTCGGTCCATCTTCGTTGACCCCCCCGGATTTTTATCATTTTATCTCCTGATGTAATTGCCTCGCGTGCAGATATATATACCCAAAGTAGACGTGATCCCGAGGATATAGATTCGAAACTAGACTAGATAGACTGTACTATTCTAGTGGTCAAGTATTGCATTTGCGATCACCTAACATAACATAGAACGCTGCACAAAGACAAGTCGACTCCTTCTCCTGCTGATAACGCTAATGCTGATATCGTCTCACATGGGAAATGCGATGATATTTCCCGCTGCCATTTCTGATACTTCCTATTCCACATGAGATACGCCGTCAAGCTGCTTAACGGTTGACGGCGTAGTCGATGGCTGCGAGCCAGTTGCTAATTCTTTGCCAGATTCACCCCCTGGCGTAGAACTTGAGCCTGAAACGCCGCCACTCCCGTTCTGCCCGCTCGCGCCGATCCCACCAGACTTTCCAACGACACGCTTAACGCCCTGTTGCACTTTAATATTCCCGAGACCTTCTTGTAAAGCACCCAAGGGATCTTCCGGCAACTCCGAAGTAGATGCGGATGAGCGTCTAGGAAGCTCCGCCGGTCGCTTTTCTGGCGTGAGGATCGGGTGCCCGCTTTCAACACCCACCAAGACTGATTTGCTGGTTGGGAGGCTCGGCGGTGCTTGCTTCGGGCTTCCGGGCGGATGCGGAGTTCCAGGAGCTGTATTGGGCTGCGGCCCTGATGACATTGATTGGTAGGTGGCAATTTTCTCTGCTGCCGACGCCGCCTCGTCCAGTGCGCCATTCATTTCCTCATCCCTTCTAGAAAATAGTTGGTGCCACCAACGGATTTCACCCTCACGTGGGAAGAGTAGTCGCTCCTTGCCGCGTGTCATGTCGTCTACGACAGGATCGTACTCTGGGTTGGTAAACTCCGGGCGACGTGATAAGAAGTAGTTCCAAACCGACGAAGTACGCTCCTCAACCTTGGCGTCTTTTCTTTGCTTCTCATTGTTGAATAGGAAGGTGCCATACTGACAGGAATACAAATGATAGAGCAGTCGGCGGAGGAAGCGTTCGTTGAACTCAAAGCGCGTCGGATTTTGCCTCACTAGCTGATATGTAGCGTCGAGAAACTGATGAAATACGGGACTGATCTCCTTGGGTCGCGTAGCCTGATCCTCCGAGACTGGCGCTGTTGCATTCTTTGCATTATAGCCTTCCCCGGCTTCGCCATCAGAATCATCCTTGTCCTGGCTGAGATTCTTCGAGAAGAATCGCTTGGCTGAAGCCATTGCATTCTCCAAGGCCTCGCCGCGGCTTTCATTCTCGTTGGGTTCGATTCTTACTCCTGACATGGCATCATTTTGAGTGACAAACCACTGTTCGTGGTTGAGAAAGCCCGATCGTCGTTGAAACATGTGTCCAAACGATAGCCAATCCTTCTCCACTAATATTATGAATCCGTCGATTGTCCTGTAAAAGGGATCTAGCATGATCTGCGAAAGTGCACTGAGCTGGCTTGTGCGATCCCAACCGTCTGAGCAATGTATCAGTACATTCGAATGGTAAATACCGACTTGTCGAGCAATCAGGTGAGAGCCCTCCAGGATGCCATTGATGTGCTTCAGCCAGCCGCTCTTTGCCAGAAGTTCCTTGTTGGGAGGCAAAGGAGATACATCGGCCTCCTTGATGGCCTCGATGACCTTGTTAAGAGCCGCTCGCATCACGTGGATGTTGTCGATATTAAGAAAGACCTTCTTTGCAAATTTGTAGTAATCCATGTTTTCAGAACCCAGTCCTATTGCTTGCATTGCGTAAGAATTGATAGCAGGCCTCGCGTCAACAATCAGATTTTGACGCGTGGCGCCGTAGATAACCCGTTTCCCAGTCTTCTCATCGAACTCAAACGTGGTACCAGGGCCGCCGACCACTGCATCTTCGTGACGATCCGTCTCTGTGAGACCTGGCTCGGGTACAGACACGACGGGTGAATCTGTTTGGCTGGTTGACGGACTGGAGTCAAATGAACCGCCGGCGCCCGAGTCCGCGATAGCCGCCGAGAAGCAGGCACCGACGAGTCGCTCATCCTGTATGCTGCGATTACCACGAAGCCCCACGCACGGCTGTGAGCTCCGCGTGATCGCACAGTTGTTTACAGGATGAAGGTATGTCAAGGTGGGAATTCGAGCTCGTGACCGATGATTGGCGGCGTATTTAAGGACATTATCCGAGATGGACGTTGGCACAACGAGAACGGACGGGTACGTCGGAGAAAAGACATAGTCCTTGTTGATATCCGATATCCTCCACCCGAGGTCCTTGGCCTTTGCGCTCACCCCTTGGCGCCGAAATTCATCCCTTGCATCATACAAAGCCCAGCCGTTGAGCCCTCTTTCAGGTCTCGTTGGTTGATAGGTGAACGCATAAAGCTTCTCGATGGAGCCCAGCTTGCAAGTCCTGGTTTTAATGAAGTCGAATGCTTCACGAGCAGTCTTGTCGTCGGGGATATTGAAAGTGACGTAACTAAAGTCGCGGCACCGCAGCCTTATCGAAGAAGGTATCCCGCTCGACGGCGGGGTTGGCCGAAATGCGCAGTGGTTCAGGATTGGATACGAAATAAAGTTCTCTCTAGGGCGAGTGTTCGACGGACTGCCGGCTGGAGGAGGAACGCAGAATATGATATGATAATCGGTGAGCTTGAGGATACCTAAAGTCGCGGTTCCACCGGTAATGGCGTGAACGCCCTCTATTGTCTGCGCAAAAGGAATCTTAGTCTGCTGCTCATGGGTAAGGCGCATATGCGTTCAGAAGTGCAAGTAGAAGCGATTTGGCGACGGCTCAGTACCTGCTTGACATCCATAATGCTACTAGTCCTGAATTTCAGGAAGAGTTGGAGGGCCGGCCAACCAGGATGGCTCGACTATGTGAGTCGGGTTTCCACTATGCTTGCCCGACCTGCACCTGCTACTCGCAGCGTTGAAAGTATGGCTTGAGAGGAAGGAGTCCAAAGTTCGGCTGCCAAAGTGGTGTAGTAGTAGTAATACTACTCTAGACAGAGGTAGTACAGAGTCACAACTTAAGCCAAGCTTTAGCTAAGGTACCTAGGTAAGGTAGATAGGTGAGCTAGGTCACGCGGCCACGAGTCGTCAGTAACACAGGTTCCGTGACGAATTGCCCATGTTGTGACTTTTAAGCCATGATTCGCGGAACACAAGCCGGTGAGCGTTTGTAGTAGAGCTTTCGATAGAAGACGGAGGAGGATGGAAGACTTCAAAGCTTCCCCTAAAGGTTATGAGACAGGCGAGAGCACCAGACGTAATACCGAGGATAGGCGGGTGGTAGTGATGACCTTGAGTTGGGTAATGCGGGCGTCAAAGAGCATGTGGCCTGTGACAGGTCTTACTTCGTAATTTTGGCCGCCTCCCGGGTCACCGGGTTCCCTCAGCAGCCCTGACAGCGGAAAAGAAACAAGCGCAGCTGTCGTCCAGCCTGCAAGACAGTAAGACAAGGCGAGGAAACGCTGAGGCTGCGGATAGGAATATATTATATCGCTTGATTATTTGGGAGAAGTTGATTCTGGTACATGAACCGGGAGCTGTCGATCTACTGAGGAGCAATGTGGGGTTGAGAATAGAGGTAGCAACCCTGGTCAAAATAATGGGCAACTTGCACGTACTGTAATGAACCTGCGCGCGGCGCTGTGGCACTGACACGGCGGCTGCTACATAAATGTTGTGGCCCACCCCTAGGTACAGATTGCGTGGTTTTTAGCAGCGTTAAGCTCAGTTGCTCAGCAAGCTCCCAGGTACCTACCGGTAATGCACATGCTGCACAAATTCCCATACCCACTTCTCCCGATAAGATAAGCATTTCCCACCCTGCCGCAGCCCGCCCCGCTCCAACTGACCGACGGATCCACTCTTTTAAGTGCAAAGCCCTAGGTTTCGCACCAGTCACTGGAAAAAGAGGGCAGTCCAAGGACGGCATCTCAGACCTCACTTTTGTTGCGCAGCAGCCAAACCTCGATCGACAAATCCCCCACGAACGAACCACGACATCTACCGGTCAATTAAAACAAATCGATCAAGATGGCTACTCCCGGTGCTGCTCAAATGTGAGTAAAATACGTATACGATATGCGAAGATTGAAGGACAAGCTGCAACGGCTTGAACCCAAGATATGAAGAAACACTGGTGGGGGAATAAAGACATCAGGACGGGATGGGTGAATTGCGACACAAAAAACAGTAGTCAAATGCTGACCATGGATGATTGTTGCTATCTAGCTCCAAGAGGAGAAAGTTCGTCGCTGACGGTGTTTTCTACGCCGAGCTGAACGAGTTCTTCCAGCGCGAGCTGGCTGAGGAGGGTTACTCGGGCGTTGAGGTCCGCGTCACTCCCACCGTTACCGACATCATCATCCGCGCCACCCACACCCAGGAGGTCCTCGGCGAGCAGGGCCGCCGCATCCGCGAGCTTACCTCGCTCATCCAGAAGCGTTTCAAGTTCCCCGCCGACTCTGTCTCGCTCTATGCTGCCAAGGTCCAGAACCGCGGTCTGTCGGCCGTCGCCCAGTGCGAGTCGCTCCGCTACAAGCTCCTGAACGGTCTTGCCGTCCGTCGTGCCTGCTACGGTGTCCTCCGCTTCATCATGGAGTCGGGAGCCAAGGGTTGCGAGGTCGTCGTCTCGGGCAAGCTCCGTGCCGCCCGTGCCAAGTCCATGAAGTTCACTGACGGCTTCATGATCCACTCCGGTCAGCCCGCCAAGGACTTCATTGACAGCGCCACCCGCCACGTCCTCCTCCGCCAGGGTGTCCTTGGTATCAAGGTCAAGATCATGCGCGGCTCTGACCCCGAGGGCAAGGCCGGCCCCCAGAAGTCGCTGCCCGACGCCGTCACTATCCTCGAACCCAAGGAGGAGCAGCCCGTCGTCCAGCCCGTCAGCCAAGACTACGGCGCCAAGGCCGCCCAGGTCCAAGCTGCCGCTGAGGCTGCAAGGCAGGCTGAGCAGGGTGAGGGTGAGGAGCAGGAGCCCGCCGCCGAGCAATAGGATCGCCCGACGGTTAGTGCTATCGCGGTTGATGAGGATCTTGTCGATATTGGTCATCCGAGCCCTGCCGCCCAGCGTCAAGAGGTGCAGCACATGAACGAGCACTATGCTCAGCACACGGCTGCCACCTACGACGGCCAAGACGACCCTTTCATGACTGGAGGCCAGTCTTCGAATGTCGCTGCTGACGCCAATGAAGGCTATGCCTTTGTTGAGGAGCAGAATGAGGACGACCGATGGGACACTGGTCCTGTCGGCGGCTGGTAAATGTTTGCTGGGAGGAGGTTCTTGAATTGGTTGATGAGGAAAAGGCAGGCTGTCAGGCGTTTACTTGATTCGCATCTTTCTCTGATTTTTTTTTTGTCCTGCATTACTCTGCGATCAACGGAAATGGGAAATGGAAATACGGTTACTATTTCCTCTGGCTGGTTTTGTACTTTGATGAGTAACGGCACAAAACTCAGGCGGCTTGAATGATATTGAAGCAAAATCAAAGGCACTCGTGTGATCATGCTCTCCCAAGCAGTGAAGGACAATTAGTTCTCAGCCTGCACTACGTCAACGTTGCATTTTACGCCCGGATCTTGAGGTCAGTGCGCGACATGGTGCATCAAAGCTAAAGCTCTAACAATGTGTGGGCGCCTGCTGGGGCAAGAGATACGATAATGACAAGAAAAAAGAAAAGGATCAAGAGAAACCCCCCACCCGGGAATAAACGTCATGTGATTTATACTAGACTAGTTATCTCCCCTTACGAAGTATGTTCTTTAGCCGCAGATGCTTGACTGCAACAACTGGCCACCTTTTGATGTAACGAGGAACCTGTGTCCCGAACATGGCCTAAAAATGACAGAAAACATAAATAAGCTTCAACGGTTAAATGAAATGCCATCTCATGAATCTCAATTTCCTCTAAAATAGACAATATCATACATGTAATCCACCCATGCCCCCATGCGACGCGCCAGATTCCCGCTTAAATGCTTTCTCGCCCAGACCGCAGTGAGAAACGGTAACGATACGCAATGAATCATGGAACCATGCCGAGGAAGTGAGAAGAAGAAAGGGACATGAAAAACACATAAAAAGAGACGAATGAGCTGAAAAGTAGCCACCAGACACTTTCGAAATCCAGTGGAGTGTGAGGAAATGAACAGAAGGAGAATAAGAAAAAAGAGAAATCCCCAAAATCAGAAATCAAAAACGAAAACGCCGAGAAATGATTCCCCTTTGTACACACCCACTCCTTTTTTCGTTCGAAACAAAAATGATCTCATGCATGTCGACTCCTTCGCAGAATGGCTGTGCGGCGAATACAAACCAGGGCCAGAAAGAAAGAGACGGGGGTAAAAACAAAATGAAGAAGAAATTACAGAAAAGCGGGAAAAGAAGCAACTGATAACCGTTCCAACGAGAAATGCCAAGCGCGATTCCTTGGCAGAATCAGGGAAAAGTCAACGGCTCGCTCTTCCTGCTTTCGATCTAACAACTTCTTTCTCAGTGCAGAGCTTCACGAAAGAATCTTGAGCCCATACATCAAAGGAAAAAGAAGGGAAAAAAAAAGAAGTCTAGACAGGCTTCATGCATACAGCAAGACAAATATGATGGTCTAGTTGAACAAAGATAAGAGACATAGAGCTCGCGTCAAGAAACAACGCTTGATGGAATACACTCCTGGCGTAGCGGGTGTATACTTCAACCATAAAAACACCCGTACACCAAAAGAAAATGAAGACAAAAAAACAGACATCCTGAAGAACATTTCACTGTTACCTCTCAGGCTGCCTCCTTGTTTGAAGCTCTATTGAGGCGTTGTAGCGCTTCGGCTCGCCATTCCCGTTCATCTTCTTGCCATTGCTTGCGCTGCCGCTGCCACTGCCGCTACCTTCATCGCTGTCATCTGCAAGGTCTCCGAGACTCAAGCCGGCCGCCTCCTCTTCGTCGTAGGCTCGCATGAGGCCCTGCCTGTCGGCGGCGTGTGTGGTGCTGCCACCGCTCATACGGCGGTGGCTCAGACTGCGGCGAGCCTCCATACTGAGGCGGGTCTGAATCGATGAAACCATGTCGGTGCCCGTAGCGTCGTTGCCGCCTTGACCATTGGCCAAGCGCATCCCAGTTGGGTCGGTGCGCGAGAGATTGAGGAGGTAGACACCAGTGAACGTCACGAGGAAGCCGCAGAGAAGCGACAGCGTGCCAACCGGATCGGTGGTGTTGAAGCCACTGAAAAGGATGAAGGATGCACACAGGGTTGCAGTGGTGAATGTTACATAGTACAGCGGGTTGACACTGGAGACACGCCGCGATTGTCAGCACCCAGCAGTCGCAAAAGACAAAACCAATACCACAAGGTCGGAACTCACATGTTGGTCGGGAACTGGCTTAGTGCCTTGTTGAAATAGTTCATCTGGATCAGGATACACACGACGGTAATGATCATGAACACATAGGTCGATGGGTGAGAGAATTGGTTGTTTCCGGCAAATGTCAGCTTCAGCGCAATGCCAAAGGCCTTGACTGACATGACCGAGACAGAGCCGACTAGCGAACAGATTGACAAGTAGATGAGCGGGTTTTTCTTGCCGTGCTTCGGCGCCACCCAGTAGATCATAAAGGTAGCGTATACCGTTACGAAGAAAACGTAGAGCAAGAAGCCTGTGTACCATAGTATTGTCAGTCAAAAGCTATACTGCCAAGGGAATAATGAGACTTTTACGAACCTGGCTGGATGGCATAGTTCAGAATCTCGTCGATGGTGGTGATCTCCTTGTCTGGCGGGGCGTGGAGCACGATGATGACAGCGCCTATCAGACATATTGCGCTACCAAGCTTCCCGAGTATACCCAGCAGTTCGTTGAGGAAGTATGAGCCGAGGATTGCGCCGATGAGGACTGAGAGGGCTCCTAATGGCGTGACAAGGATAGCTGGTGCGAATGCGTATGCAGCAAAGTTGCATATCTCACCGAGAACCACTGTAGAAGGATGTGCCAGCGCGCATGGTCAGTCTATGTGTCCCAGGTGTATCGATCGCACCGCATGGGTGACGGGGATTTTGTGAGGTGTTCTCACAAGTTCCTATGCCAGCCCACCAGAGTGGGTTCTTGAGATAGACGAAGCCATCGCCCTCGAAGCCAAGTCTTTCCTCTGCTTGTTGCAGACCCTGCGCACAACAATTGTCAACTTCTTTGCTCATGATGTGATGCCTCTAGGTGCAATCGCCGCGACAAGTGCTCATAGACAAGGTTCGCGCCCAGGTTGGAGGTCGTACCTTTTTAGTTATAACAAAACTAACACCTGTAGAGATAGAAGGAAATTCCGATTAGCACTGGACGCAATCCCATAAAAGTCCGGGTCGGCGGAGGGACGAAGAGGCAGGAGCGCATACCTATGGCTAAACTGGATGTTATCGCCAGAGCCAGGCCGATGTATTTCTCCTCGAGCATCATCTTGTCCAATTAGGGAGGGGGAGGGTGCGACGCACGATGCGCCGCCGGGTTCGGTGGGTATTTCGCCTTTGCGTCTGATTCTTCCCTCTGGCTGGTGGTGAAATCTCTAGAGTTGCTGCTTGGCGGATGATATCGTGTCGCAATAGTCTCCTCAAAAGGCCGCAACGAATGTGTCCGTGGCCCGTCTTTGCGATTTCGTTTGCGTAATTCACCCAAGTAAAATTTAGCTTCCCGGCACACAACACTCGATCTTAATGTCGAGAGAAGAAAAATAAATCCGGGTTGTCCGCGTCGCGCGTGGTTTAGTCGCGAGGAAAATAGGGATGCCAAAATGTGCCTCGCTATGTCGTCCGTTGTTGGGAATCGTCAAGTATGTTGGTGCGCTGGATGTGGGTGAGATTTTGCTGAGCCAGGAAAAGCTCGCGCCGGGCGAGGATTCGGCAATTCCCTCGTGTTTTTCAAGTCAGGGACCCTAGGTCGTTTGATCCAAGCTTACTCGGCTCGGCGGTGCACTGCAAAGCGGGCAAAAATGTACCTCTTCTCTTTTTTTCAAACTCCTCGTGTCCGCTGTTCTAATTAAGGCAAAATCTACCCGGGCGTGGTAGGGAGGTAGGTAGGTAGGTAGGTAGGTACTTTCGGCAGGAAGTTATGACAAAAATGCAGACTGTTTTTGATCTGCTTGTCTTTGTTGCAGATAGTTATGTGGTGGGTTGGATTTTTGGAACAGGCCAAAAGTCGCAACCGGAGAGGACAGCGTTGATTGTCTCAATGGGGGGCTTGTCCTGTCCAGGTCGGATCGGGTCAGGCAGGCGCTGCTAGACCGGCGGGTGTTGTGAGTGGTGTGCGTGTGTGCGTGTGTGTCCGCGCGCGCGTACCCAATAGTGTATTAGTGTGTGCGGGTTCGTCAGGTCTGGGAAAATTCAACCGATGCTTGCTTTAGTCCGAACAGATTGGTCAAGGAACTGTGGCCCGCCAAGACAGGGGTGGCCTTCTATTTTCTCGTTTCGAAGGTCGTCTTGTGTGGGTGTGGGTGGCTACCGCAAACAGATGTGCCTCCACTTCCATTACTCTCTCCAAAAAAAAAAAAAAAAAAA